>NC_044582.1:3276970-3580000 GCF_901933205.1 Camarhynchus parvulus
AAGGTGCAAGACAACTGTGGACAGAGCAGGTCTGCTGTTTGTTCCTGACATGTGCCCTTGGAGGAAGCACTTACCCATTTGCTACCCTGCCTGCTCATCTTCCAGTGGCCACTGTGCATCTCTACCAACGTCCTTGCAGGGTCAAGGGAGGAGCAGCAGGCAGCCAAACACAGCTGGAACTGTTTCTCCCTTCATTTCCTTCCAGTCCCAGCGCCCCTCTGCCGCCCTGGCCATCGGTGGAGCTCTTGCCAGGCCTGCCTGGCTCAGCTCCCCCACCCTGGGCCGGGCCAACCGGTTCCTGAGCACGGCAGCCGTGAGCCTGATGAACCCGCGGCGCCCCCTGGGAGCCCTGGAGAAGATCAAAGTGCTGACGCTGCGCGCGGAGCAGCGCACACGGGAGGACAGTGAGTACTGCTGGCACAGCTGGGCCCTGCCCTGCCAGAATGGCATCTTCCAGCTCCCCAGAGGAACCAATCTCCTTACTGCCAGCATTGCTCCTGCCTGTTCCTAGGGTGTGCTGACACCCTTTGCCATCCTGAGCATGACACTGGTGATGTTTTCACCCTCTGTGTGTAAGAAGATGCTGCCTTGCTTCCTCCAAATGCAGTGAGACTTTGCAGGAAGGCAGTTCAGAGGCAGCTGTAGCCACACTGTGAAGACACACCAGATGATGATGTGTGCAGCAGCAGCACTGTTGCTGTTTGGGTGGACCAGGCAGGCCTCTGAAGCATGTACAGGGCTTGAGGAAGTGGAATTTGCATGACTTGGGTCAGTCTGAACAGATCTGACAGGTCAGTCTGATGGAGGCAGCAAGATGAGAATGATGTGGTAGTGTGGTATTTAGTGGTATCTAGTGAATCCCATGGGCAGGAAAGAATCTCCATGTTACAGAGGCACAGCAGGGCTTTAGCTTCAGAGAGGAGCAGGCAGAAGCTGAGGTGCCAAAATGCCTTGCTAAGAACTCCTTTCTTGTCTTGGGAATGCGTTGCAGTTGAAGGTACCCATGGAAACGATGGTCTCTTGCTGGGCAGACCCCCGGAAGAGCCAGACCAGCCCATCACTGAGAACTCCCTCCTGGAAGTCCTGGATGGGATAGTGATGATGTACAACCTCAGTGTCCACCAGCAGCTTGGGAAGGTACGTGGTACATGCTGTGCAGGAATCCATTTCCTCAATGTCCATGCTTCTGCATTGACTCTGTTTCCTGCTTATTTAGTGACTGTGTGTGCCCTGTCCTTCTGCCAACCTCCACTGGGGTTCTGGTTGCATGCTTGTATGTTTAGGGGGAAAAAACCCTTATTTACTGCTGAAATCTGCTGCTTTTCAGATGGTTGGTGTGTCAGATGATGTGAATGAATATGCCATGGCACTGAAAGACACAGAGGAAAAAATCAGCCGCTGCCCAAAGAGGGTAAGTGTCTCTGGATTCCCAGCTCTTACCAGATTCCCAGCTTCCTTCTCTGGCAGAGCCTCAGTGTCTGTCAGGGTGAAGGCCTGCTGCCCAACTGTACCAGCATCTACATCAGGCCTTGTGGGCTTCAGCTGAGACTGGTAAGTGCTTTTTATAGCACTGATTTCCACTCCCTCCACAGAATGGCTGCTGACCCCTTTCCCCCCTGCCAGTACTCCCCTGCTAGCCCCAAGGTGGTACATTTGCATTGTTTGTTCAGAAAAAGAATGCTATAAACGGCAGTGACATCTGCCCTCACATTTCTGCACTCTTTTCAGAGGAGAGACATCCATGAGGAACTGCTGAAGAGCCAAAAGGTCTTCTCTGAGAAGCTCAACCACCTGAGCCGGCGCCTCGCTTGGATAAATGTCACCATTTATTCAAAGGTGGGCAGGAGCATAACATGAGCAGCTGGAAGGAGACCAGTGAGCCTCTGCCTCTCTGCTGCTTGGCTCACATGTCACAGGTGTCATTTTCCTGGTGTTGAAGCAATGTCAGTGATCTCTGGGGCTGCTTTTTCCCTTGTTATGTATCAGAGACTCCTTTCTAGGCTTAGCCCCTCTCCTGTCCCCCAGTGTCCCATAGTGATCAGCCCAGTCTGATCTGAGCTGTGCATGGTGCTGTAGGCTTTCCCTTAGGGCACTGCAGACAAAAGGGTGCAGATCAAAGGGAGATTCAGCTCTCAAGACATGTCAGAGGGTAGAGGGTACTGTGAATCGTTTCTCTGACCTGTGCTGTGTCACAGGGGATCCCGCTACTGCAGCTCTTCCTGGAATCTGTGGGATCCAAGTCAAGGGGGTTCTTGTTCAGGTGTTCTCCCCTTCTTCACTTGGTTCCCATGCAGAGTGTGTATTCCACATTTACTAATGCAGTGGCTATTTGCAGAGATTATCCCTTTTCCCCCAAGTTCACCATTTTCCAGGATAAAAGCTCTGGTCTGTTTTCCCACAAGCAGTTCTGCTGATTTTTTCCTGACTTCCATTGCCTTGCCCTATCTCTCTTTGTGGCTTTTGTGTGTCCCAGGACGTAAACAGGGAGGGGAAGAAGAGTTCTTATGAACACATCTGGCAGAAGTGCAGTGGCTGATCCTGACTCATGAGCTCTTTGCTCATCCCCTCCTTCCCTTCTGAGCAGGATTGCAAGGCAAAAGCTCTCCAGCTGCATTAGTATAGCCTATGGCTGCCAGAAAATAATCCTTTCTTTCCAGACTGCTCTGGAAAGGCTGAGGGGCATCACCAGGGTGCACTGCAGGTATCACTGTGCTGGCCCACACAGAAACACTGTTCATGTCTCTAGATGATCCTTTGTCATACTAAACCAGGACTGCAGTGTCACCTTTCCTGATGAATCAGCAGCATCTGGGACTGAAGGTTACAGCCTTCCCTGTCTGTGGTTTGTGCTGCTGTCCTGGCCTGCATGGCCACAGGGAGAGCAGGAATGTGCCCCAGGTGAGCTTGCAGAATGTGGCTGCTCTGAGGAACCTGTGCCTTCAGGGCTCCATCTCACAGTCAGCTCAAGTCCCTGCTCTTTCCCAATGGGGGCATCCATCCAGCAGCTCCTGCTTCTCTGGGAATTGTGTGCCCTGGAGGATCTCATCTCTATGATCACAGCTGCTGCTGTTGGAGAGAGGGAGCCTGGTTCTGTCTAGGGGTGAAGTCCTGCTCTGTGCTGAGATGTCAGAGCATGGCAGAGGCTGCTCCTTCCTCGAGGGAATCAGCCACTGGTTTATTCTGGGGGATTCAAAGTTAGACAAAGGGAGTGCTACTGCTTAAAAACGGTTGTACTTTTAAAGCACATAGTTCTGCCTTCAAAACATCCCAGTGGGAATTACAGCTTATTTTATTACAGCTTATTTTATTACAACACTGTATTGTTTTATCTCACTGGCTAATCACATCTTTGTATCTTCTTGGTGTAGGCTTTCTTCTAGCTTGGCCATACCTAAGATAATGTTTGAGGTTACCAAATCTTACAGCCAAATGCAGCTTTTTCAACCTTAATGTTGTTCTGCACGGCTGTTTTTTATCTTGAAAGTAACACTTTGGCTGAGATGTGGTTCAGTGTTGAGAAAAAGGTGTGTGTTAGTCAGTTTAGTTGATTTGTACTAGTTCAGCCTAATTTACAGAATAAACCCATGAAAATCTCCCAAAGATGGTAACAACATACTTTAGAAAAGACATTAAGCAAATGAAATGCCTTATCTCCACCTCTGATTTTAATTTTCTCTTAAATTAGAAGTGTAACCCTTCTCCATCTATTTTTATGCAAGTAGCTATTGCTTGTGCTATTTCTTGGCATTGCAGGATATGAAATAATATTTCCTCTTTTTATGGCTTTGGTGGCGCCCATTTTTATGGCTTAAAGTTCTGTAGATGACCTTAAATTTCCTGTTTTTAATTTAGGACCCTCTGATTTTTGTTTAGAGAGACAAGAGGCTGATGTCCCTCAGGACAGTAAATCTGGTTGAATGGCTGGCACAGAACCTGAAGGGCTGTGGCTGCCTATTGCAAAGATCTGAGCTGGTGTGAGCTTTTCAGCCTGTTCCCATTTAAGCCCCACAATGGACCAGCTTTATTTCTAGCAGATTTCTGGAAAGTGCTAGTGCCTGCTTTCCTTCAGCAGTGTCCTTGGAATCAAAAGTCACATGCTTGTTTGCCAGGCCTGTGTGGTTGCACATGCCCTGGTAAGGAGTAGTGCTTGGAGGGTCTCGAGGCTTGGTGAGACAAAGCCATCACACTGGTGAGAGCCATGCTCTGTGCTGGAGCTTGGTGTAGAGATCTCTGGTTCTTTCTTCCAGCTGCCACTTCTGTGGCTTTATGGAAAGACCAAACAGCACAGCTGTGGTTACTGAAGAAGATCTGAGCAAGATTTCCAATATGGGGATGTTTCTGAGTGTGATGCTGGTGATTGTTTCTCCCAAGAGAAGCTGTCAGCTGACTGGGAGTTGTGTTCTTCCTGGGCAGGAGAAGATGCAGGACATCTACTGGCTGCTGCGCGTGTGCATCCGCACCATCGAGCACGGCGACAGGACGGGCTCGCTTTTTGCTTTCATGCCAGAATTCTACCTCAGCGTGGCTATGAACAGCTACAGTGCACTCAAGAACTACTTCAGCCCTGTCAACAGCATGGAGGAACTTCCAGGTGAGGGGATGGGGACAGATTCCTGATTCTGGCCTGATAAAATCTAAAGCAAGCCACATCCTTATGGTGGAGTGGTAATTAGGCATCTTCCTTTCTGTGTCTGTTCCTGGTTGTGATGTGCTGCCCCAGTGTGTTGTTTGAGCTGTGGGGCAGGTGGTGAGCTGTGGTCACTGTGCTCAGGTAGGGAGCCCATGCCTTGTCTGAAGCTGTCACAGGGCTGACTGTAGTGAAAATCACTGGCAACTATGGATTGTGTTTCCAAGGAGGTATCAGGAATGGGCTGAGGTGCTGTAAGATGTGATAGCCTCAGTAATTTCTACCACAGCCTCCTGGTTTCTGGGTGGGAGAGGATGTTCCATGAGTGCAGAAATTGGGACTGCTTTTGAATTCCCCTGGGATTTGAAGATGTTCCTATGGAGATGATCATCCACTTGATGCCAAGAGTCTGTGTTTAGGTGGATTCTGTCTGTGCACATTCTGTGCTTTCCTGGCTAAATGATCTTTCTGAGCTCTTAGCAAATAGTTCTGTGCTTTCCAGAGCCCATGAAGGTAAGAAAAGCTTCTGTTCCCACCAACAGGACATAGCTAAGTGCTCTTGTTTGGGCAAGAGCAGACTTGAGCAGTAGCAATTTCTACAGTGCATGCAGGCTGGACGTGGCTTTTCTGCAAAGACCTAGGGTGCTTTTTGTGTTGCTCAGCCTCTTCTGCACATGACACTTCTCCCTTGCCATCCAACTCTGTTGCATGGTTTTATCTTTCCCTGAATAACTGTTTCAGTCTCTGCTCTTCTGGAAGTGAATGTGTCTTCCCAGCTCTCTGTTTTGACAACTGGACACACAGCTAAGCTGCAGGTAGCTGTAGCAGAAATTCATTCCATGGCCTGTGCCATGTCCACAGAGCAGTGGGACCACAGGGCTCCCCTCAGGCTGCTGCCATGACCCTGCTCCCTCCTTCTCTTGCAGGCTATGAAGAGACCCTTATGCGCCTCGCTGCCATCCTGGCCAAGCATTTTGCTGACTCGAGGATTGTGGGCACAGGTGAGGCTGCATTCCTGTGCTTTTGGGGTGATAATGTCACAGGTCTGGCCAGTGCCGCTGCCAGTGGCTCACCAGGCTTCTGCTAGGATTTGTCTGCTGAATCTGTTCAGTGCCTATGCCTCTACATTCAAAATGAGGCTGGGTACTGTCCTTACCCTGCTTGTGTCAGGGTAGACACATGACCTAGGACACCCTTTTGAGAGCAGGCCTCATGTCCCAGCTGCCTGCATATCCAGTCTGGGCTTCCTTCTTAGCTGCCTGAGCCTAAGTATGCTCTCTGTGTCAGCAGGGACAATGTGCCTCTACACGAGGGCCAGTGCCTCCCAGCCAGTGGCATTCAGGTGCTCCCTGGTGTGCTGTGTGTCCCTGGGTGCCTGGCCTAGTCCCTTGTCATTCCTCCCCAGACATCCGGGACTCCCTGATGCAGGCGTTGGCCAGCTACGTCTGCTACCCCCACTCGCTGCGCGCTGTGGAGAGGATCCCAGAAGAGCAGTAAGTGCTGCCCTGCCTGTTCTGGGGAGCTGGGGCAGGGCTGGGGTGGTGGCAGGGCTGGGTGAGCGAGCAGGAGGGCTGCCAAGCACCACTGAGGGTCCACAAGTTACCAGCAGGGTGGTGGAGTTGATTTGGGAGCCTTCTGTCACCCTTCTGCCAGTGGCTTTGCTCTGCCCCAGCTTCACGGGTCCTACTGTGTGTGCTGCTCAGTCTCCTGTTCCCAAACCCTGTGGGCTGACCTGTGTCCCTGTCTGGCAGGAGGATCTCCATGATGAAGAACCTCCTGGCTCCCTATGAGCAGCGACCCTGGGCACAGACCAACTGGATCCTCGTCAGGCTGTGGCGGGTGAGCATCCTGCATCCCTGCCCCTCTCAGCACCTGGGGCTGCTGGGACACTGAACATTCCACTTCCCAGTAGCAGCAAAACTGTTTTTCAGAAACGTTTTTCAGCCTCTAAGATCTTTCCTTACCTCTTTTGCCAGGGCTGTGGCTTTGGGTACAGATACACACGGCTCCCACACCTGCTGAAAACCAAGCCTGAGGATGCCAGCCTCCCCAGCCTGCAGAGTGAGTGGGACAGGGATTGGCACTCAGGGCTGTCATGGGTGCTGAGGGAGCACCAGCCTCTTCCTTAGCAGCTTTCCCTGTGGGCCAGGCCAGCTGTTGGGATAGTTGCCAAAGGAGGGTATTCCTGGCCAAATATCCAGGCCTGATTTTTACAGCCTGGCCATCCCCAGCCTCTCTACTGGTGATTTGGGCATGCCAAATGATGAGTTACACCCATCATAAATAGGGGTTCTGCCCTCCAAAGGAGAGGTGAGAGGCCCAGGACTGCATCCTTAGCAGAGTTTTAGCCTGAGAGCAAGCTCTGCCATGTGCCCAGTGAAGAGCTGCTGTGGGGAAGAGCTGTCGTGTTTGCCAAGCAGCAGTGCCCTGTGAGAGGGAGGGGGTGCCCAAGGAGACAGGCACTGTGTGAGTTTGCAGTCAGGGAGTGTTTTTATTCTGGCATCTCTCAGAGCCTGGCAGGGCCTGTCCTGCCTTGGGCACTGCAGTTTGAGGGGTTTCTCAGCTCTGTTGTGGCTGAGGAAGGTATGGGGAGAAGTTGCTTTTCTTAAGCTGAAGAACGTGTCCCCATCTTTACCCTCCCAGGTTCTGGGCTTGTGTGGATACATTCCTGATGCCCCTCTGCTGTGGAAAAGGCTTTGTGCCAGACTTTGTTCATGGAGAGCTGCTCAGGAATGGGGGACAGAAGGACAGGTGGCACATGGAGGTGTATGCTGAGCCCTGTCCAGGGAGCTGCCTGTCTGTTCTAACAGAACTCTTGTTCTCTTTTCTCTCTCCTGCCCATGGTGCCCAGGGGATCTCTCTGTTGCTAGTTTCCAGAGTAAGTTTGTTCTGTGACCTTCTCTTGTCTGGTGGAGTAGCTTTAGAGAGCTCCCTGCTTCCCCTCTTCTGCCTAGAGAGACCCTTCTTTGTAGGCAGAGAGCTTCACAAGGGGTTGTTTTCCTCAGTTCCATCCCTGGGAGAAGCCAGGGGGCTGTGCCCACGTGTCAGTCTCTGAGGCTGCATCATGGACCTGCTCTTGCAGCTGTTTTACCAGGGTTACCTCTGGGGTCAGAGCCCTGCTGGGGGGGTTCCTCTCATCCTTAGGTGGGATGGAGAAGCCCTGGCACACGTGCAGGAGGGATCTCATGGCTGTGCCTCACTCTCCTACTGCACAACCCAGGCACTGAGTGGCTGTCACCAGTCCTGTGGGTGGGAACCAAGCTCAGCCCATCCTGGGGAGGTCTGGGGCAGCAGCAGAGCTGCTCAGCTCTTGAGGCCTTGCTCCACACATCCTGTGGCTCCACAGAGTCTGAGCCTGAGCCCAGAGTGGCCCTGCTGCCTACTGGGGACTTACTCTTGGGAGAGCTATTCTAAGGCTCAACCAAATCAATAATGAATGCTGATTTAATTGAGGAGGGACAGGGGACTCAGAGGTGTCCTTGAGATGCTGCCCAGGGAAGGAGGAGGAGGTGACCCCCCCTCCCCTTCACACCCATCAGTCTTCACCTTGTTGCAATTTGAGCGCTGGCAGAGTCAGTGGGACAAACTGCTGAGCTGAGGAAATCCCTGTTGGTCTGGGTCTGCTGCTGCAGGCCAGGCTGGAGGGAGTGTGGGCAAATGCCTCTTCTCTGGTGCTCCAGCCTTGTCCTGCTTTTGGGGTGCTTCTTTGGAAGGCTGCACAGGTGGGGGAGGTTTGCCTGGCTGCCTCACAACATCCATGAAGCACCCAGAGCACAGAGTTCCTGGTCTCCTCTGCTGCCTCTTGCCCGTGCTCACTGGGGGTGAGCAGTGGATGCTGCCTGGCTTAGCCCAAGGGGGCTGAGGCTCAGAAAGGCCATCTGTGTGCCTGCTTGTTCCTAGAGTTATTTCTCAGCTTCACTGGCACTGAACAGCTCTCATGCAAGCAGAGCTCTACCTCAATTTGGCTCCTGAGAGCAGACAGGGGCAGTTGTGCTTGCTGGTGCTGCAGGGACTTGTTTTGGTTTCACCAGGACGTGCTGGCAGGGCCAGGTGCTGTCCTGGCACACACAGGTGCTGCTGCAGGGACTTGTTTTGGTTTCACCATGCCGAGTTGGCAGGGCCAGGTGCTGCCCTGGCACACACAGCAGGAGCAGCAGTGGTGGCTCCGTGCTGGGCCCAGCCTGGCTTGGAAAAGCAAGAGCTGCAGGGTGGCTTCAGGTTGTGTCACAGGGCTGCTCTGCCCCAGGCCTTCTGCCCACACAGCCCTCAGGTGGAGGGAGGGTAGGTGGGACCATGAGATCATCGAGCTGAGATGTTGTGCAACACAGGCCAGAGAGTTCACTCATGTCCCCTTCCCAAGTCCAGCAAATTGCCTAAGCTGAAGAGGACTTTCAGGAGGAGATCCCACCTCGATCTGACAACACCAAAAGCATCAGCTGGTAGTAGTTGAACTGTCCAAGCCCTTCTGATGGTGATTGTTCACCCTCAGAAATAAATCCATAGCTTGTGGTTCCTGATGAGAGTCATAGAATGGTTTGGATTGGAAGGAACCTCACAGCTCATTCTCGTTCCAAGCCCCTGCCGTGAGCAGGGACACTTTTCCACTAGACCAGGTTGCTCCAAGCCATGCCCATCCTGGCTCTAAACACTTCCAGGGATGGGGTGTCCATAACTTCTTGGGGCAACCTCTGCCAGGCTTTCATCACCCTCACAATAAAGATTTTTTTCCCTGATATCTAATCTAAACCTGCTCTCTCTCAGTTTGAAGCCACTTCCCCTACCTAACCTCACTTTCTGCCTTCCACTGCTGCTGCCCTGCCTTTCTCTGCTTTACAACATTTTATTCTTCAGAAGCACTTGTGTACCGGGGTAAACTCATTTCTTGGTCCTTTTCAGTGGCAAGAAATACATGGCCTCTCTTTCTTATTCAGGAAGAGGTTTTGCTTTTCTCTGAGCCCTGTGGGGTGTTCACCCTTGCCATGTTTTTAGCAGCCCCAGAGGTTTTGGTGCCATGCAGGAGGGAACCTTCCCTGATGTGCTGCTCATGGAGCCAAAACTCATATTAGCTGGTTTGCCAGGGCTTTGCTTTGGAGGCACACAGGATCCTAGGAGCCCTGGGCCATCCTGGTGCCTCACACCCAACCTCAAGGATGTCTCATCCCCCAGGTGCTGCCTGCTTTGCTTTGCCTTGCCCTGCAGCCTCCCCTTTGCTCCTCTCTCAATGCATCTCTGACATGGGCTCACAGATACAGCTGGAGCCTTTCAAAATCTCACATTGCTGTTGGGTGGAGCTGCTTTGCTTCTGAACCTGGTCCATTTGGGGCTTTCTCCTTCTGTGCTCAAGCTTTGCTGTAAATGCTGCTGTGTCCAGAGACCCCCTTGGGCTGCTGACCAAGAGGTCTCCCAATTAGCCCTGTTAGAAATCTTGCTGGGTCATTAGCAAACTATAAAAGTACATAATTACCTTCCTGTAATGAAAGTATGTGACCGCTTCTTTAGCATTATCTAGTAGGAGCACTTATTGAAGGCTTCCACTTCTCCTGCTTTATTAATTTTTAACTCTCTCTAATAATGGGCTTCTGCTACTGTTATACTTTCTGCCATTACTACTTCTGTTAAATAATTCTGCTGTATTTTTTTCCTATAGTTGAAAAAACTTTGCATTACCATAGTCAGTCAAGGATGTTTTTTATGTCTTCTCCATCTATTGCCCCTTTTCTCCTTGCTTTTGCCTACCATTTCCTATGTTTGATTATGTTCACTTTACCTCCTATGTTTTAACTTATATCTTTGCTTCATCATGCTCTCAGTGACCCTTTTAACCCAGGTGCTTGCTGGAGCACTGGGGTTTCTGGCTTCCTTATAATCTTCTTAAAGAACTCTGTGTTTTAATTCACTGTTTCCCCTACCTAGATTTTCTTTTCCTCTATTCTGTTTATATTTTTGCAGGGAAGTTTCTGTTGTGGAAACATCAGATGTATCTCCAACCCCTTGGTTCCACGCTCTGTTGCCCATGTTAAATGTATTGAGGTCAAAATTTCTGGCCTTGAAAAACTGCCAATTTCTGTTCCAATGACTGATGTTTATCTGCCATAACAAAGGCTAAGCCATGATTGAGTGGCTTTTGTATGAGGGAGGTACAAATTTTGAAGCATTGATGATTTCCTAGTGCCAGGATCAAGATAGTTTCCCCATCAGTGAGTATCCACAGGCTCCCTGGGAAATGCCATCCCTGCCTGCAGTGGCACATTAGGGATGTGGCATTGCCCAGGAGGGCAGTGGTAACTCAGGTGGGTGGGAATGTCCCAGCAAAGATGAACATATTGCAAATAAAGATGGGCACAGCACCAGGACTGGGTTTTGCATACCAGTAATAATTACCTCTTCTGGGAACTTATGCAAGGAATGAAGCTGTTTGTGCTGTATTCCAGGGCTTGTTCCTTACATTGCTTTCAAAGAGTAGCAGTGATCTTAGCATCTTTAGATTCAGAATCCTCTTGGGATCAACAAAAGCCAAGGCAATAATTGTTTCCTGGTGTTAGGTTTAAAACCTTCAATAAACCTATTTACCTGTGGAGAGGTTTGACAAAAGGCACCAGTTGTCAATGCTCTTGTAGTCTGGCACAGTCTGCCAGGAAAAGTATTTTAAGGACCCAGAATTGCAGAATCACACCACTCATTGCAAAAAGACTGTGAGGAAATAGTCATTGACTAAAAATCAGGATAAAGCAAGTTATTACAAGCGTGGGACCATCCTTCAAAAAACCAAAGCTGCCTTCAAATGAGGTAGACCTTGGCTGGGCAGCTCATCCTGGGATCTGTCCTGACTTGCAGTGTTAGTAAAAGAGGCTTTGGCAGCAGACCAGCAGGACAACATGCAGAGTTCTTCCATGAGGAGTGGTGATCTGTGCCTAGAACTGCTTTGGTACTTGAAGGTTGGAAAGGGACTAACACGTTGGCAATTTTAACCAAAAGCAGTTTTTACATGCTGAAGGAAGGCTGGGGAAAAGAAGTCCGTAAAAACTTAACCCTGCAGGAGGACTTTTCAATTCTGAATGACTGGGAGAGAAAACATGGATAGAATTCAGCATCACCAAGTGTAGAGTGGTGGAGGAAGAGTGTGCTGTGCCCCTTCACCCATCACTGACAGAGAAGTCAAGGTTTGCCCCAGCATTGACTCCTGGGCTTCTCCTCTTGTGCCTCAGGACAGTTCCTGGGGGTTATCCTTGAACTGACAACCTATTGTAATCTTTTAGAGAAGAGCAGCTTGATGTTCAATCCAAGGACAAATTACACAACAGGAATTGTGAGGAAAGCAAACCAGAACAAAACCAAAACCACATTATGCCTTTGTGCAAATCTGCCATGTGCTTGTGGTTTGGATGCTGTGTGTGCTTCTGATTGCACCTCTCCAAGGAAAACCTGGGAGAGATGTTGGGCTTCAGGGAGGTGTGGCAAAAGGGACAAAGATGGGACAGTTTCAGTGGGAGAAACTGCACTGGCTGGGGCTGATCCTGTTTAAAGGACTGTCATGAAGGTGTGGAATCACAGCTAGCTGGAGGAGGTGACTGGAGAGGAGCATCTTGCTGTCTCTACCACCAGAAGGAAGGGGTTACAGAGAATAAATATTAACAAATAAAGCGAGTAGGAGCCAAGCTCCAATCTGAATTCCTCCTGCTACACACAGCTGAAGTGTGGAATGTTACTCTGGGACATGTTTAATGCTAAAGGCTTACACAGTTTCAGGGGTCTCTGGGCAAGAAATCCCCAGAGGAGCAATAAATATGTAAAAAGGATGTCTGGCTTGGCCAGTTCCTGAGCCACGTGCAGCCAAAGGCTGGGAAAGTACATGTGGGTGGGAGCAGGACATCAAAGACATTTGTCGTGATGAAATCCCTCCCAAAAATGAGCTTTTAGGCAGGATCAAAGCTGGGCCACTGGCCTGCTTGGGGTTATTATGCACTGTGAGATTCAGTGAGTGTCCTCCATAATAACAGAAGTTCATTGCATTTGCTAGTGGGTATTCACAGAATAATTTGTCCTGTTTCCATTTCAGATGACAGCCTCCTGTCATCCCTCCCTGGCTTTGCTAATCCCAGCTGGCAATCTGCCTGTAGTTATGCCTTGATTCTTGATCCCTATGGATGTGATGGAAGTTGTCCTGTGTTTGCTTTGCCACGCTGGCCCTTCAAGAAGGCTGCAACCCCAGAGAGCTTCTGCAGTCACAGCACAGCTTGTTCCTCTGGGCATGGCAGTCCTGGTGCTGCCAGGGTTTCCACCTGCTCTTTCTAATAGCTTCTAGTAGAGGAAAATGTTGTTAGATTGGGGTTTTCCCCCATAGCTGGTAAATCTGCTTGTTTCTCTTTCCAAGCCCTGAGTTTTGGGCTGAACTGCACTACCCTTCCCTTGTCATATTGAATGTTCTGTGAGCCTCTTGCTGACAGTGGGTTCTTCTGCTGGTGAGCAGCATCTGTCCCATTTGTGCCCCCTTCTTTTCCCTGCCCATCCGTGGGGCTGGTGTCCCACACAGCTCTGACTGTGCTTCCCAGCTGCTGGGCCTGACCTCCTCTGTGGTCCTGAAAGTGAGGAAGTCCAGAAATGAGATGCCACAAAAGCAATGGGATGTGTCTGTTCTTGGGCTGAACCTGGCTGGGGAGTGTGGGCAGCTCTGCCTGGCCCTGCTAAGGGCAGAACGAGCCTCAGCTCCATACAGAATCCTCTCAGGAGTGGGATTTACTGAATGCCTTCCTCCCCACACACAGGCAGACAGGCACAGCCATGTGAGGCTGTGCTGGCTCCAGGCAGCTGCTGCCACGCTGGTATCAGGAGCAATTAATGCTGAGCTGACCATGGGCCTCTGCAGAGCTGAGCAAGAGGGATGCTGAGCTGCAGGGCAGTGCTCCTGTGCATGTGGGCAGCAGCAAGCACAGAGGGCTCTTCCCTGGCTAATTCAGGCTGGCATTGGAAAGAAGTGCTGGGAGGCCCAACAGGCACGATCAGTGCTCAGAACAGTCCTTGTGCCAGCTCCCAATGTCCTGCCATCTCTGCTTACTGTAAGGTGTAGCAGGCCCCGAGCTGGCTGGGGCCCCATGGAGGGCCAAGGCTTAACGATAGGAATTGCTAAGTCATGATGAAAGAGCAAAAGAAGGCCCTCTCTTCTGCCTTTTGGACCCCAGCTTATCTCTGTAACCCCACAGGTCACTTTCCCTTAACCCCTACCATTGGACAAGTTTGGATCCCCTTATGCCCTATAAAAGGGGCTGTTTTAGCCCATTCTGGTTAGAAGAGCCATCGCTGGAACCTTTCACAGACCCCTCAATAAAACCATCACTGTGGAACCCCAGGACGTTTTTCTTCTCCTCTCTCGCAGTGTCTGCTTCCTCACTAGCCTGGGCACCTTAGCAAGCAAAGAGCTGGAATCCTGAGAGAGCTGATAATCACTAAAGAGCTGATATCCATTGTGCTTGCTAAGATAGCCAACTGCTGAGAGCAGCCTGGGTACTCGGACACTCTGTCCCTGTGAAGAACTGAGCTATCCAGCCCGTGCTGCCTGCTCGGGGGCGAATCAGCCCAGCAGGGAGTCGGGATTAGTAAGGCACAAGCCAACATTTCCCAAGCCCAGGACTGGTCTCTCAGCCTGCCCTTGCCCCTTACTCGTGGCTGCCCTGTGAGCAGGCCCCTGAAGCTGTCTCTGTGTGGTTTCAGAGCCGTGTCCCTCCACCTTGCTGCAGCGGCACATGGCAGACCTGCTCCGCAGTGACCGTGACCTGGCCCCCAGCTTCCTCAACAGCGTCCTGAACCAGCTGAACTGGGCCTTCTCCGAGTTCATTGGCATGATCCAGGAGGTGGGTGTGCCCCAGGGCTGTGGGGTGCAGCGCTCCGTGGGTGCCGTGTCCTGCACACAGGGGCTCAGGGCACAACTCACTGGGCTGGGGTGGCAGCCCTCCTTTGGGAAGGGGCTCCTTTTGAAGCTGTCTCCATTGCTTGGCAGATCCAGCAGGCAGCAGAGCGCCTGGAGAGGAACTTTGTGGACAGCCGGCAGCTGAAGGTGTGTGCCACCTGCTTTGACCTGTCGGTGAGCCTGCTCAGGGTGCTGGAAATGACTGTCACACTGGCCCCAGAGATCTTCCTCGACTGGAACCGCCCCTCCTCGGAGCTGCTGCTCCGGAGGCTCGCCCAGGTACCCTCTTGTGTGAAGAAGCAGCATCTGGAGGGGCATGGGGACCCCTCTGCCCTCTCTGTGGATGTGTGATGAACCAGGGGCTCCTGCTGCAAGTGCTGTAGTACTTAGAGGTGCTGCAGAATGGGTGTGCTCCCTAAAATCTCTGCATATCAACTGTTCCCCTCCTTTGCAACTGCTCTGGTCACAGCTGATTTCTACCTCTGCTGGGAGGGAGGGTGACAGCTGCTTAAATCTTCCTTATAAGGGGCCAGTAAGTGCTGAATGCCTGTGACAAGCAGTGCCATGAAATGTGGAGAGAAGGTGTGATATTTCTGGGTGAGGAGCTGTGGAGAGTGTAGCTGGTTTCACAGGGCACACACTCCAGTGTTTTGCAGGCATCTTGGTCCTTTATCTCTCAGTCTTAGAATTTGGTACTAAATGTCTCCACTTCCCTGCCACAGTGATTGGGACAGCCCCATTCCAACTCACAGCACCCCTTAGGCTCCAGTAAATTAATTTATTTTCTAAAGCATGAGCAATCCTGGAAAGCCCTGAGGGCAGCCTGCCCTTGTACATGCTGGGTTGGTGCAGAGCAGTCAGATGTACCTTGGCAGTACCACAGAGGTTCATACTTTGGGCTCAGGGCTCTGAGCAAATGAAACAGAGTGAGAGGTAGCGGGGTCTGGTACCATAATCATGAGGGAAGTGCTCAGCTGAGGGAGGAGGAAGGTGAGGGGCCCTTAGCAGGTGCTTTGGCAAGCTGGGGAATGTGCAGCAGAGAGTGGGGTGCTGCAGCTTCCTCCTTGCTACCTGTTGCTGTTATGAAGCCATGCCCCAGCACTGACCAGGCCCACAGAGGGGTGCAGTGTGCTGCTGTTGTGCATTGGGACAGCAGGAAGAGGGATTTTGCATTTGAGAGATGGAGCTCAGCTTGCAGCAGTTGTGTCAAGCCTGGAGCAGTCCCTACTGGTCCCGCTGGGGGTTTGGGTGGGAGCTGATGGTGGCTAATGAGGTGTGGTCACAGCTGATTCCATCCCTGCAGAGTGCTCTCTGCACTCACCCTGTGCTTCAGAGCTGGTGGGTCCATCCTGCTGCCAGCTGCAGGCAGGGCAGAACCTGGACTCTGCTTCACCCTGCTGACCCTGCTTCTGCCCACGGCTGCCAGCTCACTCTTCACAGGTTCTGGCTGTCCTGGGGACTGTAGCTTCTGCTTGCCAGGAGCTTTTCTCTGCAGAAGTAGCTTGGCTTCTTCAGGTGGGAATTCAGATTTAGGTGGGAGGTGCTGACATTCAGGTGTCTTGGCCTCAAACTGACTCTTCTCTGGGAGGTTTTGATTTGGTACAACCACTGTGATGTGGTACCACTCCCTCCATGCCAGGGCCAAGCTAGGTGTGTGCTGTGAGCCTCCCTCTGTGCATCCACCAGCTCTCAGGCACTGAGTCCAGACTATAGGGACATGATGCCCCAAAGCTCTTCAGATGCTGCTCACAGGAAGGCCCATCCAGAAAATACAAACCCTCTCTGCTTTTCCCTCCACAGCTCCTGAACCAGGTGCTGAACCGTGTGACAGCTGAAAGGAACTTGTTTGACAGAGTGGTCAACCTCCGTCTGCCAGGTGAGTGCCCTCTGTGGGAGTGTGTCCTTGGGGAGGGAGGGGTGGCTTGGGCTGAAGGTTAGTGCAGAGCTGGGTGGGATCAGACCTCAGACCTGCCTGCTCTGCCTGTCACATGGTGGCAGAAGCTCTGACCTTTCCCTTTTGCTTCCACAGGGCTGGAGAGCGTGGACCATTACCCAATCCTTGTGGCTGTGACAGGGATCCTGGTCCGGCTGCTGGTGGACACTGATGTTCAGGGGTGAGTGGCTTTTGCCTTCCAAAGCACAGGTCTCTGTGTGTGGCACTGCTCTGGGTGCTGCAGTGGGGCATGGGAGGTGTTGCAGGAGCAACATGGGGTGTGGAGACTAAAGTGAGGTGAAGCTGATGAGTGTGGAGCAGGCAGAAACCAAAGAGCCACATTCCCAGTGTTGCTACTGCTGGGTGCAAAGCCCCTTCCTGTGGTGGTGGAAAACCCTTGTGAGAGGTGGCTGTGATGGAAAACCCTTGTGAGAGGTGGCTGTGAGATGCTGTACTGACAGCACATGTGCACCTTCCTCCTTGGGATGGGGCTGGCACTGTGTGACAGGACAGCAGCTGGTGGAAGTTGTGGATGCTGCATGTGACAGAGCTGTGCTGATGTGGTGACACATCAAAGTGCTGCAGCACACAGTGATGGCTGGAAGGGAGCTCACTGGAGCTCCTTCACACTGGAGCCCTCCTAGGAAGGCATCAGAATGTGAGCAGAGCTCTCTGGCTGCCCAGACATGTGCCACAAAGGTGAGACAAGTCTTCTCCAGGCTCTTGGGTGATGCTGATTTTGAGATTAAACAAATCTTGTCTTCACAATAGCCAATCATTCAGAGAGGCATCACTAGGGAAGTGTTGTGGCTGGACAAAGCCACAGCTGACCTGATCATTTATGTGTCTGTGTCTGCTTGTACTGAGTCCTGCAAACAGACTTATTCAGACACTCTGCAGCCCTGCCCTTGCTGTCTCCCAGTGTCGTTTGCAGGTGTCTTGCCTGGTCACTGTTTGCTGTAGGCTGCTGTAGGAGATGGGGCTCCTCTGTCTGTGCTGCACATGCTGCTTGTTTTCATGTTTGGAGCACACAATAGTGTCTGGCTTTGCAGAGTCCCATCTGGCCGAGCAGCTCAGCCCTGCAGCCAGTCTTTCAGCTTCTTCTCTCAAGGACTCAAAGATGTACACAAATATATCTAATTATAACCTGCCTCCTGTGGCTGCTGCACCATTCTTACAGCCTCAAGTGTGACAGTGTCAGAACCTGGGCACAAGGTCACTGATCAGTGGCCTTTCTGGGCTGTGAGCAGAGGTGGACTTTGCTTGCCCTCAGAACCTTGCTCTGTGGAAAGGGCAAACATCATGAATTTGCTGCCACAACTAGACACTTCTTCCTGAAGGGAAGAGGGAGGTGATAAAACCCTTCCCTGCATGCCAGGATGAGAAATCCTTCCCTGCCTGTCTCTCCGTTGAACATGTGTCCCAGGTCAGGTCACTTGTCAGGTCAGAATGGGGAAGGGGAAGGGGAAGGGGAAGGGGAAGGGTTGTCCCTCAGTTTATCAAACTCCAGAGAGCACTGGGAAGATGGTAGTGGGGTATCAGTCACATCCTTCCTAGCCTGCAGGGAATCCTGAAGAGACAGAAAGCTTCCAGACTCTATTCTTTCCCTGAAAAGCCTGTTGTGCTTTGGGTTTGTGAATTCCAGGCAGGCAGTGTCATCACCAAGAGGCAGTGTCCCCTGTGTGCCAACAGCATCCTTCATGCCTCAGGCTGCACCATCACAAACCAGAGACACTGTGCTCGAGGGAACTGGCAAGTCTCTGATGTTCAAGGGCTTTGTAGTCACTTCCCTGAGCACTGGAAAGGAGAAATAAATGCAAAATAGTGGAATGATGTGTGAACAGCATCGTGTCCTTAAGGTGGACCTGACTGAGCAGGAGAAGCAGAAGGTGGAACAGGAGGAAGCCCAGGGAAAAATATCCATAAAGCAAAATTCTTCTGTGTGATTTTGCAAATCCATGCACTAAACCTGAGGTTTGATATGTCAGTGATCTCTAAAAGGCAGCCAAATGTTGCAGGGGAGCCACTGAGGTCAATCAAGACAAAAGAACCAAGGCAGGCAGTGTGGAGACCCTCTACTGAGCAGAGGGGATGGCAGAGACCAGGCAGAGATCACAGGCAGTGGCAGGGGAAGGGAGCAGTGAGCCCCCACACCCTTGGCAGCGCTCTGAACTGAGGACTGCATGTTGCACCCCTCTTACAGAGCTGTCCTGCTCTGTGCAGCCACACTGGGAAATGGCAAACAGAGATGGGATGGAGAAAACCAAAACACTGGGGCTTTTCTGCTGCCTTTGTACTCCTTGAGAGCTCAGCCCTGGTTTCATCCTCTGTCCAAGGCACCATCACCAGAGGGTGCTGAAACCTGAGAGGCACAGCTGGGGCAGCAGATAGCTACCTGGGGCAGCAATCACCCAAAACCCAGGGAGGTGGTGCCTGTCCGTGTTGGCTGGCCCAGAGCACAGCAATGGAAGCATCTGTATCCAGGTGTGTGAGTAAGGGGAATGGAACAGGAGAATTCAAACCTTCCTCTTCACACTCTATGGGAGATGATTGCCGTGGCTGAAGTGATTTAAAGGGTCCTGTGTGTAACCAGGCTCTCCAGAGCAGACCCATTTACATGAACTCATCTGTAGACAGACTTTCCTTTTTCCTTTCTCAGTGCTGCAAGCTGGTAGAAATCTCTTCCAGGTCCCATTTGGTAACTCCCAGATTGAGAGAAATCATTAACACAGAGATTTTCCAACCCACATCTGCATGTAGGAACGTCCCTGTGGGAATTACCAGGGACAGGGTGACCCTGACTGGTTCCCTGTGAGGAGGCTGTGCCCCAGAGAATGAGGGCAGGGACAGGACCTTGGGAGACCTCCTTGCCTTGGCTGTGCATTTCCTGGTTGCCTCTAACCCAGTAAGCAGACACTGTGCCAGGCACTTGGTTGGGAGGTGCTGCAAACACCTGGGAGGTAGGGAATGGGCTTATCTGGTGGTGAAGGAACCAAGTCCCATTTATGGGATGAGAACATTGCAGTGGGGAAGTTCAGTAAGAGCCAGGGCCCTGCCAGCTCATCCAGTCGTGTTCTCAGGCTGCAATCAGATGCCTCAGCTGCTCCTTTCCCAGCTCAGGACACTCATCCAGGCATTGAGTCCTCTTGCTGTGGACTCCTGGCATCAAGCAGAGCCATTAAGCACAAGGAAAGGGAGCATTGCCCAGGCTGGGCTGTGGAGAGACAGCTGATCCATCATTCCCCGTGGTCCCTGGATGGAGCAGGCTGTGCTTTTGAGGGAGCGGAGGTGCATTTCCTCGCTGGCTCAGGCAGGATGGGCTGGTGCTGCTCCTGGTGAGTGCCTCCTGCCAGCCCTCAGCTCTGAGAGCAGCACTGGGGAGTGCCAGGGGCTGGCAGGGCCGAGAGCAGGGATGTCCCTTTGCCCCTTTGCTCCCTTCTGCAGCCTTAATGACTGAGCAGGGAGGAGAGGAAATCTGCCAGGCTGAGCCAGGAGCTGGGCTGGATCCACAGCACAGACCCTGGCTGTCTTCAGGCAGTATCATCCCTCTCTTTGTCTGCTTGCTAAATAATTGAGCAGATTTTCTATTAAGCCTCTTTCAGAGTGAGCTAATGGAGCAGTGCTGGCCAGGGCTGGTGTCAGGATCCTGGTGAGAGCGAGTGGCAGGGGAAGGGGTGAGGCCCAGGGATGAGGCTGTGCTCCCCTGTGTGTGAGGGCATGCTGTGATTAGGACTGCCTTTGTGGGAAGTGAGTGGCCATCCCAGAGTGGAAATGAGCTGGGTTGTGTCAGGGCAGGGCCACTGCTCTGCTCCTTGGCTTCCCCCATGCTCCCTCCATCCCCTCAGAGGCAGGGAGGCGATGCTGTCAGGGTGAGGAGAGGGTTGGGACAAGTCCTAAAGAGCCTTCAAGCTCCATCTCCCAGGGACTTTGTGCATGAAGGATGGAGAAGACAGAAGGAAAAGCACTGTGCTCACCAGGATCATGGTGGTACTGGCCATCAGAGCGCAGGACAGGGATCCTGGACCAGAAACAGCCCTGCTGAGCCAGTGGGATGCTGAGCAGGAGCCCGTGGGACCTGCCAGAAGCAGCACTGGGCTGGTGTGGTGTTGGGATATTTCTGTCTGGGTCTCTGCACTCTTCTCCTTTGCAAGCTACAGATGGGTAAAGAGAGATGGGCTGGGAGGAGACAAAGGGGCTCCTGGGGCAGAAGCAACACACTGGTGAGCAGAAAAGTAAGGAGGCACAAGACTGGATAGGAGAGGGAGGCTAAAAAGACTGCTCAGCTGCTAAATTGTTTGGGGATCACCTCCACTGGAAAGCTGAGAAGATCCCAGTCTGCAGATTCCTGATCAGCCTGGCCACCCACCTGTGTGCTCAAGTGCTGCTGGGACCCTGGGGGCTTGGCAGAACCCATGGGCATAGGTTTTCTGCTTAGTTCCTATAAGACTTTGTAATTAATTTGGGATCCCTTAAACTCTAATGCTCCCTCAACAATGTTGGTGAGCAAGTTGTGGTGGAAGGAGGGGCAGGAGTAGACATTTCATGGACCATACAGTCTAAAGGAGTCCTTGGTGCCTTGCCCTAAAAGGTAAAACAAAAAAACTCAGAAAAAAACTCAGAAAATGGGTGGTACTGAAGTTTTGCAGTGTGTAACATTGGGGTGAGTGTGAACCAGAGCACAGAAGAATTATTAGCTCTGGCCTAGGTTTCATGGTTAAAAAAGGAGTGTGGTCAGTGTTTCTACAAGCTGCCAGCTCCAAGTGCTGCATCCTGAGTGACGGGACTGCCAGGACTCTCCCAGCCCCTTGGGGCTGTCAGGCACATGCTGGGAGGCAGGAGCAGGCCTTGTGCTGGCCAGCACCAGGCTTTGCTGATTTGAGCTCTCTGGAAAACTGTGAGCATCATAAGGAAAGGATCCAGGCCCTGCCGTGTCCATCCTTGGTGACAGGAGGACAGGATGGGACTGGCAGTCAGTGCTCCCCCATTGTCCTGGCTGAGGTGTGAGGTGCCAGAGGAGACAGGAGTCAGTGCTGGACACTGGTCCCCAAAGCCATCCTTATCCCAAAGCCAGTCCTTATCCCAGAGCCAGTCCTTATCCCAGAGCCAGTCCTTATCCCCAAGCCAGTCCTTATCCCAAAGCCATCCTTATCTCAGAGCAAGTCCTTGTCCCCACACACCCTGGCACAGGTCCCTGTGTGCCAGGGCCAGGCAGATTTTGCTGACCCATTCCTTTGCCCTGCCGAGTCAGGGAGCAGGAGGGAGGTTTGGCAGCGAGCCAGGGGTGTAATGGTGGAGATGGCTGCCAGGAGAGGACCGTGGATTCCTTGGGGAAGATCCATTAGGTTTCCCAGCTCCTGCCTGTCAGAGAGGCTTTGCTCCTGGCTGGTTTTCCTTGCTGAGATGTTCTGCCTTTCAGGCTGCTTAATGAACAGTTCAAACCACCTCCCAGTGCTCATTGGATCAGCAGCGTGGTGGTGTGGGATCCTTTCTGAGCATCAGGAGCGGGTGAAAAGCAGCAGCAGGACTTTCCTGGGTAGAGGCAGAGGGATCCCTTGAGGGCAGCACGGATACAAATCTCAGAGCAAGGCCCTGGAGAACAAGCTTCAGCTTTCCTGCAGGGGTAGGAGAATTGCAGCCAGCCTAGGAGAGCTCTCCTGGGCTTTTTCAGGCTGATGTGTCCCTGGAAAGGCCCCTGGGAGCTTTTCTTATGCTCCCTGATATTTCCCCAGTCTTCAGTCATTATCTTCAGCTGAGGATGCAGGTTTGCAGGAGCACTGATGCCTGGTGTTGGCAGTGGGGAAGGGGGAGATTTTTGGGGAGACAGACAAGAATGGTGATAATGGGTGGGTAACACCCACTCTGGGTGCTGGGGCCCAGAGCAGCGCTTCATCTTTCCTTCTGGAGGAAGATGTGCTCAGAGGTGGCACATGCTCTGGCTGGGCCCTGGCTGCAGTCAGCTGGGTCTCTTCTCTGTCCCAGACATTCCCAGGTTAAATTCAGACCTTCCCTCCCGTGGGATCCCTGCCTGGCTGCAAAGGGGTGATGGCAGCTCAGCTCCACCCTCGAGGTGCCGCTCACCTCCGTGTCTGACACTGCCACACCTCGGCAGCCCCGGCAGCCCCCGTGTGGCTGGCACGGCGTCCTGGCCCGTCAGGACACTGCACTAACACGAGGTGACAGGGCCAGCGAGGGCACGGCCAGCGGGGGCTGTCGCTGTGCATCCGTCACCTCCGGCTGCCGCGGGGCACGGAGCTGCACAAAGTCACGGCGGGAGCGGCCTGGGAGGCCAGGCTGCCTCAGGAGAGCTGCTCTGCCAGGCACTCACCCCTCCCTGGGTGAGGGGACGGTATTGACAATTTATTTGGGCACAAAGTTGAGGTTTTGCTGGGAAAAAAAGCTGTTTGTTTCCTAGCCAGAGAAGTTGAAAGGATGTGTGCTAGTGTGGTCCCGATGCCACAGGGTTCTTCCCCTCCTGCCAGTCACAGGGCTGCCAGCAGCTCTTGGGACCAGAGCTCAGCCATGGGAGGGGGCTGCAGGTGTCTGAAGCATCCTGGCCCCCTCTGTGCTACATGTGATGGCCTCCTGCTCCTGCTCCAGCTGTGGATGGGACACTGGTGACTGGCAGATGGGTAGGATACCCTTATCCCTCTGTGGGATCAGACAGGCATTTTGGGGGTCCAGAACCCCAAACCCTGTTTCAGGAAGAGGGAAGGGTGGGTGCCAGGGAAGGCAGTGCAGGGGAAATGAGTGGGGCGCTCCATCTGCAGGGAGCATCAGGGCTTTGCCAAAGGCAGCGCCCATCCCTAGTGGTTTCTTTGCCCTGCATCTAAAGCCTGCTTGTTCTTTTCGGGGTCTGGATGTGCCCTCATGTCAGTTGGTGCTGCTCCTTCCCCAGCTCCCAGGCATCATTTAGGGGACCTGCTGTCCCAAGGACAAACCACTGGATGCCTCTCTCTCAGCATCAGCGCACCACCAGCACATTTAACCCCCTTGCCAAGGCTACCTGAAGGCCATTTGATGGGAACAGGATGCTCTGTGTGCCAGGCCTGCAGGAATTCAGGGCTCCCTCAGCCTCCCACTGCTGTGCCTGTGAGCTGCACACTGCTGCAAGGGCAAGGAGACACTCAGCCCAGCGTGAGCTTAAAAAAATAGGCATTTTTATTCCAATGGAACTAGAGAATTACGACCCAGGAGAGGGGAGGATTACTCACATTTATCGATAGGCTGATTAGGTTGCTGCCTAAATAGCTGTGCTCGAGCAGCGTGTCTGCCTCAAGGAGAAGCAGCGGGGAGCGCGTGGCGCATCGGGGACCTCGGTGTCCTTGGTGGCACGGCGAGCTCTGAGCAGTGCGGGCTGGGGCGCTGTGGCTCGTCACCTCATCCTGCCTGGACGATTTACAGCTTCTCGGGAAGCAAAAGCTTGCAAGGTTTGCTTGGCTGTGTGGCTGCTCGGGCGCTGAGCTCCATCCCTCCTGCATGGCCATGTCTGGGGAGGGCTGTGGGGATGTGTACCCCCTGTTTGTGACAGGGTCACAGTCCCCTGCTCCCAGCGATGACATGCTGATGGCGACTGGCGTGTGCTGGGAGAGGACGGTGGCATCACCATTCCTGAGGACCCTGGCACGAGCCAGGACAGTGTCCCACTTGTCACAGTTATTCGTTGGCCTGGAGGGTCTGTGGCAGTGGTGTCAGGTTGGGCATCTCATGCCTGGGGACATGACAGACCCCCAGGCCTGGTGTCACATTAGGGAGGGCGGGTGCCCAAATGAAGGGGTGTTTCTCCAGCATGCTGGGTTCGTCAGCGTTACCCACGTGCTAACAAGGCCATTGCCAGCAGATTATGCCAGGTGCTCTTGCTGGGCACCAATGTGCCCGTGGCCCAAAACCCACCAGGAGCCCTTGGCTGAAGCAGTTGTGGGTGATGTCAGTTGCTCCTGTGGGTCGTGGTCAAGCCAGGAACTCGGGATGTCCAATAATCCTGATCTAGCAGCGATGGAGCAGACCAGCTCTCAGGAGGCCTCGGCTCTGCTCCCAGCTCTGGCCCACTAAGACACAATGGGGGTGTCAGAAAAGACAGAGCTGATGGACTCTGAGTCTGACTTGAGCTGCAGGACCTTGGGGTGCTTGGGGTCGGGGAAGTCCTCGCCGAGGGCCAGGCGGATCTTGCCGTTCTGTGTCTCCCTGATGGGCTCCAGGAACACGACGTGTTTGTTGGCGCTGGCCTTGCGGTGCGGCCCGTCGGTGGCAGGGGGAGTGGTGCTGAGGATGGAGGACTGGGCGCTGCACTCCTGCGGGGGGCTCAGCGGGGCCGGCTTCCTGCAGCAGCCCAGGCAGCGGCACGGCGTCAGGTACAGGTAGATGATCACCAGCACCAGGCTCACGATGCAGCCCAGCAGGGTCGTGAGGCCAGTGCTGAAGGTCTCCCCAGCTGCCTTGGGGTAGAGGACAGTCACGTTGAACTCGCACATCCTGCTGAAGTTGTAGGGGCTGTTCATGGCCAAGCCTACGTAGACCCCCGAGAGCCAGGGCTTGGCTGCGGCGATCCTCAGGCTGCCATTGTGATAGACCTCCAGGGAGCGATTGCTGTTCCCCGGGTGTTTGATGGGCTCGTGGTGAGGGGTGATCCACATGGAGGTGGTGGCAGCGTGGGGCAGGCTGCTGTTACTGGTGTTACAGGTGAGCAGGACGGGCTGGCCCACCACCACCTCCAGGTGTGAGAGGTGCGCGTCCTCGGTGCTCGCCGAGCAGTTCTCAAACATGTCTCTGTGCTTGAGGAACTTGATCAGGGACCGGGGCGCGTTGTCAGACACCTTGCAGGTGTGTTCCTCAGAGAAATCTTTCACAGAGCTGAAACCTCTCTGATTCCAGCGCTGAAGCATCAGGTAGAGCGCACAGCTGCACCTGATGGGGTTGTTGTGCAGGTACAAGCCGTTGCCGACATTTTCGGGCAGGGCTGCCAGCACCTCCAGGGGGATGCTGCTCAGGCTGTTGGAGGAGAGGTCCAGCGTGCGGAGCTTGTGGATTCCCAGCCCCTGCACAGCGTGGAAGGGGAAGGTGGTCAGGTTGTTCCAGCTCAGGTAGACTTTCCGCAGATCACTCAGCTTGGCAAAGGCGTTTTCATCCACCCGCTTGATGTGGTTGTCGTAGAGCAGCAGCTCCTCCAGGCTCACCAGCGCTTCGAAGTAGTGCCTCTCCACAGCTTGCAGGTGGTTGGAGGACATGTCCAGGTGCCGCAGGAAGGAGGCGTTGTGGAAAGCCCGCAGAGAAAGGTTCCAAATCTGGTTGTGGCTGATGTGAAGGGCCTCGAGGTGCGGGAGGGCGGCCAGCCAGTGGTCGTGGAGCTGGGTGAGGGCGTTGTGGCTGAGGTCCAGCGTGGTGGTGGTGGGCGGCAGTGCCTGGGGCACCCACCGCAGCATCTGCCGGCTGCAGCTCAGCAGGTCGGAGGTGCAGATGCAGGCGTCAGGGCAGCGGTGGGGCCGCGGGGAGGCTCGGGGGGCGCACAGCTGGAGCAGCAGCAGGAGCAGCTTTGCCACCCGCGGCCAGACCGAGTCCGCGGTCGCCGGCGAGGACATTGTGGCGGGCAGGAGCCTCTGTACAGCCCCGCGGCACAGCCAGGCTCGATGAGACGCGAGAAAAAATCTGCCGCCGTCTTTCGTCTCTCCCCCAGCGCTGGCTTGGCTCTACCAAGCATCCAGAGGCGCCCTTTTGCACCCCGCGGAAGAGGATCCCGATTCCAGCCGTGGGGCTTGAAAAGACCTAAAGGGCGGCATCGCCCTGCCCGGCTCTGCCGCGGCTCACCCGAGGCTGCCTCGTACCTGCGCTGCCGGGGCTCGGGTGGGCGCCGCCGATCAGCATCGGGGGGCTGAGGCGCTCGGGGGCTCTCTGTGTCGGGCTGGGCGGGCGCCTCGCTGCCTCCTGGAGCTGCTCATCCCTGGAGTGCGAAGTTTCTCAGGGCTCAGCGCCGCCGCGGCACATCCGCACGCTGCGACCGCCGGGGAGCTGGTCCGGCTCCGTCCCGGGCAGCATCTCCGGGAGCCGGGAGCGCTCCTGCCCCTATTTACGGGCGGGCGGTGCGCGGCGAGGGGGCCGGGCGGGATCTCATTGGCCCCGGCGCGGGGAGTGGTGGCCCTGGCCCGGTCCCTGTCCCCTTCCCTGGCCGTGGCCCTCCCTGCGGGTGGGCAGAGCGATGCGCAGCCAGCACCGACCCTGCGTGGTCGCTCGTCCCCAGAGGAGCTGAGGACCACTGGCCGTACCGGTGTGCAGCTGCCGGGGAGCCGCGACCGGCTGTGATCCATAGAGCGGCTGCTCCGCCGCTGCCCAGCCTCTGGCAGAATGCTGGAATAAACCCGTCACCTCTGGGAGCCCCTCGTGTCACATCCTGCACCCAGGCTGGGAGTGGGGATGGCGGTCACCCCCGGTGCTGCTTCTCTCCCAGCCGTGGTCCTTCTTGCTCCCTAATCCTCATCACCCCACGGGCTGGGGACCCCCCAGCACCCCCGGCCCTGGGGTGAGCAGGGGGCTTAGCCTGGTGGGGTCCCCACGGCAGAGGGGGTGCCGCGGGCTGCTGACGGGGAAGGAGTGGCCATAGGGTGAAGGACACGCAGGAATGTCATTATCCAGAGCTCAGGCGGTTTAGTGGGAAGAGGAGAGCTGGGGAGTTGTTTTCCATTAGGGCAGCAAAAAGCTAATTTGGCGGCTGCGGCTGCTGCGAGTCAAGGGGCTGTTAACCCCCTGCGCCCTGGCTCAGCCTGTGCTGACTGGCTGCTCCCTTGCCCCTCCTGCCGCTGGGCCGGCTCTGCTTGCCCCTGGGCCGGCCACTGAGCCAGTTCCGCTCCTTGCCAGGGACTGTTACCAGGCACTGGTGCCCGAGGGAGACACTCATTAAGGCGACCTTCATCTGTCCTGGCTGTGCCCACTGAAATCAGGGAGGGCCACGACTCCTCCCTCCTGCCTTTTGGGGGGACCCGCTTGCTCTGAGCACACCCTGAACTGTCCTGTTGGTGCAGGAGGGCTCCAGCCCCTGTGTGAGGCTCTGCAGAGCATCTCCCCTGAGGTGCTGTGACCAAGGGCAGTGCTGGATGCTTCAGCTGCCCTGCAGCAACCCCAGGCTCAGGCACTGGCCCGAGGGCTGCAGCCTCAGCAAGTGCCGAGGCACTGCATCGATCCCCGAGCCTGAGTCGGGGTGCCAAAGGAGGAGGAGGATGGCTGCTGCTCTTTGGCTGCATTTGAGCACATTCCCCTGGACTGGGGGGACAGCAGCTGGGGATGCTGGTGTGGGAGCTCAGGGTGGGTTGCCTGAGCTCTGTGTTCCCCGGCAGGACCGAGCGCGCCACCGCGGTGCTGCTGGCAGATCCCTGCTTCCAGCTGCGCTCCATCCAGTACCTGCTGGGCCACGCCGAGCCCTCGGCCCTGGCAGCAGCCGCCCCAGCCACGGACAAGCGCCACTTCTCCCTGCAAACCTGTAAGTGTTGGCACTGCACTGGGAGCTGGGCTCTGCTCACCTCCCACCCACAGCTGGGCAGGGAGGAATGGGGCTGCTGCTGTCTGTGTCCCCTGCAATGGGGCTGCTGGTCTCTGTGTCCCCTGCAACATCCCAGCCCTTTTAGTCTGTGGGGACAGGTATCTATGCCCTCCTCCACCACCCCAGGAGCAGCACTTTGGATGGGGATGTATCCAGTGCCAGCCAGTAGTTCTGCCCTTCTCCAGTGCTCCCTGTCCTGCTGGTCCCCAAGGGCAGCTGCAGCCCCTGTGCATCACTCAGCAGCCTCAGGACAGCCTGAGGGTCCCATTCACCCCCCACACACCCAGTTTCCTCCCCAGACACAGAGTACATCAGTACTGAGGAGCTGACAAAGGTGGAAAAGATGCTGAACCATCTGAGTGAGGAGTCCAAGCAGGCAGCTGCAACCACACTGGTGAGTCCTCCCCCTGCCCCAGCCCTGTCCCAGTCCTTGACAGCAGGCCTGGGACACGGCACTTTGGATGGCACTGCTAACTCCTGGTAACCCCCACAGCCCACCAGCGAGGAAGACCTGTGCCCCATCTGCTACGCACACCCCATCTCGGCCATCTTCAGGCCCTGCTCCCACAAGTCATGCAAGTGAGTAGCTCCCATGTCGGACCTCCACCAGGATGACTGCCAGCCCCTGGCCCTGCCCTGTGCCGTGTGGGTGGGGGCTGATGCTCTTTCCTCCTCTGTCCCAGAGCCTGCATCAACCAGCACCTGATGAACAACAAGGACTGCTTCTTCTGTAAGGCCACCATCACAGGGGTGGACGACTTCACCAAGCCAGCCAGCTCGTAGAGCCCAGCCCCACGGGCTCCCCCAGCGGAGCGAGGCAGCCCCCCCGCCTCATGCTGCCTTCTCCCCAAACCTTGCCCTGCTCAGGGCTGTGGCACCCTCACCCAGAGGGTCAGGACCCAGCATGGGGCAGCAGTGTGAGGCAGGAGGGCTGCAGGGTGGGAAAGGCACGTGCCCAGCAGCCTCTCTGCCCCAGGGGCCGTTCTCAGGGAGGGGAGCCCAAGGCCTCGATTCTGCAGCAGTGCTGGGAACACACAGCAGCCCCGGGGCCAGGGCAGGGGGGCTGGGCTGGGCATTTGGGCTGTTAACTTGCCCCTGGCTGGGGGCTGACTTCATGAAAAGCAGCATTAAATTATTCTTCCTTATGTGGTGCCCTGAAAGAGGGAAAGGGAAGGCCCCCAGTGTTGGGGCTGCACTCAGGTGATGCTTAACAGTAAATGGAAATATAAATATTTAATCCAAGGAGAGCTGGGAGCACAGGGCCTGCTGGGGGCTGCTACATGATGATGCGTGGCTCTGGCACAGACTCGGCGATGGATTTGTGTGGCAGCACATTGGCCCCGTTGAGGTAGAGCTCGTCGTTGACGATGACATCCTCGCCCAGCACAGTCACGTTCTCCATGCGCACCTGCCCCAGAGAGGCCCTGTCACACCCCTGGGCTCGGGCTCCTGCTCCTGCCTGCAGGGACCCCATCCCTGCAGCCACAGCACGAGGAGGTGGGAGGGCAAGAGCTGAGTCCCGACCACCTGCGGGGCACCCGTGTCCTCACCCACTGCCCCACGGAGCAGCTCCAGCCTACGATGCAGGACTCCAGCCAGGAATGGGAGCGGATGCGGGCCCCTTCCAGCACAGTGCAGCGCTTGATGCGCACCCCGTCCTCCACCACCACGCCGGCCCCGATCGTCACGTTGGGGCCGATGACACAGTTTGCCCCAATCTTGGCACTGGGGTCCTGGAAGGAAGAGGGCTCATGCCAGGGTCGGGAGGGCAGACAGCTCTTGGCATAGCCCATGCCACTTGGCCAGCCAGGGGAGAGGAGAACACAGCTTGAGGATGGCAGCGAGGGCAGTGGTGGGACAAGGCAGAGAGCTCATGACATGCCCGGGGCTGATGTGCTGGGGGCTGGCACTTACCACCAGCACATTCCCTACGACACCGGGCCCCGAGTGCAGCTTCTCGGGGTGCTGAGCCCGCAACGCTTGCAGGTACATGCACATGCCCGTAAGGAAATCCTTTGGCTGCCCAATGTCCATCCAGAAGCCTGTGGGGACAAAGCCACGGTGACAGCCCCCAGCGTGAGGGTGGCAGTGCAGGCAAGACCCCGATGCTGCCTGCACTGTGCACAGGGCTTACCCTGTAGCTCCATGGCGTAGAGCTGCCCGTCCTGTGCCATGGCTGGGAAGATCTCCTTCTCGATGGAGGTGGGGCGCAGCTGCGAGGATGGGGCACGGGGCTGAGCAGGGGGCACAGCCCCTCAGCCCGGCCCAGCCTGGCACCCCGGCTCATACCTGGATGCGTTGCAAGATGCCAGGGTTAAATATGTAGAGGCCAGCGTTGATCTTGTTGGACACAAAGACGCGCGGCTTCTCCACAAAGCGGCAGATGCGGCCGGTGTCGGCCTCGCACACCACCACGCCGTACTTGGCCGGCTCCTCCACGCGGGTCACCACCAGGGAGCCCTCGCCGCCGTGCTGCCGGTGGAAACGGGCCAGCGCCGCGAAGGGGAACTCGCAGATCACGTCGCTGTTGAGGACAAAGAAGGGCTCCCCGTCCTCGGCCAGCAGGTCCCGTGCCAGCGCCAGCGGCCCCGCTGCGCGGCCGTGAGTGAGGCCGCAGGGACGTGGTGAGCCCGGGTCCTGCTGGCCCCACCTCTGCCCGTCCCAGCATCCCTCCCAAGTCCCCGATCCCTCTGGACCCTCACCCGGCCCGCTGTCCCTGGTCCTGCCCATTTCCATCCTGGCATACCCCTCCTGATTCCCCTGCTCCTGCCGGCCCTACCCATCCATAGTAATGCTGCTGCCCATGGTGCCCCACTCCCGGTGTCCCCCAGCCCTACCCATCCATACCCACCCTCATGCCCACGGTGCCCCCCTCCCAGCGTCTCCAGCCGTGCCGTATCCATCCCGGTGTCCTCCCCCAGCACCCACCCTGCTGTCCCTGGACCTCCTCCATCCCGCCTGCGCCCGTCCTCCAGCCCCAAGCTCCCGCCCGAATCCTACCTGTGCCCAGCGGCTCCTTCTCGTGGGACATGGAGATGCGGATGCCGAGCTGCGGGCACAGGGTGAGCGGCGGGACAGGCCGGGTAACGGGGGGAGGAGGGAGGAGACGGAAGGGCTCTTACCCGTTGTTCCTGCTCCCGCATAGCGGCCTCCAGGGCGTCCGACATGTAGCTCACCGCCAGCACCACATGGCTGACGCCCGCCTGCGGGAGCGCGGGTCAGCCGGCGGCGGGGCGGCCCCCGCGCCCCCCGCGCCCCGCGCCCCCACCTGCCGGAGAGCTTCAAGCTGGTGGAGCAGCACGGCCTTGTTGCAGAACTCCACCAGCGGCTTCGGCCGGCTCAGGGTCAGCGGCCGCAGCCGCGTCCCGAAGCCGCCAACCAGGATCAGCGCCCGCATCCCCCGCGTCCCGCGTCTCACGCCAGCGCCCGCACCGACACGTCAGCGCCGGGCGCGCCGGGCGCGTCACCACCGCGCAGCACCGCCCCGCCCGGGCCCTGCCTCCGCCAGCTCCGACTGCCCGCCCGGCTCCTACCGCCCCGCCCGGGCCCTGCCTCCGCCAGCTCCGACTGCCCGCCCGGCTCCTACCGCCCCGCCCGGGCCCTGCCTCCGCCAGCTCCGACTGCCCGCCCGGCTCCTACCGCCCCGCCCGGGCCCTGCCTCCGCCAGCTCCGACTGCCCGCCCGGCTCCTACCGCCCCGCCCGGGCCCTGCCTCCGCCGGCTCCTACCGCTCGCCCGGCTCCTAGCGCCCGCCCCCGAACACCGCCTTCCCGCCGGGCCCTGCCTCCGCTGGGTCCTACCGCCCGCCCCACACACTCCCCCGCCCAGCCGGGTCTGAAGGCCCGCCCAGGTCCCATGGCCGTACGGCCGGGTCGTTGCTGCAGCCACCGCACCCTGCCCGGGGCGCCCTCGGGCCGCAGCAGCCACGGGGCGACCCCGACGAGAGGAGAGCAGCGGCCGCAGCCGCAGCGAGCGGGGACGTGCATCCAAACCCCCGAAACTCGTCCCCAAGGTTCAGACGGCGGGAGAGGCAGGCACGGCACGCCGCGGACAAAAACAGATCCTTTAATGGTTTTTGGTTCTCTGTGAAGCACAAACAGGGTGGTTATTCATGTAAAAACAAACGGGGCCAAGGCTATGTACAAGCTGTGGAGTCCCACCGCGGTGGTCCGAAGGGAGGGAGGCGGCTCCCACTGAGCACCGGCAGCGTGGCCCGTCCGTCACGGCCCAGTGAGGCGGGGAAAGGCAGGAATGAGCGCGGGGGACAGCAAGGGGCTCTCCCGGCGGGGCGGCCCGGCTCACCCGAGCACAGCCCGCGGGCACAAGGACATGCAGAGGTGGGCGGCGATGGGCCACGCAGGGCAGGGCCAGGGAATAATGCGGCTGTTGTGGGTACCTACACCCCTGCACTCACCCAGCCTCGCTGCCTCCTGCAAACCTGCTCCCTGAAAATCCTGCGAGTCCTGGCAAGGTAGGGGCCCGCAGGAGCAATGAAGTAACCCAGTGCAGGGCAGCGTGCCATGGATAAAGGTCCTTCTCCAGACGATGGAAGGGGAACAGTGACTTGGGCAGGCTTTTGAGGAGCTAGGAGACAGGCAGAGAAATGGGGCAGCTCTCCTGTCCCCTACCACACCAGTGCCACACACCTGTGCCTGAGATGTGGCAGCTGTGCTGTCCGAGCGGCCTCTGCGCACATGGAGTCGGCACACATGCGACATGCGAGTATTCCCCAAACAAGCATCCCTGAAGTAATTAAAAAAACCCCAACCTTGGCCTTGTGGGTACACAGGGTCATGGTAATGCCATGGAGCAAGTCAGTGAGAGCGGGAGGGAGCAGCCAGGGCCCCAGCACAGAAACAGGAGCTGAGGTGGAGCAGGGTTCGGTCCGGTACCACCAGGCCAGAGTATCAAACGTTAATTCCTCATCAAAGGAGGCTGGGGACATTTATTTTGGGAGACACTGACTCTGTGAAGCAAAGCTGAACAGTCAGGCAGTGGTACTGAACAGTCAAGACAGTGGCTCTCACTGCTCAGCTAGGTCACCCCCTCACCTGGCCTCTAGAGACCCTTAGGGAGGGGATGGGGATGAGCCCTAAGCCTCAGCCTCCCCTGCCACCACCTCCAGACCTGTTGGAGAGCAGGGCCTGGGGGCAGAGGGTCCCCGGGGGAAGAGGGCAGCTTTGTGCTGGAGGGATATACTCTGTACTTGACAGGAGGGGAAGGGTTGAAATGGTCCAAAATGCCCCACTGCACAGCTGGGGTCATGTTAACTGCTACAGATACTATTGCTAGCCCACGAGCTGAGCGCTTTCAGGTCAGTGGTCCAGGGCAGAGTCACTCCTGCAGAGCCCTGTGCCTGCCCATGCCATGCCATGCCATCAGGGTGCGAGCAGAACCCAGGCTCGAGCACAGCTCCACGTGTGTGGCACTCCCTCTGGGCCACAGCTCTGCCAGGGATTGCATTTGGTCATTTCATTTCCGTGTTTGGGGTAGATACTCACAGTGCCCAAACAGCAGAAAAAGGCAGCATCAAAAGCAAAGCCCCATTGGCAAAACCCAGGGCAGAGCCAGCGACACCGAACACAGGGACTGGCACCTGACTGCTCACTGGGGGCCTCACAGACGCTGCCAACCGTCAGGCAAGCGTCCTTTCCAACAACTCAGGAGAAATTCAAAGGGGAAGCTCCTGAGCCAGAAGGCTCCTCACACCAGAGCTCCAGCCTCGTCAAGAGCCCTGGGCTCTCCTGCTTTCTCTTCCCTAGGTCCAGGTCCTCCCTCCAGAACGCACATATGATGAGCGAAGAACCGGGACACCTGACACCCAGCAGGCATCTACAGAGCCTCCTCCAGAAGGCAGAGCAAGTGCGGCCAGAACCATCCGGTCAGCACGAGGAGTTCTTCCATCCTGCCTCACCTCAGCTCTTCTATCCAAGTACATTTAAAAAACAACAGAGCAATACAGTTGTTTAAAACCAAATTTGTCTGTGTTTTTCCTGTGGTAGTGGGTGGTCTTGTCTGCTCCTGCCACCAGGACAAGAATAAGAGGCCACAGCCCAGAGCTACTGGTTTTCCTCCCGCATCTGTTCCATGATGTTGATGAGGCTCTCCAGCCCGAACACGTAGCCCATGTCGGGTCCGTCGTGCACGGTGGGGTCGTCGCGGAAGCCCTTGAAGGTGCTGTGAGCAAAGTCAATCATGCGCACGTCCACCTTGGGCTGGGCCGAGGAGCCGGGCTCCGAGCTGCCGCCGTCCTGGAGGCTCTCCGGGACCGAGCCCTCCCCGCGCTTCAGGCGCGCCTCGGGCCGGCGCTCCAGCGGGGTCCCAGCACGGCTGTCCTTACCGTCGTAGATGATGAGGAGGGAGCTGGAGTAGAAGCGGTAGGAGGCCTGTCTCTCCAGAACCGCCTTCAGGCTGCGCAGTTTGGCCAGGACAGGCTCAAAGAGGTCCTTGCGCAGCTCGATGCCGTTGTGCAGATACTGGTAGAGGGCGTTGCGGAAGCCTTCGATGGAAAGGCCGCGCCCATAGTATTTATTCCTGCATAAGTAATGCCCCGTGTCCAGCTGATAGACCTGGAACACCAAAGGAAATGCACATCAAGTGGGAGCAACGGGCTAAGGCCACGCAGAGAGCCCTGAGCTGTCCTGCACTGACAGGGCAGAGGGAACTCATCCTATCCCCATTATGATTGAGTGGGAGCAGGACACAGCTCTCCTCATTCCCTGCGTCCCAGAGCAGCTCATGGGTGCTGCCCAGGGGCTGACTCAGGATGCCTGAGCACTAGTCCTCTTCCAGGACACCCAAAAGGGGCTCACGAGTCCCAGTGCCCCAAAAAGGCATGACACAACTGACCCCAAAAGTTAAAAAGCCAAGTCTTACAGCAACTCAGACAATCCTCTGGCAGCAGGAGCTGCTGACACCTATTGCCAGTGATCACATGGCAAGTGATTAATGAGGAGCCCTCATTGCTTCAAAGTCTGTGGGCAGAGATTTGGGTTTACAAGATCTGGTTCCTTCGGCAGGTGGGGAAAGGAGCGATTATTGCACAACAGCAAACCCTTGTGCACAGGTCCAGGCACAGCAGAGCAACTTTTTAACAATGCAGTATAGAAGGAAATGTCAGACACTTCCATACCCAGGCATTATGATTCTGGCTGAACACTAAGCCACAAAAATAATTTTATTAGAAAATCCCCTGACTGTCTGTGAACAAAGGAGCTCTAGACAATTGAGGCTATCTCAGGGAAAGCAGGTTCATCTGTTTTAGGCTTAGAAATGAAGACAAAAATAGCAGGAATGCTGCTGTACCTACCTGCAGAGGGAGGTTCAAATTCAGTGCTCAGCAGGAAACACTAACTGGGAGGCTTAATGCAGCTGTGAAAAGGAAGGTACAGCATCTGCAGTCTGGGGGATCCCTACCTGCATCCCACACACACGCACACCCAAGGTGGCAGAAGTGCTCTGTTCACACTTCTTCATCTGCCGAGCAGCCTTCTCCTCAGAGGCATCATCTCCGTGCTGTCTGGTCCCCATCTTCAGATCAAGCACACAGGGAAGCTTGAAGTGATGCACCACGTTCTCCAGCAGCAGGAACTCTGGGATATGTGTCAAGGAGAGCTCACCCACCACACACACCTGAGGGCTACCACAGACAGGGACCTGGGCCAGCAGGAGATAGGGCTGGACAACAAATAGGAACCAAAGAACAGACAAGACAAACAGCTTGGTGACCTGAAGAAAAGGACAAAACTCAAACAGTGAACCCAGACTCTGACAGCTGGGAGAAGGAAACAGCCTAGAAAGTGGAACAGCCAACAGCAGGAAGGTCACATGCAGTTGTACTGGAAATTCAGAGGGGAAACTGAAAAACAAAACACTGGTGTCAGGAAGGACATAGTATGCCAGTAGAAACTGCTGATCCATTAAGAGAGAGCTTAAAGTCTAATCAAATTAGGCATTTGACCATATGGATAAACAATACAAAGCCCATGGACTGAAAACTCAAGGGTCAAGTAACGGCAGGGTTGGTCTGTCCAGAACAGCAGCACTGCCCAACACACAGAGGGGAGCTGGGGAGGTGACAAAGCCAGGAAACAGAACAGTAACAGGAGCCCTCTGTCACCAGCACACAATGGGCATGCCCCTGCACTGGGGCACAGCACTGAGAACACATCCCAGGCACTCTGTTACAGCAACTTGTTCCAAAAGGGGGAAAAAACACCCCAAAACTTTGCCCCAAGGAGTCGCACAGGGCACAGATCAACATGTAAAATCTGAAAGGGCAACCAGAGCACAGCTGGATTAAATGTGCAAGAGCCAAACTGTGTTTGGTTTAGAAAGAGGAACTTCATAAAAGTAAGTAAGTGTGCTTAAAAAGGAGAGGGCAGCCAAAGAGAATGACTTCTCTGCAAGTGATGCAAGCTATTTAAAAATAAAATCTGGAGTCTCCAAGCCCACACTTGAGAATTGGAGAAGGAAGCCCAGGCAGCTAAAATGATGAATACAGCTATTAAAAGTAAGCTTGTTTCTATGTGAGGAAAACAGAATCCAGGTGAAACAAAATAACCCCGCAAGCTGGCAAGTTCAGCAAAAGCAGGAGAAGCCATTTGTGAAGGCACAGAAAACAAACCCATCTCCAACCATATGAAGAAGTCAGTCAGACTGCCTGAAGATGGACTGAGATCTTTAGGGCCCCTTCCAATCCAAACCATTCTATCAGTGTCACAGTAGGGGAAGCAGGAAGGAACAGCTAAAAGGAACATGTAACTCAACTGTGGCTGAGCACAGAAATGCCAAGGGAAATGCAGGCCTGGCTGCCTCAGGCACAAACGGGTAAGGGCAGGGCAGCAGCAGCCTGACACACCCAGCTGTGCCTCCCAAAGGATACTGTAGAGCTTCCGGTCCTTGGACTCAGACCGCATGCGGCTCAGCTGCTGCTTGTGGCAGCGCAGGCTCCAGGGGTTATAGCTGATCTTCTCGGAGCTCAGGCCGCTGTTCCCATCCAACATCTGAAATGGAACATCTGAGTGGATGTGCAAGTCCACCCTGGGACTCTTCATTTCCTGGATGCTGCTGGTGTAAAGACAGAACAAACCTGCCTGTTAGAATCCGTCAGTTCTTCACACACTCACAACTGTCACATCCTCCCCTGGCACGCAACCATCTCCTGTTCCTTCTCCTGCTGCACACAATGCAAAATCTTCTAACAGCAAATCCTCACCAATACCCTGGGCTGTGGACCCATGCTCCAGGATCTGGTCTATTTAATATCTCTGCTAACAGAGCAAACAGGAACACTTGCTCTGGTCTATTTAATATCTCTGCTAAGAGAGCAAACAGGAACACTTGCTCCTTGGAAGCTCTGGCTGGGGTGAGGAGGTAGAGGACCCATATTCAAAATACCCTGGGAAGAAACCCCTGGGTTAATAACCAGATGGACTGAAGAGTGTTCAAATCTGCTCTGTATGGTTTGGTTCCACATCTGATACACTGCCAACACTTACCCTGTATCATTTCATATGGACGAATTGGTCCTGAACCCAGCAAAACTCCTGACACTGTCTGCAATGCCAAACTCTGCTGGGCTAGCAAGTGCACAACAGCCTGGCCACCTTAAGGAATTGCAGAACATCCTCAACCAAAGGAGTAAGGAAGAGAGATCTCCTGATATTCGTGTTGTCACTGGGCCCTCCAGGTTTTACCTTTCGGTGCTGTCACTGGCCAGGCCAGGCTTCTCCTCCTTGTGCTCGGTGCCGCTGCTTGACCTGTGAAGGCTCCGGCGCGAGTGCTTGCGCCGTGGCTGGTCCCTCTCTGGCAGATCATCCTGCTCCAGAGCCTCGTTCTCCACATAGGGGTAGGCCACCAGGTTAATGTAGCCATCACTGTCTCCCTCAAAACAGACAGACACCACACCTGCCAGGGAGAAGTAACACGTCAGTTCTCCCGGAGGAGGGAATGCACAACCATTATCAACCAAATGTTCTGCGGGAGAGAGGAAAAACGCAGCTCACAGAGAAGCAAAGCAAGCCCAGAGCAATGAAAGAGGGGGAAGCTCTGCCACCGCAGGAAATAAGGACAAAAGTGCAGCTGGTAGGCTGAGGGTGTGATTTATTTCCTTCCTTCAGTCTTGCAGCAAATGTCAAACTGGAGAGAGTCAAGTACAGTCTGCCAAGATGCTGAGGGGAGCAAAGCATGTAAAATAATATCTGGTTTGTTTGGATAAGTACCCACGTCCTGCAGAAACGTTCCTGCTGTTGACAGGGACATCACTGGCCAAGCAGGACTGTGCTTTCTCTGCTAAAGGAGCTTTCCAGCATCAGAGCAATGAACTACAGAGCCCTAAGGCTGAGGTGACAACTGCCAGTCTTATCACAAACCAGCCAGCCTCACAAAAAAGGGATCTGCAAGGGCCCAAGCCTTCCTAGCAATAAAAACAGGGGGCCCTGGAAGCATAACTACCTCTGCCAAATGCAGGCAAGCAGGACCATGTGTTCTGTCCAGTTTCACCTTCTGAAGGCTCCTGGAAAGCACCACAGTCCAAGGGAAGTTACAGATCTTCCCCAGCACAGACTCAGAATGTATCTGGCCAGCCACAGAGCAGGACCGCTGACACTTCCAGTTAGGGCTGACATCTTCATTTCTGGGGCTACTGCCCCAACCCTGAAAATGAGGCCATCAGCCTATCTCCTGATGTGCAACGACAAAATGTTTCATTATCTTGTCACTAGTATTGACTAGCTGCCAGGAGTTTCAAATGACAGATGCACCGAATCAAATTTCTCACAAACATGAGGAAACCTTGCCCTGCCCAGCCGATGCAGGCCATCCTGTCCCCATCCTTCTTTTCTCCTTATCTGCACAGGACAATGTTAACAAGGTTCAGGTGGCTGAAACACGGCTCCAGAATGTGACTACATAAATGCTACTCCAAGTGCTGCCTGGATGTGCCCAAGATACCTCTGTGAAGTCTTACAGTAACATCCAAGAGGTCAGACAGAAGATATTGTACCCAGTGTTCCTCTCCCCCAGATCAGTAAGATTTCTAGGACTATGAGGAAACTGCATAGGATGAAATCTCACACTGGGAGGGATGTGCACATCCCATGCCATTAGGGTACCAGGAAGTACCTGACCTCAAGAAGACAAGAGTCCATCTGGACTATCAGCTTCATTGGTTTTAAACACACCTCCCCAAGAAAAACTCACATCATATGGACTCTAGGAACTACACAGGCTTCAGTGGGATTTCTGATGGGACACTAGAGCACTGTGTGTCCCCAGAATGGCTGGAGGGTTAAGAGAGGACCCATCTGTTGCAGACTGTTCCCCTCACTCATGACAACCTGTGTGCAGACACCAGGAGGGAAGCTGACACTGCTTTGAGACAGTGAGGCTGCAGCCAGATGCAAAGGCAAGACCCTGAACAGATGGTGGTCCCAGCTGTCTGTAAAGCCCCACCTTCCCAGTGCCATGTGGAGACAAAGCAGCAGAGGGAACAGGAACACTGAGCCCCCAGAAGCCTACCTGACCACATCCCCATCCTGAACACAAACACACAAGGCTGGAAACCTATCGAGCTTCTCAAAGACACAGCTGAGCTGCCAACCTCCTACAATGACACAGGCACTGGAAAATTCCACTCCTTCAAAGCAGCTGGGAACAAGGTTGCACCTCAGCACTGGGAAAGCCATATTTCCTGCTTCAGCAGCTTGCTGCTATGGGTCCATAAAAGAGATGGGATGAGGAAGCAATAAATTACGGAACTGGAATGTGCAAATGCTCATTCTATGATCTGGCTTCATTAGCTCAAGGTCAAGGCTGTAATTGACAATAACTTGGTAATAAAACTGCTTCAGTTACACATCCATAACCTTACACTTTGGACTACAACTGTCACACTGCATACTCTCTGCCTAGGAAGAGAAGCACATTCAACTCAGTGTACCTACCAAAAAAACCAAACTTCCTCCCTTCCAAGTGTTGCTATGAAATTGCCAGCCTGCAAAAGGGAGTTCAAAAAAAGCAATATGACCCCGAAAGACAGCAAGACAGCAGCAACTGCAGGAAAATGGAAGGGCAGGTTCTTCAAGGCTGTAACTGCATTCTGGAATGGTTAAGAGCCTCACCTTTGTACTCAGGTGTGAACTCCTTCATTTCTGGGGGCAGGGACTCGTAGAAGCGCTGCTCCCGGGTGATGAGGGGCTTGCAGACAGTGTGGTCGTCGTAGCGCATCATGCTGCTGTGCCCGCCCACCTGGTGGATGAAAGGCTCCAGCAGGACCCCCCGGTCTCCAGAGCGAGTGGCATTCTTGCCATACTTGCCCACTTCCATGGTTTGACAAACACACATTGCGTTGGGCACCCGTTGCACTCTTGGAGCATGGGGAGAGCCACATGGGCTGGGAGGGGTAGCTCAGCACTGGCAATTTGCTTCCTTGCAGTGATCTGAAAAAGCAAGAGACTCCTGTTAGTAAAGGACCACTTACACTCCTTGTTCACTAGGAGAAGTTTATGGTGCTTATTTATATCCATATCCTCTTCTGTTTTCTGTTTACATCTTGCTTGTTCCAGCACGCTCCTCACCACCTCTTTAATCCTACAGGGTAAACACACACTAATTCAGAGGCAGTCCTATCCAGAGCTCCTCCAATAGGATTGAGAGCAGACAGGGAAAGGAGGAAATACGGCTATTTTAAGCCTCCCATCTTTATAAAATATTATTTCCTTCCCAGTTCATTTCATTAGTAAGGCAATGGAGCAGACTGTGAGCTATAGCCCACACCTGCCTATCAGTACTGGTGACTGACACAGGCAGTACAAACACTTCCAGAATCTGAAATCCCCTCCTCATGCCTCTGCATTTTTAACATCTAAGTAATTCCTGTTCACCTGCTACTGTCACACTGTTTCCTCCTTCAGTGCTCACTTCTCTTCAGGCACTGACATTAAAGATGCAGAGTAAGACAGTCATTCTGTCACTCTGTCACTCAGCTGGAACTGAATGGATTCTGCTCAGATTCTCTCCTTTATTACTCTCAGCCTTTCAGGACAATTTTCTAATGCTTTCACAGCACCTACATGCACAACAAGGCCCTGATCTCCAGAGGTAAGCAAGATATACCACTAATTCCAAATGAGATTACAAGTGCTTTAGAGAAGCAGATGGTCTTTTAGTGTTTGCAGAGTGCCCGGTACAGCCACAGGATGACGGAAAAGTAAAGCTGCCCAGATTCTCTCAGATGACTTGCCCTTTTTCCAGCTTAGATCACAGCTGCCCCTGAGGCTGCTGGGGAAAATGTCACAGGATTTCCTCATGACGATGAGTTATCCAAATGTTGGTACAAGAACCAAGTGGTGACTACAGTTTCCGAATGCACCGAATTTCCAGTTTCTTCACTCAGTGATGGCCAAGGGCAGTTAATTTAAGAACTGAGGGATCCTGGAGGCCTGAGCAAGGGACAGGGCTCAGGCTGTTCCTCGGCTGGCCACGGGATGTCTCTGCAGCTACACAGCACTGCCAGGCCGGGGGAATTCTGCATGAACACAAGCTCATCTCCCCCAGTGCAATTCGGCCACGTCAGAGATGAAGCTTGAGAGATTCAAAAGGAGGGGTGACACTTCATAACATGTTTAACCCAATCAAACCCAAATTCCCCACAGCAGGACAATGCTTCTCTCTCCTTGTCTGCTCATTCCTGCTTGCTCCCTCGCCCTGGGTTTTTGGGATAGCATGAGTGTGTACGTACACTTGAGTTGAATCATCTTGCTGATCCCGTGGAAAACATTTCCTTTTGTGGTTACATGACCACACCACCACATTCAGTGCAAGGGGAATAATGTGAATATTTAGCTGGCTTTTAAGGCAGGGGCCAGGAAACAGGAGGGGAAACCCCCATAACACAGATAGTCCCTCTCTGTAGTAACTCATGTCAAAGTCTGTTCAAGGCATCCCTCAAACTCTGTCTCCCAAACTCACTCAGAGTCTAAGCTGAACCACAAACAAAAACATGCTGGGGATTTCTCTCCTCCTTTTTATTTGGTTTATCAACAAGAAATTTCAGCAGCAGACACTCACATGTTTTAGTTGGGTTTAACAGTTAATATCCAAGAACAAGTGAGGTACCACCATCTGCAAGAGATCAGCATTTCACAGAACCCAGACAAATCTTTCACAGACTAAAGTCTCCCCTTCCTGCTGCAGCTCTGTCTTGGATTCAATTCCTTTTATTTTGCCAATGACTAAAGCAGAGCTTTCAGCTATTCCAAACAACACAGAGGACAAACTTAACTTCACACCTTCCTGTAGTTTAAACTTCACAGGACAAGAGAAGTACAAGATTTATCTGTGTGACAGTTGCTGTGCTCAGAAGACATGTCCACGATGCTCAGGACTGCAGTCATCCAAGGGCTGCTGGGAAATGGCTGTGGCCACCAAGTGTCCTGGGCTCACAGCCAAGTACCCCAGCACCCCAAGGAAACCCCTACATGACAAACTGTGTGTGTGCAGGCTGCCTGGGAGGAAGTGAAAGCCATAAAACCAAAACATTCTGAGGCTGCGACACAAGAGAAGGAGCTGGGCATCGGGTGGGGAGAGAGTCCAAAGCCAGATACAACTGCTCTACACATGCATCCACACACTCTAGAGAACCAGTCATACAGGCAGTATTTTTCCATGTTCAACTGAATGTGAGAAAAAAAATTATTTTGTGGCAAGCAGCATTTTGGAGGCATTTGTAAAGAGGAAGATTTCCATAGGGCTTGAGAAAGAGACACTTTATAGCTCAGATCCAGCTTAGTGTTTTTCATCAAACTAACTCAAAGTAAAGGGTTACTACTAAACATGGATACTATCCACAAACAAAGAGAGAAGAATCCCAGCCGTTTCAAACGAATATAAAGCAGAAAACTATTTGAAGTCCTAAATATTACTCACCCTTTGTCTGTTAAACAAAAGCATGAGTTCAACTATTTTAGCTGGCTTATAAAATTCAAAGTCCTTCCAATTAAACTGCAAAACACAGTGCACAGACTAAGAAACAGCTTGAGGGAGACCAGTTCATTTAGGCAGACCCTTTGGTATCACCACTGCAGCTCAAGCAGCAGTGAAACACCCAGGTCAGCTTAGCACCCCTTTCCAACAGAATGATCTCTCCTTAAAAAGACAAAGTCTCCACTGAGCTGGAGTCAGGAAAGGTGGGGGGTGGGGTTTAGGAGCAGAGTTATCTGTGACTACACAGACATACAACCCCCATATTTCATTATCCTCCCCAGTAACAGACTCATGCACTGGAACAGCATTTGCTCTACAATATTTACGTCTAGACATCTCTTTGTCAGTGTATCTGCTCCAAGTCTGATCTGCATACCTCACTGTTTAAACACTTCCTGGCAATAAGATCTGTTTTCTTGTAGTAACACATTTCCAAACAAAATTCAGTAAGACATCCAAGATAACTCTGCTCTTCCTAACCCATTAAGTGGGGTAAAACCCGTCCTCAAAACCAAACATCACCCTCCAGCAGGGAATATATCCCTTTGTAGAAACAGTGCTGTGCTCTTGAAGACCCAGCCAGAGACCTCTAAAACATTACTGAACTCTGGCTGAAGACCACAGGTGTCTTACCAGACCAGCATCAGACCCAAGGAGATGCTCCTGCCAGTTCACAGAGCCAGAGAACAAGAACAGCAACATCTCCTCTGAGGGTGTCACTTAAAGGAGACAGAAAAATGAGCCCTGGAGGTCAGCACATGATGAGAGGTGAGGGCAGGGAGCTGCAGTGCCATGGGTGTGAGAATTACTGCTGAGCGCCCCACGACGCTCGCTGATGTCCCTGCTCTCTGTAAGCCATCTTGTACGGGAACACTGGCAATGCTTCACGACTCACTGGTGAAGCTACTTCCCTAAATAAAAAGGAGAACAAATGCTTTAAATTGTGATGAATCACCCAGCAAGAACACTGCCTGCCCTCAGCAGCTCGCACATCCGCGTTCCCACACCGCCGCTCCTCCGACTGCAGCCCCAGGCCCTGCCGTAACCAGGGCTGAGGCAGATGGCCACTGATGACTCTGGAGAGAGGCCACAGGCAAGGGATAAATACAGACCTCAACGTCACCATGACACAAGCTGGACTTTCCCTGAACAGCCCCAGAGCACTCAGGAGCAAAGCACAAGAATAGAAAATACCAGTATAGCAAACAAGAGGAGTACAGCATTTGGTCAATTGGTTCCTGGTGAGCTAGACTCATTAGCAAAGAAAAGCAGAAGCATCTGTGCTGAAAAGCAGAGTTGTTTCTACTCATGCTGGATTGGATGAGGTATGAGAAGAAAATCCAGTCTAAGAAAGTTAAAAAAAAAGTGTTTCCCACTGTGCTAGGAGATCAACTTCCCAGCACAAAGGCAGGTTTGAAACATGTCTGTCTAGTCAGCAGTAAATGGAGATGAGCCCTGGGACCTGGGCAGAGAACACAACTCTCCAGGAACCTGCAGCAACACTTAGGAGGTAACCAGAAACATTTGGCCTTGGTGACATCCAGGAAGCTACAAATTTTCCTAGCTTACTTAAGCACATAGCTTTGAATCCTGAGCCTTCTCATGCATCTTGTCCAACACTTGAACTACTACTAAATATCCTTTTTGGACAGGCTGCTCTCACCATGACAAGTGTGGCTCATCAGATTGAGGCCAGGAAGTGGAACACAATCTATATACACGCATCCAAAGTGGAACAGAAGTCTTAGGAAAAGCTGCTCAAGAATTCTAGCTGAGGAGGAGAATGGCAGCAGGAAGTGCAGTGAACAAGGCCTTGGAGAGGACAAAAACCACTACACGCATGCTCCACCCTGTGCCATGAGCTGAGCTTCCTTCACCAATCCTCTTTCTTCCTCATCAACAGGGCACATATGCACCAACTGCTAAGTATTCACAAGGAAAGAGCCTGATCTACTTAAAATAGAGCTTGTCTGAACCTAGGGAAAGGTACTATAAGCTTAATTTTATTTCCAATCCTTAGACATAGCCTGTTTCTGGCTCCTAAAGATCTGAAGGAAGACTCTGCTGGTTTTAACTGGGAGAGTTAATTTTCTTCCTTATAACTTGTATGGGGCTGTGGTTTGGATATGTGCTGAAATCAATGTTGATAATAGAGATGTTTTTGTTATTGGTGAGCAGGACTAACTGAATCAAGGCTTTTTTTGCTTCTGACACTGCTCCACCAGTGAGGGAGCTGGGGGTGCACAAGAAGCTGGGAGGCAACACCCCAACTGGCCCCAGGGAAATCCCAGACCATATGGTGTCAAGTGTAGCATACACAGCTGGGGAAAGAAAAAGGAGGCAGGGATGTCTGGAGTGATGGCCTTCTTTTCCAAGTCACTGCTACTGTGATGGATCCCTGCTTTCCTGGGGACATCTGAACACTTGTCTGCCCTTGGGAGGTGGGGAATGAGCTCCTTGTTTTACCTCCCTTGTGCCTGCAGTTTTTGCTTTACCTGTTAAACTGCCTTTATCCCAACCCACAAGTTTTGTCACTTTTACCCTTCCAATTCTCTCCCTCGTCCCACCAGGAGGGAAGTGAGTGAGTGGCTGTGTGGGGCTGAGCTGCTGGCTGAGGTTAAACCACGACAGACTACTTGTGCCATACTTCTATCACACTGATCACAAAGCTTCAGCACTTCTGCCAGCAGCCTGCGAGACCAAGAATTTTCTCCCCTTCTTTTCCTAAGAAAGGAGCGGAAGCCAAGGCTTTTCAGCTCTTTCTGAGCAAAGAGAGGCTGAGCCATGTACTTTTAACTCTGGCTGGACTGACGAAACCACTCACTAAAACCAGCGCGTAGATCTGGGCTTAAACAAGGCTTTTTCTTCTTAGAGGCCAGATTAGCAAGAATTGCAAAGGCCCTTCTGCTGTCACCTACACATAAAGCATGGCAAGCTCGCAGGGAGGGATGAGGTACTGGGAGTCCTTGTCAGGGATTCAGACCCAGGACACAGACAATACCCCTCTTTTCACACTGGCACACTACAGTGGTAGCCTCTCTCTCTCTGTTTTTATTTCTTTTTTAAGCCAACTCTTAGCACACAGCCATTAACAAGGAAGGTCTGTCACATTCAGCAACATATGGAGCAGGTACTCTGCAACATTTTGTGAACACCTGCCATGCAGCTGTCTGTACACATGGGTAACCCAAGCTGGGGCTCAAATGGCCTCTTCCAGCCTGTATTCCTGTCTGGCCTGATGCTGGACAAGCTGGCACTGCTGTGATAAGATCAGGCTGGGGAGCAGTGGAGGACTGCACGTAACAGGGATGATATGATTTAATTCCCTTGCTGCTCTTTTCTCCAGGCTTCCTCTTCCTCACTGGAGACATGGAGGGCACAGGGACCTGCCAGTCCTTGTCACTGCTATCAGTGTCACTGCAAAGGCTGCAAGAAGGGCCAGTCCTGGTCTGGTCATCACCCCTGCTTCCTCTCCAGTAGGAGGGGGGGATGAGCAAGAGGGAACTGAGCTGCTGAATCCTCCTGCTGCACCTTGCCACAAATACACCCTGCCTTGGTAGAAAAGGGCACCTTCCTTCTCTGCTCCAAAGCACTGGCTGCAGTCCAAGCCTGAGAATCCCCACAGCAGTAAAACCTGACAGAATATGTACAATAAAAGGTTGCTTTATCAGTACCAACCCAGAAGACTTTTTTCCAAGCCTGTGCCTAAGAGAGCAGGGTCATCCAATATCGGCTTTGCATTTTATAGGAGAAATGAGATTATGACACATGCTTTCTAGAGAAGGGCTTAGGGAAGATCAATGCTTGTGAGGCCTCATTGCTCAGCTTTCTGTGAGCTAATTTCTGGCTTCACATCATTTACAAAGAGGAAGAAGTCTCCACAGGTTACTTTTAAATTATTCCAATGCAAAAGCTGGCTGTTCAACACAGCTTTCCAATCCAATGGTCAGAGACAGTTAGAAAGGAACATATTTTCAACAGTCAAAAGCCACAATGAATCAACCTAACCCACCAAGAAAAGACATTTAAAAAAAATTACATTAGTTCAGGGGCTCAGAAACTCATCAACAGGCAGAAAATTGTCCCTGCATTGTCAGCATGACAGGGAGAAAAGAAAAAGATTCATGCCATTCCCACTGAAGAAGCCTGGCTCAAAGACTAACTCAGAATTTGTAATTCAACTTATGGACTGAATAAGCAGAGGGAACAATTTTACCTCCTGTCTCAAAAGATCTTATGTTTAAAATTTTCATCTATAATAAAGTATACCTACTCTTTAGCCACAGACCTTGGCCTCTTCCCTGACAGTGAGGCTTAAATAAGGCAGCCACAACCCTAAGGAAGTCCTGCACAGTCATCCAAGTAACCACCCACACGCCTCCCCAGCAGGAAGATGATGGAATGACCATGCTGAGTGCAGCATGAGGAGGAGCCCATTCAGAAACTGCGCTTTCATGTCAGCTGTGGGTACCAAATGCTACAATCTCAACAGCATCAGAAGGCAGGATGGAGGAGCAGCTGAATGCAGCACAGCTGCTGACAGCAAGAGGATGAGTCAGAGCTGGGGATGGCTGTGCTGAACCAGAGGACAAATGCACAGTGAGCACTGCTGGCAGGAAAAGGGAGGTGTGAGATTTTGTGGGAGCATGGACACAGCTCAGCCAGATGGGTGGCACAGGGAAGGGCTGCTCAGCACTGGGGAGCTGCCCCACCAAACCGAGGAGAATCCACTGCAGTCAGGCAAGCAGGTCCAGGTTTGTGTTACAACAGGGGTGAAGAGAACAACTGGCACCTCCTAAGTTCTCACCTCATCTTCTCCTGTCTTAAAATGCCCCAGAGAAGACCTTGAAGGCATCATGCCAGAGCCAAGGAAAACAATTTTGCCTAATCTCCTATAGAGTAACTGCTGGCCTCTGAGCTGAAAGGTGCTGTCATCACCCACATGTGCAAACACCTCTGGAGCCTGAGCTCCCACTCCCACCTCCACATGGACTGGACAAAGAAATGGCTGTGCACCTCAGCCTTGTGTCCCTAAGACTCCTAGCGCAGGTGGAAAGATGGGACAAGATTCTTCCAGCTTCTGTAGAGAGGAAATGAGGAAACTTCCAGCAAAAGCACCAAAATCACAGAAAAAGGAAGTACTTGTGCAGCAATAAGAGCAGTTTTTTCAGGCTTCAGAGTGTGGTTGACAGGAACTGAAAGGAACAATCAATGTGCTGCACTTGTCACCCAGAGCAAGCAAAGCACAAGGTGCCAAAGTGAGGATTCTACAAAAGGAAAACCAGTCAACTCTCCCAACTCAACAGCAAGGGCACACACAGTTTCAGACCTTACATGAGCAATGGAAAAAGAGAAAAAAGGTGTGTTCTCTGGCTCTTTGTCCTCCACAATCTTATAAAAAATAAGGGAAGATAAAGAAAAACACAGAAGAGATTTTATAGTTTGGGTTTTTTGCTATTTGAAGATAAAAGTCAAGAAAAAAAAATCTCTTTTTTTTCCTGCTTTCAGAATGTGTAAAACCAGTGAATTAAGAAAGAAAACCCAGGTGAACACCTAGACCTCCAGCTCTGACGGGGAAATGACAGCGGAAACACATACATCAAAAGTTTGGTCTGCACAAGAAAAAAATGCACATTGATACTTCATTCATCCACCATGTTCTCTTCAGGCTGGTAAAACAGGGAAGTTTTTGGGCTGAAAAAAGCTTGCTTGAGTCAGTTGCTCTATAGAGTGATCCTCCACAATGGAACCAATGCCATCCAAATGCCTGGCTTTAAAAAACCACCCAATATTATGTTGAGATTCCTTCTGGCACTGACTGAAGTCAGTTTCTAACTCCTGCTTCAGTTATTTCTTCAGACCATGGTTGCACAGGCAATCCTTTGCCATCTGAACAGCATTAACAGCACCCTCCCACTCAACTCTGCTGCACTGGTACAACTGTTTGCAGCCTCACCATGAATCAAACTAGGGAAGTGATCACAGTTAAAAATAAACCAGCACTTTGTTTTGTTTTTTTTAAGGATTACTTTTCAACCAGGTCAGATCCCCAATCTATTGTGCAGCTGTACAAACAGTTGTATCAGCACAAGGTGCCTGAATTGCTGATAGTTATCCTCGTGCCAAAAGCCAACGTTTGCATTCCCAGCTCACCTCATTGCATGGCTGCTGCAGAACAGGATCTCTGACCAAACAACACGTAGGGGACCTGACTGCCACTGCTGCCAACCATGGAGGGTCTCTCCAGTGAGACAAAATGAGGTCACACTGATGTCTACCCTACAGCTAAGGCATGGCTACTGAGCTCCCTCAAGCTGTTGCTTGTCCAAAATTATATGTCATTTTTGCAGCCTGCATGCTGAAATAAACATAAAAACATGACTAACCAAGTCATTAATGAGAATGAACAGCTTTGGGCCAAGTTCTGAAACAAAACTCTCCCAAAAATTGCATAACCACTAACTATCTTGGTGATCTTCCATTCAAGAAACACAAGCCTACGTGATGTGCAGATTCCCACTAATTTGAAGACTGACATTCAAAGAGTGAACAGGGGAGGCAATCTTCAGTTTTGGCAACTCTTCAAACTGCAGCTGAATTTTTATTTGAACATGGAAATACATACAGAAATACTGATAATCAAAATAAGCACTAAGCAATGATGCCATGCTAGCACACTTTAGAAACAACTATGAGAGAAACAGACTGAAGGTTTTCCAAAATTACCAGTTCAAATACTGTTTAAAACAAAAGCAACTGAAAATATCTCCTTTTTTGATGGCTGCCTGGGAACCTACTGGGAAATACCTGGATCTCTGTTTTCAGCTGGTGACAGGTACCTGCATCAGACACACATCATTGTGAGAGGCCTTCTCATAGAAAACCAGGCACAAAAGACTGAATAACCATAAAGATCTGACTTCCAGCATAGGGCAGGAGGCACATTAATGAAATAGCTTCAGGAAACCAGCTTTTTGCAGTTTCTGTTGTGTCTGCTCTAGAAGACAAAAAAATTAGTCTCTAAGCTGTTCAGCAGCCTTTTTTGTAGATGTCACCACATCAATCCATGAAGACATAAAACTGAAAAAATTGCTAATTGGAAAACCTTACCCTTTGTTCCTTAGCATGCATCTCAGGCTATAGTTTCATGACATCTTAAGTAAATCTAAGTCAGCATTCTTCAAACCCATCCTCTCTCCTGAGTCAGCACTGGATCCTGCTCAGAAACCAGCCTGGCAAACAAGCTAACCCAGAAAAAAATAAAAGTTGTTTTCGCCAGTGTGGCTTCCTGAACTGGTTTACTGCCAGTGCCCAACGAAAGTAAAAGGGGACAATCACTGAGCAGGGCAAGGGCAGGCACAAGAGGAGCAGAGCCAATTCCATTCAGCTCCAGCTGCCCTGCAAACACACGCTCAGAGAGCAGTCTCACCCCCTGACTTTAAAGAGACGTGAGTTGTCACTTGCAGCAGAAACATCATTTGACTTTTTCACCTCTCCTGACACCTTCTTTACACCAGCATCAGCAACCCTGCAGACAGCCACATTAAGTACCCAACCTGGTAGGAAAACAAAGCAGCAATATATAAAACAAAACAAAAAGCCTTCAGTTTTCAGTTGGATCAGGTCCCTAATCTGGCCAACAATCTCCCAGCATCAAAACATGGGAGAAAGTAGGAACCAAGGCACAGCAAAACTCCATCTCCAAGGAACTGTAAAGCAGCTCTCTTACTCAACATAGATAAAATATCACAACATAACTACCTAATAGTTATACACAACCACTTTGGCTCAAAAGATTTAAACAGTACATTAAAAAATCTGCAATCTAATTCTTCATGTTTTCATCTTCCACAACACACCATTAATATTTAAAACACCCTATTTCCTCAAAAATAAATCTTTAATTTATTTGATACCAGCATTATTTTCAGAGCAAAAGAGCTGCTAAAATATATAGAGGAGAGTGAGGAAAGCCTGTTGTGAATAAATAGGGCATGACAAACAGCAGCAGCATGCACAAGCAGTACTGGGGAGCAAAGCCAGGGAAAACAGTGACAACAACATTATACAAACAACACCGATTCATGAACAACAAAGAATTCTTAGAAACTGCTGCCTGGGTTACATCCAAGGTTCTCTTTACCTTGGTTAAACTATTAAGAAAGTCACTTCAGAAAGCTGACCACTTCTGCACAACGAAGCTTTTTAGGAAGGAAGAGTTGATCCATCTAAAGGGCTCTGTGCAGGAAACCACTGCAGCAGTTCCTGTGAAGCAATGGAGTTGCAACAACACTGAAGGCGACACGAAGCTGGAAAAAGTCATTTGTCCCCTGCCTCACCATGAAAGGGCTCTTTTGCCAACACAGGTCCAAAAACCTGTGTCTATGTATGTACCCCTCAACTGCTGGGGAGCAGAAGGTCACCCTTGGCCGTGCACAGCAATTCCTCAGTGACAGGGACATCCCTAGGGTCCCCTCAGGAGAATTTCACTAAGGTATGTTTCATGACTTTAGCCTCACACCCATTTCCTCATGATCAACATCTGCTGTAGCAAACTCTCACCACTGGCTTGGAACACCTAACTCCGGACACTGCATTCATCAAATTAGGGAGTCCTGGAAGGCCCAGCTTTGCTTCAGAGATGCAGAAAATTCAGTTTTTAGTTGCCATCTTGCTGCCATGTGGAGGAAAGCACACTTACAGAACAGTCTGGGCCCCTGCCATGCAGAATTCACTCCTCCAAAATTCAGAGATTAAGTTGTGGCTGCTGCTTGAAAAAGCAGCAAGTTTCCATTGTATTTAGACAATCTTGCAAAAAAAGTAGGTCTTTAAAAGAAAATACTAAGTTCATGAGCAAATGCTGTACCTCAGTCCCAACACATCGCTAAAATATCATAAATCACAAGCAAGAAGTTAATAAATTTCTGGCTTCTGACAGGCACTAACATTGAAAGGACTGCACTTTAAACATCAAATACACATACTACAGGGTTTTTAAACATTAAGGAAATTTAGTAAAGCTGTCATTTAGGACTGCACTTAGACATCTGAATTTCTCACAACTCTCCAACACAAGCAAAATACAGGTGCAACAAAATAGGGCAAAGGCAAAACTGTGGTGAAGCTGCAAAGCACTAAGCAGAAGCACATGGCTGTCCCCTTTAGATCAAAGTGCCTCATGGGGAACAGACCACTATCTCTATACAGTGAGACTTCATAACCCTGTCACGCAAGATTATCAACCCATATACACACAGCTGTCTTTTGGCAGGTAGGCAAACCTGAGGCAGTGGGAGTTTTACTGGGGTCAAGATTCTTGCAGGATTCATCTAGATCTATTTTCTGCTGCTGTGAGATGAAATATGAAAATGGGAGAGGAATTGATCATAGAGGCAACAGAGCTTTGCACAGGGAATGTTTCTCATCCCGCAAAAGGTGACCTTCCAAAGCCTCTGATTCTCCTCTGCTTTAAGAGGATTATGAATCCTACCCTTGGGAGACTTCTGCTCAGCTACCAGCCCACTGCTATTACACATTAACACTATGTCTTGTGTCCTCGTTTCTACCAGTAGAGAGATATTAGAAAAATTTATAAGATGTCTGCTCAAAGACCAGACTTCTAATGGAACCTCTAATATAAGCAGGGAAAGCCACAGCCAGTGATGTTTGGAGGGAACTCTTCTTTGTGCTGTCACACACCCAGCTGCAGATCTGCTTAGTGCTTCCCTGCTCAAATCCCAATTCAGCTTATCTGCACACGCAGGCTGCTGACTACCCTGGAAGCAGACACTTCATCAAGGAAAGACTGAAAAGCAGAGATCACCATATGCTAAAAAATGAGGGCAAGTGTGGTGAATGCAGTTCACAGCTCCTCCGCCCGGGTACCGAAGCAGAGGCTCAGCAGGCACCAAGCCCAGGTGGGCTGTCAGGAAGTGAGAGAAGCAATGCCCTGCAAGAACACGCTGGCACCTCAGAGGGAGAGCCAAGGAGCAGAATGCAGCACATTCAGTTACATAAATCCTTCTTTTTCCACAGACATCAGACACCAAGAATTTGAGGACAACTTTCCCCCTGTTCTTTTGGGGTCTTTTTCACCTTCCAACGAGACACCATTTAGACACTTCTGAATGGAGTCTACAAAGCAAATCCTGAGTCTTCCCTAGACAACATAACCAGGAATTATTCCTCTTGCCACTTAACAGAGCACAGATGTAAAGCAATCCATGCTGCTACAGAGGTGACCATATACATTTTTTATTCATAAGATAATTAAAGTTAAAATGCATTATGAATTCCACAATGAGAAAAAAAAGTGGGGCTAGACATGAAGGGAAACCTCAACAGGAAGGAACACACTTCCAGCATCTCTGTGAATGGAGATTTCGGATGAGATTAGACACACATACAAGCTAAATCTAATGGTCACAGTTCCCATTTGGGACAAATGGCAAAGTGTTCTCAGAAGGAAAAAAAAGTACAGGCTAACACCACAGATCTCAGATGCATCTGTAAGAACACTCCATGGTTTAGGCTGTCTCAGACTACACAATGCAATAGCAAAGTGCAGCCAAGGGTTAAAGAGTTTTAACCAGTAACTGTACTGAGAAGCTAAAGGGTTAACAGACACACAAAAGCCACAAGGAGCTGAACCCATGAAGAATAACTACAAAAGCCATAAACGCAGAGGAGCTAAAATTACATTCCTTAGGCAGTTCTGATAAAATAAGGATGATCTATAGCTTTCCAAGAGACCACTAACTGAAAGACAAACGTAAGCAGCTTGTGGTGAGCTGGGATTTTTAACACTGTTCTCAAGTTTTAAATTATGATGCTTTTAAAACAGAAAAACCAGGCTTGATTAGAAAGTCAGTTGCTGCAGATAATTGATCCCCACAGAAAAATACACAACTAGGACAAAAAAATGAACTCCTAATTGCTATTTTTGATTCTGCAGTGGCAAAAAACCTCAAGACCAGCGTTACGTAAGACCATTAACCTCTTTGCTCATAACTGGCACCTTAATTTAGCACACTACCACACTAGAAAGCTTAAACTGAATTCTTAATTCCAATGCATACCACTGGCTGCAGCAAGGCAGTAATAGCAGTATTGGAAAGGGGAAAAAAACCCAAATCAAACACCACACACTGACTTTTGCAATTACAGTTCCTTGGGCATAAATATATATACCTGAGCCTGACCAGATCTAATGATAGTATTATTTTCAGACTGGTAATCCTGAAAAGAATATCAGATGCTCCACAGTATCTTAAGAACACTGAAGAGAATTTGAAGTACACATTAGGTAAGGAAAACCTCCAGATCACCTTTTATAACAGCAAGTTTGTCAAACCCAAAGAAGCTGCAACCAATTGAAAACAAAATTCCTTTAGACTGATTGTTTTTCTTCTTCTCAAACTAACCTCACAGCATTCCAAACACATCCTCCCTAGGTATGACTGAAATCCCCAAAACTACCACATATTTTATTTAACTACAGTTCAGTGGCAATCACAAACACACATGACTGAATGAAAAACAAAACTAGGTAATCTTGAAGAACATTCATGTGAACCTCCCCACTTCTTCCCAAGAAAAGACAGATTAATCTTCTACACTGATAATGAGCCAGACTGATGAATTTCAACCAGACAGCCTCTTAAATACTGTCTTCCATCCACTCTTATCACATTGTGGCAAAGGATGACATTCAGGAGGAAAAAAAAGAGTGATTAAGAGCCTACTTTCAGAAGCTAATGTCCTGTGGAAAGAGCTCTATGAATCACTCCTTCATCTGCCTCCGACTCCATTTACTCTTCAGAATTCCCTGCTGTGCTTGAATTCATACTCCACCCATCCAGTCTGTAATGTCCCAACTGCACACAAGAATACTGTAAAACACCCAGTAAACTTAAAAGCTAAATGGCCCCTAGTGCTCTTCCTCATCCACAAATCCGATTATTTTATCACAGAGGACAAGGAGGTGCATCAGACACAATTTAGACTCAGTAAATCCATACTAACTGTTCCCAGTCACATTCCTGCACATGTTTCACACAGGAAAGGTGTACCAAAGTACCTGAGCCATGACTGTCCCCAGGAGTCAAGTGAGATTGGCCACCCTGGATTATCCTTTGGGCCTAGTTTGAAAGTAAGTGATCAGAGATGTGCCAGCACCTCTGTGACTTTTCCAAGGCTGGCACTACAGCACCATCAGGTCCTGTGGGCTCCCATGGCTCCAGCTCTCTCAAGTAATCCCCCACTCTGTCTCCATGTGCTTCTGACTGCTGGTTCCTCTTTCAACTTTGTCTCTAGACTCAAGAGCCAGGAGACCTTGCAACTGAAGACCCACTCAGGCAAAAAAAAACCCACTAAATACCTCAAGGAAGTCTGTGCATCACTCATCCAGCCCCCTCATTTGGCAGAGTCTTTATTTACCCTTTCACTGCCAGTGTAGAGGTAGAAGTTATGTCAAAATGATCAGGAATGTTGCAAAAAGCACTTCCTGGGAGAAAGTAGCTGCTTCCCCCATTCAAAGACAGAAATGCAGACTAACACAGCCAAGTTTGTTCTGTCTGTATTCCAGGCTGTCAAAGAAATCCCAGGTCACTTTGCAGACATAAACCAAACTTGCTGCAGTTGCATGACCCCATTTCTAAAACATTTGGCAAAACAGCCTCCTTCTCACTCTTGGCCAGGCTGTATTTAGCAAATGGAAGTTAGATCTGTAAAGTGCAAACCTAGACTCCCCTGAAAATCCTAAAGAAAGCTGCACAGAGAAGCTTCTTTCCAGCTTTAATTATGAATAAAAATCTAGATGACAGAATAAGGGAAGAAGGAACTAAGATTTTCACACGCTTAGATGCCAACTGTCCAGATTGCTCTGGGTATAGAAATAGAGATGTTTTATGATGACTCCATTCTCTCATGGCTTTACCACACATACCATTTCAGTGTATCAGATGAGAGGGAAGTGCAGGAGAGAACTCTCAGCTGTTCCAATGCTCCCCAAGGGAAAGGAGAGGCAAGGCAGGGAAGGCTTGCAGCGCAGGTCCCTGCTGCAGGCTCCTGGCACTGAGCAGGGGTCTCATGGTGCCACGCTCCCGCTGCCAGGGCGGCAGGAGTGCCTGCTGGGCCTGAAAGCCAGCACGGAAGTGTCACCAAACCAAACAAAAGTACTTTTTATCAAACTCCACAACTCGCAAGTCTCCCCTGCCCCCTTCTGGGAACAACATGGATTTGAAAACTTCAGTATCTTCTTCCAACGATAAAACTGTTTACTTGGGCAAACAACAACAACAGCAACAACAACAAAAAACAAAACAGAAAGAGCTTTTGCCTCAAGCACGAGTCCCTTCAGCAAAGATGTGGATGTTATTAAATGCATCTCCTGCAGCACCAGAGGCAGACTCAAACTGGATTTTCCTCACCCATACACTGAAGCCGCTGTCAGGAACTCCTGCCTGCCAGAAAATGGCCGGACAACTCACTACAGCTCAACTCTTATGACTGAGCTGATTCACTCCCCAGGTCACGATGCAGATGCGCAATGCAGGCTCCCTGTCCTCTACCCCAATAACTCAGCACCTTAATTCCCCAAAATAAAAAAATAAAAGAAGAAAGCATAGAAAAAATAGCAACCGCAGCAAAACTTGCATGATACACATTAACTGCTCAAAAACCTTCTCCACAAGTTATAGAAACCACATTCAATTAAGCTGCTGACTGTGACCTGACTTAAGCAAAAATCCCTTTGCAGTGACTTATTTATGTTGAGACTTTAAATGCTAAAGACAAACAAGCTTCATTAGGGCCAGAGGCAAAAAGTTCTCCCACCTGCCTCTTCCTACCACTAACAAGAAAAACATCACTCTGCTGTTTATATGTGCAGTTTTCCATTTCACAATGCTTAAGAGAAAAGTTGCTCTTTCCTCTTTAACTTCAGAGTACAGTCCTGCAATACTCTGCTACTCAGAAAACTTACATAGATATTCAAACACTTATCCTTTGTCTTTGCTTTGCACATAGACTACAGAGGAAAGCTATGCCAAGACCCCACATCCCATTCCCACCTGGGACAAAGAGAAGGGAATTTTCAAAGCATGGCTACTGGTAAACAGCCATTTAGGATCTGTGAAGGGAAATGTTTCTCATCTTCAAGAGACTGACCCCACAGTCAAGATCCAGACACTCCATCCAAAGAGCACATTGTGAACAACAACACGTCCTGTGCAAAGGGAGGGGAGAGCAAACTCAGCTGCTAAGGAGCAGAAGCTGGCTCCAGTACTCAGGAAGCAGCACAAATGTTTTGTTTCCTTAGGAATTAGGAAAACATATAGATTTAAACCCATCAAGTCTAAGAGTTATGCATCAAAACCAAACACAGACTTGCCATGAAGAACCACCACAAGCCAGCTAATCTCACCCTTAGGGCCTCTGTAAACCAGCGTTTGATTTGGTTCACTTCAAGCTCACTGTAAAGCAGCTTTACAATTCCTATCATACACTGTGGGCTGTGACACCACTCTGATCCATCTCCTCCTCAGATCTATACATTGCCCTTTTTCTGAGCTGCCTGAGAATTAATTATATGGAAATGAATAGTGTTAGATAAGGGCATTCCAAGCAACTGCCTCTCTTAAAGGAGCTGGGGACTGCAAGATCTCTGCCTTCAGGAAATCTGTGGCAATGCCCATTCAGTGTTGTTAGAGAATGAGTTTAAGACCCAAACAAGCAAATACTCATCTTCTCAATTCTGTGGCCAGAAACAAACATCTGCTCAGCCATGGCGTGGGCTGTACGTCTGCCTCTTGTCACCACCAGATCACATCAGAGCAGCATCCTGACTGAGGATGTCCTGCCAAAATTGTAGGGGATGCACAAACAGCAGCTCTGAACAAAGATTAGCAGTCTGACTTTTAATGTGTTGTCTGCATAAGCTCCACCTATCCCTCCATGGAATGCAAGGCACTGACAGCTTCACAGCCTCATGTGGGCTGGAATTTCAGTACCCAAGAGGACTTTAATCTCACATATGCAGACAGAGATACACCAGGGCATTTTGGCAGTTACAACAGCATTTGAGATGACTGGAGGGGCACACACATCAGAATTTTCTCTAACTGTGAAGATAAAGCTAAACAAACATTTTGCCTCAGCTACACTTGTCTTTTTCTACACAGGGAAGCAGAAAACACATTTGGCAGGTCCTTAATGGCATCCTGCAGTTTTATCAGACAGCACAGCTTCTGTCTGAACACTGGTAAAATACTCAAAGCCATGAGAAACGCAGCAATTCTTCCATCTCTCTGCTGAAGCTTGACAGGGCAGCAAAGCACTCAGCTGATTTGGTTAACAGATTCTTTAGATATCTTTTAGATAACCATAATCTACCTGAGCTTACCCAAATGGAAAGGAAAGTACCAGGAACAGGCTACTGGTTTTGATACTTCCACTGAATGTTTCCATGATCTTGGTAAAACCATTCAGTTGTGGTGTACTTCAGCCAGCAGCAAAACAGCTTCTCAGAAAGGAACAATTTACTTGACTATCTTGCTACTTTTAAACCACTCTTTAAAGTCAGAAGTCTGGCAATCATTTCACTTTGCATGATCCCCTTGCACTTCATTTCAACTTAAGTCTTGCCTATTAATTAAAATTCTCAAAATCTAAATAATTTGTGTCCCACAACAACTGAATTGGTTTTGTTAATACGGACTCAAATTAGGGCATCTCTTTTGAATGGATTTGGTGCTGCTTGGCCAAAAATCCAAATCCTTGAGCAACTTTTCTGTTTATATGGCAGAAACAGAAAGACAATCTAGGAGCACATCAGTCCAACAGAAAGACTTAGGGGAATAAAAGCAAGACTATCCAAACAAACTCACTTCACCCTGGTAAACAAATTCTTGTGCCAAAAGCACAAGGAGCAGTTGTTATCTAGTGGTTTGTTCTGCTACTGTAATTCTGAGACATTGATACGAAACAAAATTTGGGGCTTTCTTAAATATCTGAAAAGGCTCAGAGAAATGCAAGGCAGTCAGTTATACAGTACTCCAGATTATACCAATGCTCAGGACACCACTTAATTTACAGTATGAGAAAATGGAGCTGCAGATTGCCCTGTAATTCCAAGTGGACACCCATGCTACAATAAATACACCAAGGTTTGTATGGATAGGTAAAATTTTCTATGCCCAACTGAGAGATGCCCTCCTCTCTCACTGTAACCCCTTCTAACTTCACACTGCCAATGAAAAAATTAATTCAGCTGGAAAAGGCATATTTTGGGCCCCCACTTTTTTAGCTAATTTTTTTTCTTTGAAAAAAGTGCTACTCACAATGACTAAGAAAGTATTCCTCGCTCTTTACCTTCTCAACACCTCCAGCAAAACAAGCTTTACCTTAGAAGGGTCATTTTATCACTATCAGTGCCTCTACATTAAGGGATTCCACTGGCAGAGCTTCACTAGGTAAGGATGAACTTGCTGATTAATGCAGCTGTCCCAAGCAGGTGTGGCAGAAACAACATTATAAGCACATCCATAGGGAGTTACAGCCACATAATCACGTTGCAAATCCATGCCCCCTACTTGATACCAGTTTAATTTCCCTAAGCAGGTGACGCTTGAGGGTCACAGGCAAGAAAACATGAGCTGCAACTTCTCAACTGAACACTTCACTGTGATTTTTTCTCCACAAGGAAGTACCAAAGGAAGGTACATTCTCACATACAGTATATTCTCTTGTACTGTCAACCTACTAAAAAAAAAAAAATAAAAACACTGAAAAGGAAAGAGAAAAAACTGAGCTCTGCATTAGGGGGGAAAAAATCTCAGTACAAGTGCTACAAGAAAGTAAATAATGCCATGGAAATTTCAAGGATAAAGGGCAACATTTCATTTTTGAGGTTTGGAATGGGAAATAATGAGCAAATATACTTTAGACAAAGACAGCACACTAAATCTGGTACTTAATTTAAGTCGAATATATGACACAGTATCTGATGTGACTGAAAGCTAAGGAAGTCATTTCATTTGAAACCAGATAAAACTCTAAACTCAATTTCATACAAGGATACTCTCATCCCTTCAATATGGCAGAACACACATGGCACACAACCCAGGGTCATGGAAGGGATTTTGATCTGGGCCTGATGTTATCCTGTAACTCTCCCGAGGATCAGCATAATCTGCAAGGCTTTCAATCACTCATACTGAAAATCTTAAAGCTGTTAAAATACCTTGGAGTTGTTTTGTGGCCTGCAGCATGTTCTGGAAGGTAAAGGACAAAGAATTAACAAGAGGCTGAGCCAGCTGAGTGGAAATGAAAGGCAATCTGAACCTGAGGCTGTCTCCTCAGGAGACACATGCATCAGTCGGACAATCACAACTTCAACCTTGGCAAGGTGCTATATTTTTTGCAGGACAAAACCTGGCACTTAAAAATGTCTGCAAGATTATTTTACCCAATCAGGAGCCAGTACAACCATCCTTTGGTACCACCTTCTAGCAAATCTCACACCTCCAAGGTATCCAATGCAACTTGGCTTTGCAAAAGGAAATATCCAAGAAGGGAGCTCAGAACACAGTTCACTCCACTGTGCGTATTTCTCAAGCACCTTCCAAAGGGACCTTTAATATTCCAAATCTTCATTATTACTCTCCTATACACTAACCTGGGCAGCAGGCCCCTTGAAATGCTTTCCCACACCAACCAGCTCTGTTTGAGGGTTTGAAACAAGGAACTTCTCCTCTTCATTTGAAGTGAAGAATCAGACAAAGCCTATATTTAACTTCCTGTTCACTGAAGCAGTCGTAAACAAGTCCCTGTAAACACTCTACAGGTCACCAATTCCCAACATCTTATCTAAATGTTAAGCTGCTGAAGTGGATCTCAAAGCTCCTTCCAACAGGCTTTCTAGTGTGCCACTTATAACAACAGAGGCCACTGGTTATGTAAGAGATGTAAAGCCAAAGCAAAAAGAAAGTATGTTAAACTGGTTTGGAGATGATTAGATGCAGCACCTGCATATACATCAAAAAATCTTCTGCCCCATACACTAAAAAAGCACAGCACAATCACCTGTAAGTCACACAAATTGTGGCAAATTTGTTTTTAACAGCAAAACCTCTCTCAAGTGTACTACAGCTACCTTGGTTTTTCACACTAATTTCTTCTAAAGACACTGCTAGGCCATGCTGCAGGTTGGTTTGGTTTTTTTCCTACAAAATAACAGCCTGCTACATCAGATGTATTCTCACAGCCACAATACATCATAGGCTGTGTATAGCTAGGGAAAGCCAATTTCCCTTTCATTTTCTCTTCCAGATCAATACAGTGTGATAACACGTGCCAAAAGCATATCATCTCGGGCTGAAAAACACAATAACAAGCAGAATGGGTGGAAAACAACACAGAGTTCTCTTCCTTGAGAATCATAAAAAAACTGCAAATGACAGGAAACCTGAAACAAAGTGTTTTGCACTCATACAAGAGTGAACCTGGCAAGCTCACTACCATGGGACACTGATCTTTGGCAGAATTCTTAAAAAGTTTTGAATTTTCTTCTGGTTTTCATGTGACAATGGGATGAACTCCAAAAAACATAAAGTCTCAAACACTTAGCCATCTAACCTGTGATCTTTAATTGCCAGGTTTTAGGAAGGTATTTTAACTGCAGTGAATAAAAACCTTGGTTCACATTTGGCTGGCGAATGATACAATACCATTAACTATTTTAACTAAGAATATTTGAGTCAAACTGCATTCACAAATCAGAACTAATTTTTAAGACAACTGGTTTTTGTCATTAGGTGAACCAAATTGTCAATAGGTTCAGTTTTCTAAGCTGCTGAAATTCACTGGAAGTGTCAGTGCTAAGCATGCTACAAAACTAACACACAGATCACAGGAATGGAAATTTCTGTGATTATACTTAACTAAAGCTAATAATAATTAAGGAGAAAAACAGAAACCCCCCAGGTGTTGTTATTACACAAAAAAAAACCTCCAGTGTGCAGTGCACCTGAAAAGTGAAAACTATTCAACTCTGCATGATGCACAACAGTGATACCTATTCAGTCTGACTAAAATAGAGTTAGAGGTTTTTCCTCAGCTCTCTAAAAATAAAAGGTACATAAAGCATGCTTGATAATGCTTACTGGTTCACATTTAGTTTACTGTCAAATTTTAATAAGTGTATTCAGGTCAACACTTGTGGTAAGAACTGTGAAGTATTAAGACCTCAATTACATAAAGAAGATTTATGCCCAAGTAAAGGAAATGCCACTTGCAGAGCATAAGAAAACACATTTACAGTATCTGCTCCTAATGGAAAATAAAGTAAACCACTCCATTATTTGCAAAAGTAAAGGGATCCATAAACATTTTATACAGTCTAACACTTAATCTAAGTAAAATCCACATCTTTGAGACAAACATGATGTGGATTTTATTACAGGAAGCATGGGAGTGTTTAAGAAACTATCTAAAAAAAACCTGCAAATGTATTGTTTCAACACAAATTGAGCTTCAGACTGCTTCAACAATTCTTCTGGGACAGACTCAAAAGACTCAAGTTAAAAGTTCCTTTTATTTCTATATTTGTGGTATGAGAGTCAAGCCCAGCGAATTCAACAGGTCTATTCCTCAGATGTGTCACAGCTTTACACAAAGGCCACAGCTTGGAAAAGTGCAATAAACCTTTCAGCAAGCAGCAGTGCTGTGAGGGTCTTCCAGAGCTCCAAGACTTTACCATATTTTTAACCAACAAACCAATGCAAGAGCAGCAGATCTCATCTTCTGCAAGAGCTCCAGCAATTTCATGGCAGTTACTCGATGGTTTCATTCAGACACTGAGTAAGACATGGGACTATGCAGCCCCCAGGCTTCTCTCCCAAATCCTTCCTGCTTTAAATAACTCACTGACATCTGCACTCGGTGGTGCACTGATTTTGGTGCTCAAAGCTGCTTATCACCTATAGTTAGCTGTAATGAGATCATGACTGCTCCCCACACGTGCTTAAGCTGCTCAGACAGTACTGTCAAAGGACATTGAACAAACAGCCAGCCCTATCTTCTTGTGCCCTTTTTAAGATTTCTGAACCCACTTCTGGAAATGCTTGACAATACTTTGATACCAACAATGGAATAACATTAATTGGAATTAAAGATCGCATGATATTTTGCATTAACGCACTCTGGAATTTAAAAATTGGGGAAAATGCAGCTCAGCATAGAACCATGGTGGGGGGGAGAAAAAGAGAAATGTCAGAACAGAATATATAAGCTATACAGCAGTTTAGCTTTCGATCAGCACTCAAGTGAGCAGTGACAGACACAGGAGCATGCCCTGAAGAAAAGGCACCACATGTCTCCTCTGCCTACCCCAGGAAGGTACGTGTGGAGCTCAGCTTCTCTGGTCATCACCTCTTGCATTCAAAGTAAGAAAGACCATCACCCATCAGGTCAGGGGCTTCCCCACCAGGAAACTGAACTGTGTGACAACCTCTACTTAAACACACCATACCTAAAGAAAACAAGGTCACTTGAGTCTGTTTATACCACAGATATACTGAGTCATATCTTTGTTGATAAAGAGTTGGGGGAAAACAAATATGATTTACTTTCTTCCAAATGCAGGACAGCACAAAGTGAACTCTGTGAAACTGAAAGACTATCAGATCAGCCTTATCAACTTTCAGCAAACTAACCTCTGAAGAGAAAGAAAAAAGCACACAATGATAAGAATTCTGAAATCATCATAAGGTGATTCAGCTGCAAATCAGCCACCTGAATGGCCAGAATTACCAGAACATGAGTGAGCCTCCAATTCTCGGAATTTTAGTTCTTATTACAATGAACTGATACCAATTTGGTCAATAAACAGGAATAAATTTTTCACTCTGTGCTACTGCACTTACCTGGGTGTTCCTGTAGTATCCTTCAAAAATAAGAGCAAAACTCCCACAAACTGTATTTACATACCCTTACTTGAAGGGTAAAATTCCAAAGGGAGAGGTAAAAAGAAAGCAGTTGATTTCTCTTTGCATCTCTAAGATGGCTGCATATGTATTCTGAATAAAACAGAAAAAAGTTACCTTGGAGATGTCACCCAAGCTCCTTTGGCTGAGCAGTCACTGGAATATGGAGCCAACTTCTCACAATCAAGAGGGAGCAGGACCCCAGAAGCAAGTCAGCCTGTGAAATGATGTATGGAAACGAGTTAGCAAGTCCTAAATTAGATTTTATTTAGAACTTTACTTGCTTGTCAATTCAGAATGTTTGAGAGCATGCCTTCCCTAGAGATTGGGACTGGAATTCACAAGTTCCTTTCAGGAAACAAATGCTCTCACTCATTCCTGTGGGCTCTGGCAGATGCTCTTTACCAAAGCCACCAGTTGGGCTGAGGGGACACACTGTCCCCAGTTGCCTCAGACACCCTTAGCTGAAAATTCCCAACCAGGGTGGAACAGAGCAGGATCCATGACTGTTCCTCACCAGGCAGGGATGGGCACCAAGGAAGAAAGGCTGGAGCAGAGTATATTAAACCCCAGCAGCTGAACAGGCCTGGCTGTAGGCCCCAACACAGGGAGGTAGCGTTTGGCAAAGCAGCAGGACAGCTGGTGAAGGAGATAACCTTTCTAACTACAAAAGCTAAATCAGAGACAGCTCATCTACTGCAGCTCCCAAGCACGTGCAGTGACGTCCTGCCAGGACAGTCACATCCACATCATAACCTCTTTCACTGCTTTTATCAGATTTGGTTGATGGATCGCCTACTAATATAATTATGGCAGCTATGTCCATGTGATTTTTAACAAAACAACTGCGCCCATTTTAACTACTGTGGGCACATTATACAGCTAGAGAGACACCCTGCAATAGCAAAGCTTATTCCTTTACTCACAAAGAAGGGGTTCAAACATTAATGACAACACATACTGATGGGGTGATGCGAAATAAATGCAAGCTTAAGCCTGTCTTTTACACACAGTTAATGCCACTCAAAATGCACACTGAGGAGCCTGTGGAAATGAATGAAGGCAAAGCACCTGCACCTCAGTACTATCTGCAGAATGGTTCACACCAGCATGGACTACACAGGAAGCACAGGCAGCCCAACACACTGATTAAGAGAATTGCATCTATTAGGAAGTACATCTACCCGAAGAGCACACTGGGAACGCCAAAAATAACAGCTGCTGCCACATCAGAACAGCACAACACCGCGCACAGGCGGTGCTGCAAAACAGAAACCAAGCAGCCACGCACACACACTTCCTCTTCCTCCCCCCACCACCCCTACGACAGCAGCAACAAACCTGATATTAAACACTGGCCAGCATCCTGCTCTGCATTCCTGTCACATCAGGAATAGAAATGAGGGAGACTGCTAGCTGCTCCTCCATATAGCTGAAGGGCTCCTTCAGTTTACAGCACGTAACACAAACACTCAACATGACTCTTGCAGAGAGCTCTGTCGCGTTTTCTGTTCTTCTGCTCCTTTTCTCGAGCTCGCTAGGGACCCTCTGTACTTACTAGACTTGTTTTTGATACATTCCCTCTCAAAGACTGAGAGGTCAGAAATAAAAGCAGTTGTTCCTAGACATGTCACACTATATAAACAAGCAAGCAGAGAGCCACACACAAACTCTGCAAGTCAAGTTCAATGCTAAACCCTGCCCAGCACCAATGTGATACTGTCAAATGCAAGAGCAAACAAATCAGGCTGCAGCTTTTTGTCAATACTAACTTCTGAGACTACAAATCCCAGCATTAACACTCCACTGAGATGCTCACATCTCCAACACGTTATGAACTAATCCCTGATGGACAGATTGGGGGAATCTGACAGTGGGTGAAGTGCCTGGGTTACACTGCAATAATCAAGGCCACTGTCAGATTTTCCATGGCTTCAGTATTTGCATTTCAACCACAGATGAAAGAAACACACCTCCTCTAAAGCATGGGTTCTGGATATCCAATTGAAACTTAGCACCTCCATTTCTTATCCTAGTGGAAGGCACAGTGAGTGCCATCCCATACCCAGCGTGCCAGTCAGAATCCACCAGATCCACAAAAACCTTCAGGCACGGAGAAACTAACTAAACACTGACATCTGAAAAGTGATCAAACCTTTTCACAAACATTTGGTGATCCACTGGACCAAAGAGACTGTGCTCTGTAAGCAGATGGTCAACAAACAGCCCCAAGCTTGTACAGGGCTCCTCATCTCACACCAGCCAAGCTCAACAAGGTCACATTTCAGAGTTTCATCATTTTACCCAAAAGGAATAAGCCCTGTATTTGTGGGAGAAAAGGAAAGAAACAAACCAGGCAGCTCAGATGGGATGAGCAGAGCATACAACTGTCTGATAAAGAAGAAATCACAACAGTTGTTTAAAAGGCCAATTAGCTGATTAAGGGCACAGGTACAACTCCAGCCTGGGCACTTTTTTGACCTCTGAGCGCTTGCTACTCTAACCTTGACTTTTCACTATGTGCAATGCAAGGCAGAAAAACTTCCAAGTCAGTTGACTTGCACAGTCTGCCAAGAGAGGGGATCTCAAAGCACATCTAACTTTTCCTTGTAAAATATTTTTATAAGAAGGACATGTCCAGTGCTGCCCACCTGATGATCAGGCACACAATGATTCAAAGAAGTAGAAGAGAAGCGTGGGCACTACTGTTTCATATAATTTTTGAGTATATGTAAAAATGCGATTTAAAATTATATGCAAGAAAATATATAATGTAAACATACATTATTGGACTCTTACACAGTCACACTGCAGACTACCCTGAACTCAGATAAGACCCCATTCCAGCACCAGCCCCATCTCCCTTGCACCTGCAAAATCATTTATGCACTCACAAAGCTGGGTAGAAAAACAGTTTGTCTTGAGCTTGATCAGTCTGTAAATCAGGGAACTCTGATTCTCACCTGCACAGGCATAAGCAACAAGGCAAGAACCTCCCATGGGTTGCAGTCTATACTTACACGAGCTGAAGTACCTGTGAAACCACATATGGAACGTGAAAGTGGTGATCAGAAGCAGATCTTAAAAACTGTCCCCTTTCTTATCTCAACAGATATTCGTGCTCATTTGCTCTTCTTCTATGCAAGAAACATGCAAAACTGCCACAAAGTGCCTCATGAAAAACCAGAGGGTGCAGGAGAGTGTCCCACCAGCATATCCTACTCTTTCCATCAAGGATTCCTACACTAATAACCTTGTATACATCAACTTCCCCTCCAGGAGCTTCCCCTGTTCTCCCAACAGTCCTTACTAGACAGGAAGCAAAGGCAAGGCCATGAAAAAGGACATTTCACATCAGCCTCACAGGCTCTAACCATAGGTTGTTCATCCATTCACCTGGAAATGGTTGTGCTGAAAAAGCTGAGAGGGTATGAAACACCCTCCAAGAAAGGAAAAGAAAAAATAGCATTAGGACAATTCCATACATTGACCAAACAAGGATTTGATGCAGTTGAAAAAGCAACACAATGTTATCTTGCTTTATAGAGCTCACAACTAAATCTTTTCATAACCTACCACTTTCCTTCCAGCTCCAAAACAAAGCACTTACCTTAGGTCAGAGCTAAACTAACCCAGAAAAATACTTCACAATCAAAATAATAAGAAATTGTTACATGGGACTAGGAGAGACCTATTTAGGATTACAGTGACAACATGCAACAACTGATACACCTAATTCTAAAACACTTTGAAGCCCCCAACAGAATTTCTATAAAAAGGAAATCAGAATCTTAATGCAGTGATAAAGAACAAGAAGAATACCATTATTTTTCTCCATCAAAAGCCTGACCAAACACACAAGGGTTAGCATATCAGCTGCAGGTGACAGTTCACTACAATGAGACTTTCACAACACACTACTGCATACTATTTTGTGAGACAAGCTACTAACCATGTTTACACAGCCCTAAGGATCACAGAAACATTCCACTAAAAATGAACAGAGACCCAAGCCCCCACCATTCCTGCACCATTCAGTGTTTCATTAGCAAAGGCCAATTATTGGAATCCAGCTCTGGAAGCTCTGAACACCGAGTTAAGCCAGGTGAACCTGAAGGGAGGAAAAGCAGATGGAGCAAAAAAAGAGCAAGACAGATTGAAATGACAAAAGCAGCACATACTAAAGCATATTGCTCGGGAGGGCAAAAAAAAAAGGAGCTGATGCTGAGCTTAAAAATGAAGTAATATGGACCCAGTACGACCTACCCTAATTCATAATTCAACACCCCCCTAGGAAACCCGGGGAAGGCTGGTCCCGGTCCAGGTCTGCAGACCCGGGAGCCCCGGGGGACTGCCAGGCACTCCGGGTGTCCCCACCGGGGCAGCCAGCGCTCCGGGGCCGCCCACACCCCTCCCGTGCCGGGGGCAGCACGGACGGGCCCCCAGCCCCACCGGCCTGCTCACCATGTTGGTTTCATGTTACCGCCGCGGCTTCCGAGCTCCTTCCTGCGCGCAGCTCCTGTGGAAGGGAAGGAAGGGCACAAAGGGAGGGGACGCTCGCTCTGCCCGCTGGGCACGGCCCTGCCCCGGCACCGCGCTGCCCAGCCCGGGGAACCCCGCCCCGGCCGTGCCCCAGGCGGGCCCCGCAGGGGAGAGCGCCCGGCTCTCACCCACGCACACACGGGGACGAACCGGGCTCTCCCCAGCCCCTCCTCACGGGACCCCGCACGGACCCCTCCACTCCAGGCCCATCCCGGTGCTCGCTGCCCCCTCGCCCCGGCTGCTCACGGGGGCGTGCCTGTGTGCCCCCTCTCCCTTCATGGGGCCGCACCCGGGTCTCCCCTCAGGGCAGCGCGCTCGGCTCAGCCCCCCGACCGGCAGCCTGGCCAGTCCCCGCCCGCCGCGGCTCACCGGGGCCGGCGCTGCCTGCCCGGCCGGGACACCGGAACGCGGAGCCCCAGCGCCGCCGCTCCCCGCCGCCCGAATCAACAACAAGATGGCGGCGCCCGGGCGGGCGGGGCCCGGCGCTGGCCGTCATAGCAACGGCGCCGTCCAAAGCCCGCCCCCTCGCCCTGTGCGCCAGTCCGCACCCGCGTCCCGCCCCACGGGGGCCCTCTCGGGACGCTGATAGGTCAAGCTCCGCGTCACTCAAGCGCAGAGCCGCCCCGCTCTTTCCCGAGAGCGGACGGCAGGGCACGTTAGGCACACGTGACGCCCGCCAGAGCCCCGCCCCCTCCCGGGAAGCGCCGTCTGATTGGCTGTCTGCGGGGAAGGGGGGGCGCTCGGCCAATGGGCGCGGCCCGCGCGGGTCGGGCGCGTCCCCCCGGGGCGCGGCTCCGCGCTCCGAACGGCGCTCCCCGGGCAGAGCCCCCGCCCGGCCGGTGTGCACCCCATGTTCCCCGGTACAAACCCACACCCGGCCGTCCCGCGGTCCCACACTCAGAGCTCCCCGCCCCGAGCCCCCGGCACCGCTCCGCATCCCACTCCGGCCGCCGCTCCGAGCGTGGTCTTGCCAATGGGACAGGCTCACCCACCGCTCCGGTACTGCAAAGGGTTAAATTCACGGACGGTCACGGTTCCAGTGGGTTCAGGGCAAAAGGGACCCTCAGGCAAAGTCACACCGGTGACCCCTCTCACTGTGAAATTTCACGGCTGGCCCCTACTCCCCTTTCCACCCCTTAGTCACCTACTCCCCAAATTAGTCTCTTCCCTCTTATCCCGCCAGTGCTTCATTTCCCCGGGAGCTGCCAGGGAGGTGTCCCGTGGCGCGCTCCTTTGAAATTCAAATAACCGGTTTCCCACCTCCCGCTGACTGACGCCTTCAAAGCCTCCCGCCGCTCCCAGCTCCTCCTGCGGCGTCCCTCTCACCTGCACCCACGCTAATTCACTTTTCCTCCCAATTATCAACCCATCCTCTCTGCCCACCAGCTGCTCATCCCACCCGTTTGCGCCTGCGAGCGCTGTAACAAAGAAGAGCTTGAGGAGGGCACGGGACTTGGAGCAAAAGCGGCTCAAAATTACCCGTGGCTGAGTTTTCTTGCCCCGGATAACCTCCCTGTGGAGGACGGGGTCACATCCAGAGGCTACAGAGATGCTTCTGTGACCGAAGCAGGCTTGGCCGGAGCTCTCGTAACCTTTTCCCCATTGCCAAGCCAGCTGCCAATCCTTGTCCTGGGTCACGGCACCCACATGGCTGACGAGACAGTGCTAACGACCAGCGCAGCAGGACGGACACAGCAGCGCTGCCCTGCGCCGGGACCCCCTGAGGCAATCGCAGCCGCCTGTGCAATCTCTGACACATTTATTATTAGCTCTGCGCTGGCTGAGGTGGCTCAGGGTGTGGCTGCACCCCGTGTGCAGCAGGTTTGGCCACAAAGGATGGGTCTCCTCCTCGGGGCTGTACCAGCTGTGTGCCCGGTGCTGTGCCCAGCACTGCCCCCGTGGGCACAAGGAGCCCCCTTCAGATCCAGCGCCGAGCCCCGGTCACGCTGTTGAAGAGATAATCCCTGCCGGTGCCTGGGATGGAGGCGGCACTCAGTCCCTGCCCTGTGGGCCTGGTCCCCATCCCTGCTGTCCCCAGACTCCTCTGCCCTGGGGGACACAACCTCAGGCTGCTGGGGCTGTGGGACAGGGCACTCACGTGGGTCCTGAGCATGGCCATCGAACTGCCCCTGTGGGGAGGAGACGGGAGAGGCTGCTCAGGGCCACAGGGCTCTTCTGCCTCCCTGGCAGGGCACCCACCCTCGCTGCCACACGCTTACTGTGCTGCTGGCATGTGGGTGTCCCTGCTCCTCCTTGCCCCTGCTGTGCTCCACCACATCCCATGAGCTGCAGAAGGAAGAGTGGAAGGGAGGGAATGCTGCCAGTGATGGGCTGCGGCCTCAACCCCAAGAGATGCTGCTGGGAGAGGCTTGCCAGCCAGGTTCTGCCCTGCCAGCTGCACTCTGTAAAGCCCATCATCCACCTACCTGATCGTCCCCTGGCACAGGAGGGGACTCTGACAGGGCTGTGCTCCCCCAAGCACCACCACCTTTCACCGGTGCCTGAGCACCCAGCAGGTCTGTCACCACATCCTCTTGTTTCCCATGGGCTGGCATGCACCACTCTTGTGCTTGGACGATGCTGTGCTGGGGGAGCTGCCAGGGCCACCCACAGGGGCTGACCCTGGGTCTTCTCCCTGGCATGGTCACTACAGTCCCAGTGTCACCAAGCACTGTGTCCCCAGCCTTGCCAATGAACCCGGATCCAGCTATGCATCACCTCGGGGCAGTTATGCCAGTGGAGGTGACGGTTATCCTGCCATGGGCTTGCATGTCCCCTCCTTGCTGTGCAGACTCTTGGCACAGGCTGGTCTAGCGTCTGCCTAGGCTGTCCTCTGTCACCTGTCACCGTCACTGATCCTCCAGGGGTTGTGCAGCCTGCTCAGCTCTTCTCTGGGAGCTTTCCCTGACAAATGGGGCTCACCCCTGCCAAACAGGGGCTCCCCTGGTGAGCTGAAGTGACCTCAGCCCTGGTGCCAGGACCCAGCCTTGCAGCAGCCATTGGCACCAGCACTGTGCCATCCCACCCTGGCCACTGCAGAGTTTGTGCCCCAGCCTGGCCACAGATATCATGGTCTACTGGCTAAATTGTTCTCTCTGCTCCCATAGCCCCCATCAGGGCTGCACCCTTGCCCTGGGCAGAGAGGGCTCCCTAGCACAGCAAGCCACGGCCAAATGCAGAGAATGTTAAACATACCCCGTGTGCTGCATCTCCCTTGGTACCTGCAAGGACAATACAACTGCCAATGTGACCACCCCGGCCATACAGCACTCACCTCTTGGCCAGGAACAGCTTGCCAGGGGCCCGGTTGCTGTGGGAGGAGCAGAAGGCAGCCGTGAGCCCTTGGCCCTGCTCACTGAGCCGCGCAGCGAGGCGGGCTGGGGCTCACCTGCACAGCAGGCTCCGGGCCGTGCAGCCCAGGGTGGCCAGCAGCAGGACACCAGAGATGGTCAGCACGGCCACAAACCAGGCTGGCGGGTGCCACACCGCCTCCGTCTGCAGGACAACCAGCGGCTCCTTCGGCAGCGTCTGTGGAGGCAGCGGGTGAGGGGCCGTGGGAGCTCCGAGGGACCCCGGAGCACCTCCCGGTCACGGGCTCTGCTCACCGTGCGCTGGGTGCTGGCGCTGGCTGGCACCGGGGTGCTCCGGGGGGTGACGTGCACCACCAGGGCCACCAGGCTGCTGCGGCGGCGGCCACCAGAGCCGCCCCACACCTCCACCAGCAGGACAAAGGGCTGGGGCTCGGCTCGGGCACTGGGCAGGTAGACAAGGGTGTTCCCCTCCAGCCGAAAGCGCCCGTCCTCATTGCCTGGACGAGAGGGTCTGCTCAGTGTCACACCACGGCGAGGGCTGGTTTGTGCCGTGCCTTGGCCGCTCCTCACCTCCAACAATGGTGTAGGTCAGCGGGGCGCTGTCGGGGCCACCGTGGCACACCAGGCGGGTGACAGGCTGGCGGCTGCCCGGGGACCCGGCCGTGATCCGCAGCTCCTGCACCTCGGGGGTGCACTCCGGCAGCTGGTCCGGCACAGCCTGCCAGGAGCAGGGGAAGCGGTGAGCACCCCCAGTCCTCGCAGCCAGCACAGCCCACCCAGCGGGCTGCCCTCACACCTGCACAGACACGTCGCACAGACGGCTCTGCCTCTTCCTCGGGTCCAGGTCATGGTGGGTGTCCGTCAGCCGCACCACCAGCCTGTAGCTCTTGTGCTGCTGCGAGTCCAGGGGTCCCACCACGCGGATCTCGCCTGTAGAAGGTGTGAGCTGCTGGGAGCCGGTGGGTGCCACGGGTGTGCGGGGCTGGGGAAGGGGCAGGGTGCTCACCAGTGCGCCTGTCGATGGAGAAGGGCTGTGCGGGGCCAGGGCCCCCCTCCAGGCTGTACTCCAGGCTCTCCTGGGGGTAGTCACGGTCAGTGCCAGCCACACGCCCCACGACGCTGCCAAAAGCTGCTGTCTCAGGCACGGTGAAGGTGGCACTGCTGGGGCACGCCGGTCTGAATTCGTTGACAGGTGTCACCGTCACAAGCACAGGCACACGGGCTGTGTGGCACACAGCTGCTCAGCCAGGCTGGCACCACCCCACAGCCTGTGCCGGGCTGGGTGACGTGGGCACAGAGGCACTACCCCTGGGATGGGCATCTCTGGGGCAGCAGGGAACGAATGTTTCCTCTGTGATCTGCTGGTTTGGGGATTGGGAGAGGTGTTTTCCCACCCTAGGGACATGGGCACTCACTGCTCTGTCGGAGCTGCCCTCCCACTGTCACCACAATGGTGGCCGTGAACTGGAAGCCCAGAGCAACCATGGCCTCCGAGTCATAGTCCAGGGTGGTGTTGACCTGCCAAACCAGGAGGGGAGACTCAGGCTGAGCTGAGGTGCTCTGCAAAGCTCAGATGCTCTGCAAAGCCAGAGTGTCCCACAAAGCCAGGATGACCCACAAAGCTGCGATGCCAGGGGAGAAGGAGGGAGCAAGTGAGGAGAACAAGCAGGCCTTGGGGAGCAGGGAGCCCTGAGGAGCCCTGACCCAGAACCTGACATGACAGCACATGTCACAGGGTCCCATTGTCCCGCTGGGTTCCAGGGTCTGGGCTTGCTGTCCACCTGGGCACTGCCCATGGCCCCACTCACCTTCAGCTGTGGCCCCTCCATGCAGAAGTGGGAGAGGGAGGAGGGAGGCCCCTCGAGAGCATAGTGCAGACACCTATCAGTGCTGGTGGAGCCAGTGCACCTCAGTGTCACCAATGTGCTGCCAGGGGACATGGTTTCGGGCACCTGGGACCTGTGGCAGGGCAGCCAGCAGTTCAGCCTCCGTCCCATGTCCTGGGTTTAGCAGAGACTCCATGCACCCCGCTCCCCCCTGAGCCATACACAAAGATGGCTGGGACACATCTCGGTGCCAGGTGGTCTGTCCCCTGCACGGTGACGTTGACCGTGGCGGTGGCGTGGACGTCGGGGTGCAGCGCGTTGTAAGCCTGGATGACGAGGTGGGCACGGATCGCCTGCAGCCGCCGGGTGCTGCGGATCTCCCCTGTCACTGCGGGAGGAGCCATGGCCTCGCATTGGGCACAGGGACAGGGACAGGCTGTCCCTGGGGATCCCTGCTGCCGTGCTCACCCTCATCAATGGCGAAGAGCACGGGAGCCACAGGAGCGAGGATGGCATAGCGAACATTGTCCCCGCTGGCATGGACCTTTGTGACCACCTCCCAGGGACCAATGCTTTCTGCCACCGTCACAGCCCGGTGTGGCTCACTGCAGGCGAGGTGGGCATTGTGGCACGGCCTGGTGCCACCAGCACCCCCCTCCTGGGCCAGCCCCACTCACGGGAAGGTGATGCGGGGACGCCGTGATGGCAGCACCTCCACCCTCAGAGCCCTGCTGCAGTTGTGCCCGTGATGATCCATCACCTCAATGTCCAGCAGGAATGTCTGTGGGCCAGCACCGGGGCAGCTGTGGGACAGCCCCGGGTGGCACCAACGATGGGGATGGGGACAGGGACGGGAATAGCGATGGGATGGGAACAAAAACGGGAACAGAGACAAAGGAGAGGGGGCAAGAGATGAGAATGGGGCTTGGAGTAGGAACAGAGGTGGGAAGAGGCGTGGAGATGGAGGTGAGTATGAGCTGGAGACTAGAATGGGCAGGATTACAGACAGAGATGAGGATATGGACAGGACTTGATATGTGGAAGGGGATGGGGACAGGACTGGAGCACTTGTGGGTCCAGGGGGAGACAGGGGCCTAATGGGCAGAGCAGGATGTGGAGGGAGAGCTGTGGCCAGGGAGGGGCTAAGCCCCAGTGGACTGAGAGGTGTCTGTGACCAGCCTGGGGCTGCTGGTGCCCACCTGGGTGTCCTTGCTGGGATCAAAACCATTGTCAGGTGCCAGCAGCAGGCCCCGGCAGGTGAGCGTGAGTGGTGTGTTGCGGTTTCGGAGCCTGAACTGCAGAAAGGAGGGTGATGGGAACCCCTGTCCCACTCCTCCGTGCCCGGGGTTCAGCCGTCCCCAAGGCTGCCCCCTTCTGTGGGGGTGTGGCCCCCCAGGGAGCTGCCACTCACCATCAGCCCACCGAGTGGCTGTGGCAGCACCACGTACAGGGGTGTCCGGGGTGCCACATCTGCCTGCACCTGCACCACATCACCCTCTGGAGCAGAGCACAGCTGTGGGAGCTTGGTGCTGGCTGGCACGCACAGCCTCCACTGCCCTGTGCCCCCCTGCTCCTACCTGCTCTGGCAAAGAGGGTGTCACAGCGCAGCACATGCCCTGCTGTCACCCGGACAAAGAGCCGCTCCTCCACCTCATCCTCACCAGGACAAGCAGCCCGCAGGATCAGTGTGTACTGGTTCACCCGGCGGGCATCCAGCTCTGCGCCAGCACGCAGTGTCACCTGCCATGGGGACACAGGCACTCAGCAGGGCGCCTGCCAGCTCCTGCCCCACTCCCCATTCCCCAGCCACACCTCTGCCCGGAAGGCGGTGGCATTCGTGGGGTCAGAGCTGATGGCGATGGAGTTGAAGGGGTGGTCAGGCTCGACGATGTGCAGGGTGACATTGGGACTGCTGCTTGAGTTGCTGCAGGACACGGTCACCTCAGCAACGCGGGTGCCTGACACGGTGTCCTCACTCAGGGTCACCACACGTGGCAAGTCAGACAGGACTGGTGGACAGGGACCACTGATGGGTCATCCAGCTGTGCTTATGGAGCTCTGCTCCTGCACCTAAGCACCAATGCAGGCACAGCTTTCCCTGGCAGACACAGCTGGGTCCAAAGCACCCCGCTCTTACCTGTTGCTCTGATGAAAGTCCCTGCAAAGAGGAGAGTGTCACCACAGCCTGCCAGGTGTGCCCTGGCAATGCCCTGGGGAGGCCCCAGAATTCCCTCTGTGGGATGCTCTGATGAAACCCCAGTGGTGTCTGGATATGCCACAGTGACGCCCAAAAGCCCCAGAAATATCCTGGCAATGCTGAGGACACCCTGAGGACACCTGGGCAATGCCCTGAGCATGCCCGTGCGATGCCCCCTCCCCACCTCAACCCAGCCAGGCAGCTGCCAACCCCTCTGCCCATCCTGGGCTCAGCCCTAGGAATGTGGGAGTAACCAAGGAGAGCCTCTTCCCTTCCTCTCAGTCATCCACCCACGATCTGGCAGAGGGTGCCCCAAACACTGTGACCTTGAAGCACCTACCCAGGGCACAGAGGCTGAGGAGGAGGAAGGTGAGGTGTCCGTGCATGCCCATGGCTCGCTGTGTGTTTGGGACAAGCTGCTGCCGGTTGCCAGGGCTGCTGGGCACCACCCCGGCCCGGCGTCATGCCGTCCATCCCCACCCGTGGTGGCCGTCCCGGCCAGGGGAGGGACAGGGCACGGCTCCAGTGCCCCCGGCTCTGCACGCCGCCGCTCCCGGCCCCTCGCCACTCGCAGCTCCGTGGGGTTTGGCTGCCACCCCACGCTGCTTCACCACGCGGCACGCTCGGGAACCGGGAAAATTAGCTGGGAGGTAATTTTTGGCCGTGTTCTCGTTCATTTGCAAACCAGTGCCGCTTCTCCCGGGATCCCCATTAAGCGCTATTAGTTCCCAATTAACGGGCACCGCGGCCCGGGTCACTCTTCCCTTCCCTCCTCCAGCGCCCAGCCCGGCTCTGGCAGCCCGGTGGCGCGGGGTGCCGACGGGGGATGCCTCCACGGGGGCTCTGTACCGGCTGCCTTCCTTCCCGGCAGGGCATACCGAGCTGCGGGACCCCCCGTGCCCGAGGGTGCCGCCGGCCGGGACACGGATCGCGCCTGGCCCGGCGGTGCCCGGGTGGTGCCCGGCGCGGGGCCCCGGGGCGGCGGGGAGGGGTCCGTGGGCGGGGCGGGGCCCCGGGGCGGCGGTGCCGGTGCGGGCCGGGCTCACGTTACGGCGGCCCCATTGGCCGGGGCGGGGCGGGGCGGGGCCGCCGGGCAGCGCCGGGAGGCGGCGGGCACGGCCGGGCGCTCTGTCCGCTGTCGCTGCTGCTGCTGCTCCGCCACCGGCACCGGCGGCTCTGGGAGCGGGGCCGGGAGCGGCGCCGGGGGAGCAGGACCGGGCATGCACAACGCCCGCCCAGACGAGCTCGGCGCCGACCGGGTGAGTGCCGCCGCGGGCACCGGGAGGGAACGGGACGGGACGGGACCGCCGTGCCCGCGCCCCGCCGCCCCGGGACTGCGGGACTGCCGTGACGTCCGGGCGCTGCCGGTGACATCAAGGCCGTGACATTACACGCGAGGCCAAAGGCGGCGCGGGGGACGCGTGCACCCGGTGGGACCCTGGTGGTGCGGGGGCACGGGTGACCAGCGGGCACAGTGTCCAGCTGTCAAGGTGCCAGCGGCACCGTCCCCCCGGAGCTGCCATCCTGCCACCCACCTGGGCTGCCCCGAGGGACGGCGGTGACAGGGTGGCCCTTCGGCTCTCCTGGGCCTGCCACATGCTTACCCAGCACCTCACAACCGGCTGCCCCAGTGTTCCCGGCCAGCGGCAGGACCGGGCGGCTCGGAGCGGTGGCACATTGCCACTAGGGCTGGATGAGAGGGTCCCAGCCAGCGGGGAGGGGGACAAGGATTTGCACGGGGACGCGGAGAGGGACAAGGACAGCCCTGCCAGCAGCTGTGTCAGGGCCAGCCAGAGCGGACAGAATTATCGGTCCTGGAAGCAATCCCTCCTGCACACTCAGCTTCCCGCGACTCCGGCGCGGAAAGGAAAGCGGACGTAACACCCTGCTTTTGGGTTCAGACAATAGGAATTCAAGAGCGAGGAGCGGCCCGGCTGCGGGAGCCAGCAGTCCCTTCCAGCGCCCGCCCGGCCGTGCTCCGTTCAGCCCTGGCTGCCTTGGTCCCCTGTATTTCCCGGCGTTTGGGGGATCCCGGGCCTTGGGCGCAGGCCTGGCTGCACCCTGACGTCACCGGGTGTCCCCAGCTGGAGGGCACAGGGTGGGTGGGTGGCCCTGCCAAGGCGCGGGGGCAGAGCCCCACCCCAGCACCCGCGGGTGCCCCGGGGCTGCCGCTGGCCCCGTGCCACCGAGTGGGGCTCTGCCGGAGGGGTGTCCCGGCTGCCTCCCCGCCGACAAGGGGGCACTCGAGGGGCTGTCGGGGGGGCAGTGCAGCGCCCGCTCCTACGTGCCGTGGCCCTCTGTCATTTCCCGCAGGCACGGCCGGGGCTGGGTGCCTGCTTGCTCACCCGACAAGCCGCTGCACGCCGGCCGGCTCCGCGCAGGAGCCGCAGGAAAGCGGGGCCCGGGGCTGGAGGCAAGCCGGGACCTGCGGCCCGCTCTCCGCACCCTGCCGCACGCCCATTGCGCCAGCGAAGCCCCCACCAGCCGGGGCGGGGGGGCGCGGGGTGCCGAGGAGGGCGGGATGGGGATGGGATGGGGATGGCGGTGCTGGCCATGTGCTGATCTCCCTTTCCCTGCAGTGGTGCCGGCGGGACGCGGGCCCGACGCCGCGGGCGCACATGCACGGCACGCGGCAGACGCCGCACCACCCCGGCAGGGCCACGGGGCCGGCCCCCGAGCCCCGCGCCCCGCCTCGGCGGCGGACTCGGCCTGCAGCCTGGATCCCGGAGGCGACGAGGAGGGAGGGGCGGCCCGGCCGCTCGCTCCCCCGGCCAGCGAAGCGCAGCCTGGAGTTCGACTCGGGCTACTCGGAGGCGTCGGGGAGCACGTGGAGGGAAGAGGAGGCGCCGTCGCGGCGCCGGCATCTGCTGCCCTGCCAACGGGCGCACCGGATCTCCGCCGGCCCCGCCGCCCCACCGCCCGCCCCCGCCCGCCGTGTGCGCCCCAAATCCACCTCGGACGCCTGCCTGGAGCAGTGGCGGGCCCTGGAGCCCGCCGACACGCAGGACTGGACCGTAGCGCTGCTGTCGCAGAGCCGAACCGGCAGCCTCTGGTGCTGGGCGACAACTGCTTCGCTGACCTGGTGGAGAACTGGATGGACCTGCCCGAGGTGGGCGCCGAACCGCGTCGCCGGGCCCCGGCCGAGCCCTCCCGCCGGCTGGCCAAGCCCCCCGCCTTCCTGCTCAGCCTCTCGGGCAACGTGCGCCGCAAGCTGGCCAGCATGGCCCGGCCCCGGGGGACCGACGGTGCCCGGCCGGGGGGCCGCGATGCCACCAAGCGTTTCTCCTGCCCGCTGGGGCTGGGGGGACAGCCCAAGGGCGCCTGCTTCCACCAGTCCCACAGCAACATCGCCCAGCTAGCCACGGACTTCCACCGCTTCACCGCCTTGATGAACAGCCGCAGCCGCCAGCCCATCATCTGCAACGACGTTATCGGCTACATTTAGCCCGGCTGCTGCGGCGGCCCGCACCCCCACCCTGTAAATAAACCCCCGTTTTATACAGTCTGGGCGCTGCAGCCTTTATCAAAGGGAGTGCCTGGGCCCCGACTCCAGGCAGGGGCAAGCAGGGGGGTTTTGCAACGAGGGCTATTGCATCCTGCAGTTTTTATTGCATGGGGGAAGAGGTGCTGGCCCCTTGCTCAAGGTAGGGAGCACAGGAGAGGGGGACGGCTATCTTCAGCCTCAGCATCCTCTCCCTCGCACATATACAGCAGCTCCAGGTCCTGCTGCTGCAGCATCCTGGCATCCTCCAAGCTCTCGGACAACCTGTAGCAGAAAAAGGGGGTTTTGGGGACACTGGCTTGTCCCCCAAGGCTGGCTGAGTGCTTCAGGGGTGCCTTGGGCCCCTTAGGGGTGTCCGGCCAGGCTGGTGGGATGCTGGGGCCGGCAGCAAGGGGCCGGGCAGGGGTCCCGCCACGGGAAGTGCTGCCGGCAGGATGTTTATCCAGCAGCCGGCTGGGAGCTGCACTGCAGCTGGAGTGGCTCAGGATTGAGGCAGTGGGGGCTGGAAGCCCCCCCCCCGGGGCAGGATTGGGGCCTGGAGCTCTGGACCTACCTCTGCGCCTGCTGCCGGGCCCGGGTCTCCGCATCTGCCTTGCTGTCATAGAGCACGGTGTCACCACACAGGAGCATGGTCACGGTCCAGCCATGTGTCCTCTGCAAGAGGCGGGTGTCAGGATCTGGCCCTGCATGCCCCAGGGTGACCTGACTCAGCGCTGGGCTCACCTGCAGCCAGTCCAGCACCTCCTGCACTGTCATGGCCTGTCCATCTGCGCCGACTGCCCGCAGCTCCAGCCGCTCCCAGCAGCTCCACTCCCGCCCGCCGTACTGCCAGGGGGTGGCAGCCAGCACTGGCACCCCAGCTCCTGGCTGACCAGCCCCATGGGGCAGGGACTGGTGCAGCACAAGGGCTGGGGGACATCAGGGCAGGCAAATGGGCAGGGTGATGGTGGTGCAGGGGCAGTGGGGGACACAACTATCCCCCCAGCACTGCTGGGGTCCACTTAAGGGTCAGTGTCAGTGTGGGGCTGGCACTGCCCCTAGCCCCGGGCCAGGACAGCGCACAAAAGGCCATTGAAGCATTGCCCAGCCCCACACAATCATCTCTTCTCATGCCTGTGGCCCCTCGACCCCTGCTCCGGCCCAAGGAGGCCAGTGTGGTGCCAAGCCCGGGGCCGTCTGGCAGGGCTGCTCGGCCATCTGCCCTCGCTGCAGGCAGCGCCAGCACTGCCCACCTGGCCCCAGCCCCACTCGGGAGGGGTGCTCACACCTGGTCACTCTCCCTCCTGCTTTCTGCTGCCTTCTCACCTCCGCCTTCTGCTGCCTGCACTTATCCCACTGGTGCAGAGAAGGGCTTAACCCCATCCTCACCGGGGCAGCAACTGCTCGGCACAAAGGGAAAGCCGTGGCCTGGCCCTCCATCACCACAGTGCATTGCTCTGGCCCTGGGAAGCATATTCCTCTGGACAAGGCTGGCTCGCAGCATGGGCTCCCCAGGTCCCCATGGGGACATAGGTCACACCAAGCAAGCCCTGGGGACATGTGTTCCCTCCACAGCCAAGCAGACGGGTGTGAAATGTCACACCGGGTGTCCTCGCCCTGGCACATGGAGGTGTTGGGTGCTGCTGCAGGGACCTGAGGGCATGGCCAGACCCAGCATCCCCCATCCAGGGATGATGCCAATCCAGTGACACTGCAGCCAGGATGGCACAGGGCCGGGCATGGGGTTTGAGGGGGCCGTGGGGCAGCCATCAGCCCGAGGTGGTGCTGGAGCCGGCACAAGGCAGTGGAGTCGCCTCCCTCCTTCCCTCCCCCTCTTCCTGCCCCCGGCCCTGGGCCCCCCGGGCCAATCTGGTTCCAATCGGCGCTTCCTGCCGTGCCGGAAGGGCTGCCTTGCCTCGCACGCCATAAACCCCCAGACAAAGGGGCCTCTATAGCCCAGACGGTCCCAATCTGGGCCTGCCCCCCACCCCCGCCCTCCCTCCCTGGTTCCCCACCGCCGGGACCCCCGGCCCCGCTCCCCCGGGCGGCCCTTCCCGGCCCGGTGCCAGCTGCTCGCTGCCTGCCGCAGCTGGTTTCCATAAGCCAGATGAGTGCGGCTGCAGCGGCTCCCAGCCCGGCTGTGGGGCTCAGCGTGGGGCCTGCCATGGGGCACTGGGGCTGCCCCAGCCCCGTGGGCACCCCAGAGCATCATAGCATCCCAATGGGACAGTGGCGATGTCTCAGTGCTGCGGGGGCAGCCAGGGGAAGGAGCTGGTTCCTCACTGCCTGGCAGCATTCCCAGCCCACTGCAGCACCCAGATCCATTTCTGGAGTGCAATGGCCAGGGCTGCCCTTGCTGTGTGGCCACCTCCTTTCCCCTGGGTCCCCGTGACATTGTCCCACAGCAGATGCCACTGGCCCCTGGGTGTCCCCCGCCTGCAATTCCCCAGGGAAGAGGGTCCTACCCGGTAGGTGGGGGCCGGCGGGGGCTGCACACGGAGCAGCAGGCAGGCAGACAGGCTGATGTTGCTGTTGCGGTAGCAGCTGAGCTCCTGGCAGCCCCACACCAGCTTGCAGACCTCCAGGCACGCCAGCCCGGCCACGGCTGCCGTGGTGGTGATGATGGCGGGCACGATCCGCCCAGCAATCCGCTTGCTCTGAGGACAGGAGGGTGTCACCGGCTGCCCCACACGGGACAGGGACTCCTGACCCCACAGGCTGCCCCTCTCACCGTCAGCCAGTTGGCAGGGGAGATGCCATAGTTCTCTGCACGCAGGTTGGATGCTGCTGTGATAAAGTCTATGTGGACATCGTTGTCCTGTGGGGAAGAGTGGGGGGACATCTGCATCCCATGGGGACATCAACCCCCCCAGGCTGAGCAGGGCCACCTGCCTGGCTCTGCTACCTTCTCAAAGTGGATGGGCTCCATCAAGGGTGCTCGTGTGTCCTCATCCCCCAGCAGCTCCTGTCTCCACTGCACCAGGTCCTGGGTAAGCTCTGTCGGCTGCCTGTGATCTGGGGGCACAGGGACGCCTGGCATGATACTCCTGCTCTGTGCCACTGCTGGGGTTCCCCCACCTTGGCCTGGGTCATTTTGGGTGCTGGAGCAGGGACAAGAAGCCACAGCCCCCCACCAGGCTGGACCCAGGAACATGCCTGGGAACCTTACCTGTGGGAACTTGTGCCTCCTCTGGGGGTTCCTCTGTGAGGGGGATCTGGAGCCCTTCCTGGGGTGCAAAGGGTGGTAGGACCACATCACGGAGCATGGCCTGGATGGCCGCCCGGTCCCTGCATGGTGGCACCCTGTGCACTTGGGCAAAGAGGTGGGCAGCAGCCAGGACATAATCCAGATGGGTGTCCTGCGAAGTAGAACAGGGGTGGGTGGCCATGGGGTGCCTTGCTGGGGTTGACACACATAGCATAGGGCTGTCAGCAGTGCCCCAAGCCGGTAGAACTGCCTGACTTTGCCCCAGAGTGGAGGTGGAGGAGCCTTTCCTCCTCCTCTGGCCACAGAGCATGTGCAAGCTGTCCCCTGCAGTGCCCTCACTGAGGGGACAGGGACAGACCCAGCCCAGGACCTGGCAGCCCTGCCCAGGCTGTGGCAGACATAGCACAACTACAGTTCAGTATTCCCAGTATGAATACACAACTACAGTTCAGTATTCCCAGTATGCCCAGCACAGGCTCCCCCTCTGCCCATACCATTCCCACGTGAGACCCCACAGCCCTCCCTCCCTGCACTCACATTGTCAGGGTTGAATGTCAGCGGATGGGGACAGCTCCTGTCGCCTGCCCAGAAGGGGACGCCCGGGCTGGTTTCCTGGCACAGGGAGAGAATAGTCAGGCCCAGCAGTGTGTGCCCCTGGCTGCAGCGAGGTGGCTGCTGGAGGGACGGGCGTGCAGGGGGTGCCAGCCCTGTGTTGCTGGGCTCACATGCTCCGGGGGGTAGATGTGCAGCAGCTGGGCGATGGCATCGTGGTAGCAGCGCTGCCAGCGCCGCCGTGCCCAGCGCACACAGTCCCGCCAGCCCTGCGGCCGCTCCCGCAGGCTCTCCCACACCTGCTCCAGGACCTTCCGGGGCGGCTGCTGCTCCAGGAAAGCTGGGTCCCTGCAAAATCAGGCAGCTGCTGGTGCTGGCCCAAGAGCAATCCTGTGAGACATCTGGGTGGGATGTGGCAGTCTGGCACCCTCTCCCCATTCCCAGCAGTGCCCTGGCAGAGCTGGAAGCTCCTCTCCCAGTGTCACTACCCCTAAAGACCACTCACTCCATGAACTGGTTGACTTGTTCTGCAGGTAGCTGGAAAAGCCCCTCAAACTCATCACGGGCCCACTGTGGAGGAGACATAGGTGTTGAGCACTGGAACCTCCCCCTTATGCCCCCAAGCCCAGGGGGAGGAGGAGGCTCTGGCAGGGCCAGCAGCAGTACTCAGGCTGCCAGCAGGAAGCAGCTGGGGCCATATCCTGCCCATGGCTCGCCACTGGAGGGGACAAGGGGAAGGAAGACAAAGGTCCCGGTGCCTCCTCGCTGGGTGCTGTGGCTGGGGCAGCTCAGCCTACCTGCAGTGTGTGCTGGATGGTGCGGGGGAAGTGCCGCAGGGTACACATGGGGAAGGTGCCATCCCTGGGGGCGCTGGCTGGCCCCAGAGGCTCGGTCAGGGACGGTACCATGGCCAGCACGTTCCCCCGTGTCCCCTCCGTGCCCGAGTCCAGCAGTGGTGTGCGACAGCGGAGACAGCGTCTCTCCAAATAGGTGCCTGCAAGGAGCCAGGAGCGCTGGGGACCCAGGGAGCAGGTCCAGGAGCTTGGCCCCCTCACCCTTCCTGGCACTCACGAGCCTCTATGGTGTCCAGGGCGCTGGCAATGCCATCCAGGTGCCGGAAGAAGTTGTCCTTGTAGAGCATCTCGGTAGCAGGTCCCACCTGGTTCTGGTGAGCTGTCACTCTGACATCAGGGTTCATGCGCTGCACGGCTGCTGCGGCCACCACCGACTTGGGCTCCTGCCAGGGCAGAGAAGGGGTGGGCAGCCCTAGGGAGCCCCTGGGACAGCCAGGATGCCTTTTGGGGGGAGCTCAGCCCCTGGGTCATGCTGCCTCACTGATACATCCGCTGAGCGATAGAGAAACTGCCGATGGAGGTTGGAGAGGGCAACAGTGTCCATGTCAGTGACGACGAGCTCCCCATCCGGCCCTGCCGCCAGCCCCATCATGGCAAAGTTTTTCAGCAGCTCGCAGCCGATGGCACCAGCTCCCACCTGTCAGGGCAGAGATGCTGCAGCTCCCCGTGTGCCAGCTGGATGCTCCGCAGCCTCCCAGTGCCATGGCCCCTCCCCACTCACCACCAGGTACTTCTGGTGACCCAGCTTCTCCTGGAAATTGGCCCCGAAGACGGCAATCTGGCCATCGTAGCGAGAGCCTCTCTGCCGGGACAAGGAGCTGTGTGAGCACAGCAGCCACGGCACCCCAGGCAGCCAGGAGGGGCTGGACGCGGGGTCTCACCGGGGCACAGTCCGCCTCTGTCAGCTGCGCAGCCCCCGCCAGCGCCAGGCACTCCAGGGCATCGAAGTACAACCACTGGTCCAGGGGCACGAACTTCCCCGTGATGGCCTGGGGCGAACAGCCCGTGGGCAGGGCAGGGGGCCAGCGGGGTATTCCCCCTCACCCCGCCCCAGCCCTGCCACCGGACCCGGCGTCCCCAGGCGGGCAGGAGGTGCCCTCTCGTGGCCACCAAACGCCACCGGACAGCCGTGGCCAGCGGGACCCCGCCCCGCTCACCTTCAGCACCTCCTGGGCCGCCAGCGCCCCGACCACGGCGGCCACGGGGCACAGGTCCCCGGCGCTGACGGTGGCGAAGGCGCGCACGATGTCCTCGTCCAGGGGACCCTGCTGTGCCCGCAGGCTCCGCGCCAGCTCCAGCACCCGCTCGGCATCCGCCTGCGGGCAGAGGGGAGAGGCAGCGCCCGGCACGGCGGGGCGGCTCGGCAGGGCCGGCAGGAGCAGGACAGGGACTCACGGGGGCCCTGGGCCGGGGCAGGCGGCCCCGCTCCCTGCGGAAAGCGTGGAGGGCCTGGAAGGCGGCGTGCAGGCTGCAGCTGCGGGGCAGATCCTCGGGACTGGCCACCTGGATTTTGGGCTCCTCCAGTGCCTGGCACAGGGGCTTCTGCCAGCACAGCACCAGGGACTGGGTGAGTGCTTTCCTGGGGCCCGGCACGGCACAGCAGTAGCCCAGCCCGGGTGGCAGCATCGTGGGGCCAAGAAGGACTCACATGGGAACACTGCTGGGGCTGCTGCACCTGTGAAACCAGACCCCCACAGCGGTAGGGCGAGAAGGAGCTGGTGTCACTGATCTCCAGCCTGAAGGCATCTGGGGACAAGAGGAGCACAGATGTCACATCAAGGTCACTGTCAAGGATTGGTGAGTTCCTCAACCCTGGGCTGGGGCAGTCAGGATCCCCCTGGAGGTCTCACCGAGCACATGCACAGGGACGGGCTCCTGGCCATTCAGCTCAGTCATGCCCTGCACGCCAGAAAATGTCACCAGGTCACCATCGCAGAAGAGGTGGCCATGGCTGTTCTCTGTCCCCATGTATGTCACCACTCCTGGGTTACCCTGAGGAGGGGAAGGCTACATGAGAGTGGGGCACTGGACTAGGGTGGCATACAGCCAGTGGAGGAGGCAGCAACATTTTGGGGGACTTGCAGGGGCTGCCCTCCCTCCTACCTGGGAGATGTGCTCCACAGCAGCAGACACTGGATCCCCTTCTGCTGGGTCATCAACCACAAAGCGCTCCCCGAAGTCACAGAACAGCTGCCTGGAGAGGACAGGCGGGGTTTTGCCAGAGGAAGTGCCCCACCAAGCTGCCCCAGCACTGCCATGTCCTGCCCAGGCCAAGCAGCCCTGCCAGGGGGCTACCGGGGACAAGGTCTGCAGCACAGGGCTGGGGCTCTGGGGACAAGGTGACCCACAGCCAGTGCAGGACCCCATGAGACCCCTTACCCTGCCAGCCCCTTGGTGTCAGCCACGATGAAGCAGATGCCCTGGGCATGGCAGAAGTCCCCGACACGGAGCTGCTCCTCCAGCGGGGACTCGGTCAGCACCACCACCTGTGCCAGGTGTGTCAGTGAGCGCTGCCACCCCGGGGCTCCCCCCGGTGCCGGCATGCAGGCTCACCTGGAAGGAGGCAAGGAAGGCCTCTGACAGCTCCCCAGTGTGAGCCTCGACCACCACACGGGGGTTCAGCTCAGCCAGGGCCCGCTGGGATGCCTTGGCACGGTTCTGGCCCAGATCACTCTCTTCCAGGAGGAACTGCAGAGTGGACACATGGTGGGACACCCTATGGGTCTGCGGTGCAGCTCACCACTTTGGGGTGCTCCACAGGCCCTATCTGCACTGGGGAGGGGGCCTCTGCTAAGGACCTTACCTGTGACAATGAAAGGCATGCTGTGCCTTACCAGCCTCCCCAGCTTGTACTGGTGATTGGAAGCCCCTCTCCCCAAACCCAGACCTGCAAACAGGGATTCTCCCAGCTGCACCTGCACCTATTACTGTGACATCCAGGCACTTCCGTACCTGTTACTGGGATTCCCACCTGAGTGTGTACCCGCACCAAGATCCTTGTATGTACCTGTATATGTTATGGGCCCTTCCCATCCATTCCTGTGCCTGTTACTGGGATTGCTGTTGGTACCCATTATTGGGGTTCCCCTCCATACTCATACGTGATACTGGGGCCCCCACATAAGTCTGTACCTATTACTGGCACCCTTATCAATACCTATACACGTTATGGGGCCCCTCATCCATACCTGTACTCTGGGACCTGTGCCCATACTCGTTACAGGGACACCTGCCTGTACCTCTGCCTGTTACTGGGGCCCCTGGCTGTACCTACTATCGGGATCCCCACCCATATCTGCACTCACCGCCGGCATCCTCACTAGTTCCTGTTATGAGATCCTCACCTGTGAACCTCACCCGTACCTGTCCCCAGGAGCCCCGCCCGGCCCCGCCGGTACCTGCTGGGTGCGGTCGGCGGTGCAGACGGTACCGCAGTCGTGCAGGACGACGCGCCCGGTCCCCGCCAGCACCAGCGCCGTCGCCACCTGCGCTCCGGTCCCGCGCAGCCCCGACACCAGCACGGCCGACCCGGGCAGCCGCCGGCCGCCGCCGCCCAGCACATACCTGCGGGTACCGGCGGGAGCCGTCAGCGGGGGCCGGCCCCGCTGCACCGCGCCCTGCCCCGATGCTGTGGCACTCCCGTCCCCGGTGCCGGTGCCCACACTCACAGCTGCCGCGAATACCGCGACTCCTCTTCCCTTCCCGCCATGACGGCCCCGCCCACCGACCGGCCCCGCCCAGAAGCGGAGCCAACCCAGCAATGTCCCGCCCCCACAGCGCGGGAGGGCGGTGCGTACGGGAAGGCCACGCCCCCAAACTGACGCTCTGAGGCCCCGCCCCTGATGCCCCGCTCCACAGCACAGGCGGCAGGGGAGGCCCCGCCCCCGGGGTCCGCGCTGTGGCGGCGGTGAGGGCGGGCAGAGGCTCCGCCCCCCCGGCAGCCTCGCCCCGGTACCCCGCGGCCATGGCGGCGGTGGCGGCGGGCTGGCAGCCGCCGTGGCGGGCGCTGGCCGCGCTGGGCCGGGAGCTGGCGGCCGAGTGGGCGGCGCAGGACGTGCGGGCCGCGCTGTGCCAGCTGCTGCTGCTCTGGCTGGGCATCAGCCTGCTGGGCGTCCGCCTGGCCTGGCGCGCCTACGGCGGGGCGGTGGCCGCGCTCTGCTACCGCACCGGCCCCGCCGGCCGCCGCTCCCCCGGCACCGCTCCCGGGGCCTCGCCCTCCCGGCCCCGCGCGCACTCCCTGTCCCCCGCCGGCCCGGCGGGACGCAACGGCGCCGCCGAGCGGCACTGCCCGCCCCGGTGAGTCCCGACCGCTACCGGGCCCAAAACCGCTGATTCCCCGCTGATCCCCGCCGGCCTGCCCGGCTCCCCTCCCCCGCGTCCGGCCAGCGCCGCCCGGTGAGCGACCCCTGCCCAGTGCCACCCAGTGAGCGTCCCCCCAGCTGCACCTTGCACTAGTACAGCCCAGAGACTGCTCGCCTGCCCGGTATGGTCCGGATGGGGCCTCTGCGACACCGGCCCCGGTCAGCCCCCCCAGATGTGGCTTCTGACAAGTGTCCCCCAAGCCGTGGCCCCGACCTTTGAGCCCCCCACCCCGCCCAGCTGCACCCCAGAGCAGTATGGCCCAGTAAGGGCCCCCAGGCCTGCCTGCCCCACACGGTGCCTGCCTCAGTGCCCGGGTGCTGTGCTGGTGCTGCCCCAGCCGTGCTCACGCTGCCTCTCTCTTGCAGGGATGGCCCCGCCACAGAGCCCATGAAGACACACCGGGAGTGAGCAGCACCAGGACTGCTAGCTGGGTATTGCCAACACCATTAAAGTGCTGTGCCCACCTGCTGCTCCTTGTTTTGGCATTGCCACTGTAACCAGAGAGGAGGCCAGGGAAATGGGACAGGGTGTTTATTGGAGGCACTGTGCCCACAGCATGGGCTGGCCTCACTTGGCCATGTAGTACTGGGTGGGCACGAAGGGCATCTTGGTGATGACGGCAGGGTGCTGCTTCTTCCGCACCTCGACGGTGAGCTCGGTGCCAGCCCGGCTGTGCGCTGCCTCCACGTAGCCCATGGCAATGTTCTTGCCCAGGCAGGGCGAGGGACATCCACTGGTCACTGTGCCTGGGATGTGAGGATACGGGGAGGTGAATGGGGCCCGGCCAGCCCCTGTCAGTGCCATGGCCACAGCTCAGGGTCATGCCCGTGCCAGCCCCACTGCCCCCACCTACCCACAGGCCTGCCTTCGGGGCCCAGGATGGCCATGTGGGGCCGGATGGCGGGTCCCACTGACGTCAGCCCCACACGCCTGCGCCTTGGCTTCTCTTTCACTTGTGCCATGATGACAGCAGCACCAGGGAAGTCCATGGCCACGCGCCGGCGCTTCCCTGTGGGGTAAAGATGGGTGAGGGTTGGTGATGCCTGACTGGTCCCCTTGTACCCACTGGGGACACCCTGCTGCTCTGCCTGCCCCAAGGAGGAGGTGGAGGTGGACCTACCCAGAGTCCACATCAGCCCGGCCTCGGCAGGGGTGACAGTCTCATCGATGTCGTTGCCGTAGAGGCAGAGCCCAGCCTCCAGGCGCAGGCTGTCCCTGGCTGCCAGCCCTGCTAGCCACACATCGGGGACACCCAGGAGCTGCTCGGCCAGCTCCACCGCCCGCGCCGTGGGCACCGAGATCTAGGGCAGGACACGGGCAGGGTCAGTGGGGCACGGCCCTCCCCTGCCTTGGTACCGCAGCGGGGATGCTGGCACAGTTCCCTGGGTACCTCCACGCCATCCTCGCCGGTGTAACCACAGCGCGTGACCCGGCAGCCCGGCACGCCGAAGACAGTCGTGGAGATGCTATTCATAAAGGAGAGCTTGGCCAGGTCATCCGACAGCCCTGCCTGCAGAACCCGTGCCATGGAGGGACCTGGGGAGGCAGGTGGCTGGAAGTGCCCAGGGAAGGGGGGGAGGTGGGGAGGGCGGTGACATCCACCGGGAGAGGACTGGGAGGAGGGCAGGCCCACGTGAGGCCCCCACTACCTTGCAGAGCCAGCAGTGCATTGTCTGACACCTCCAGGTGCACGTCCCTGCCCGTGGCCTGCAGCTGCGCTGCTCTGTCCTGCCAGGGTGACAGCGGGCTGCTAGCACGGGGGCCAGTCCAGTGCCAGCCCCACGCGTGGCCACGGCCACCTCACCCCGCGCCACACCGGTGTCACCAAAAGGCAGAAGGACTCATTGCCGCTGCCTGTCCCCACCTCCCGCGGGGCTCAGGCAGCCCCATACCCTCAAGATGGCCAAGTCCTTGTCAGCACAGGCGGCGTTGGACACCACGTAGAGGTGATCTTCTGACGTGTTTGTGACGATGAGGTCGTCCGTGATGCCACCCTTCTCGTTGGTGAGCAGCGTCAGGGTGCCCTGCGGGTCACGGCAGCTTTGGCAGGCTGCCTGGACCCTCCCAGGGCATCCCGGGCACCTCTGACCCCACCGGATGCCGGCTGCCTGCCCAGTGCCCCCTACCTGTCCTGGCTTCAGCTCGGCGATGTCCCCCACCACCAGGCTCTCCATGAACCTGATGCGGTCCCGGCCGTACACCAGGGTCTGCAAGGGGCCGGGGAGGTTGTGAGGTGGCGCGGCTGCCCCCTGCTCCAGCCCCCTCATCCCGACCCCGCTACCTGCAGCATATGGGAGACGTCGAAGAGGGAGCAGTGGCGGCGGGTGTGCAGGTGTGACTGGAGGTGGCCCTGCCCGTAGTGCAGCGGAAGGCTCCAGCCGGCGAACGGCACCATCCGCCCGCCGCGGGCCCGGTGCAGGGCATCCAGCGGCGTCTGCTTCAGCCGCTCCTCCCCGGCCCCGGTGCCCCCGGCCCCGGTGCCCCCGGCCCCTCTCCGCGGCGCCGAGCCCGGGGGCCGGCGGGACAGCGCGGCGCGGCAGCCCGCCCGCAGCATCTTCCTCTTCCTCCTCCCTCCCGGCACAGCTCGGACCGGCCCCGGGGCGCCTGGGACATGGAGTCCGCCCGGCCCTGGCCCCGGCCCCCGCCCCCGGCCCGGCCCGCCCTCGGCACCGCCTCCCCGGGGCTGCCGGCACGGCCGCCCCCATCCCCCAGAGACAGGCGGGCACAGGCAGGGCCAACGTAGCAGCTTTTAGTGGTGACCCCTCCAGCACCCCCGCAGCCCTCGGTCCCCCCGCACCCTCTTGCAGTGTCCGGGCTCTGCCCACGGGACAGGAGAGGCTCTCAGGGGTCTCTGGAGTGGCAGGGCTGCCCCTCGCTGCTGGGCAGAGCAGAGGGAGTCAGGGAAGGGGCACAGGGAGGGCTTGGGAGCCCCGCGGGGTCAATGGCCGAGGCGGGAATGCAGGAGTCCACTCAGGCCCCGGGAGCATGGAAGGGGCACTTCTCCCCAGCTGGCACCAGCACCAGCGGGCTCAGGTGTAGGAAAGCAGGTTGACATCGTAGCAGCCATCCACCTGGGGAAGAGAGCGACTGTCACAGTCTGCACAGCACTGCTGGGATGCTCCAGCCCCTCTGGGAGGGCTCCTGAGCCATGTGGCAAGGCCAGGTCCCTGTCAGCAGGGTGGTGGGACTCACGTCGAAGCGCCCGATGCGGGCAGCTGCCTGGCGAGCCCGGATCACCTCTGTCAGCACCCACATTTGCTGGACCTCTGTCGACACCTTCTCTGGATCAGGGAGCTCCTGGAAAGAAGTGGGCACAGTGCTGTGGAGCAGGGATGGCCTGGATGGGCTGGATGATCCCGGGTCTGGGCAGTGGTGTGGCTGGATGGCTTTGCCTCCCAGGGAGCCAGGCACGTGATGGTGCCCACATTCCTGACCTGCTGGTGGTTTCCCAACATAAGGTGAGCAGGGCCCCTCTCTAGAAAAACAAACCACTGGGGACATGGGTGAGTGACCCTGATCTCTGGGCGCTGTGGTGCCAACACAGCCCACCTCTGCTGGCAGGTGGCTAGGATGGGGACAGAAAGCTGATTGCTGGCTAATCATTAAAAACCTAATCATGCAGTCCAGAGTTTCCCAAAAGCCTCACTATGCGACGCTCCCTGGGCTTGGGTGCAGAATCCTGGGCACACAGGCTGGTTCACCCCAGGGACCTTCAGCCAGGTGGAACGTGTGGGCTCAGCAGCAGCTCTCCTGGCTGCGGCACAACTCTCATGAAGGCACAGCTCTGTCACTGGGCTGAGGGGTCCATTGTGGTGAGGTTGGGAAGAGCCAGTCTCAAGGCAACTTCTGGCATCTGCCCCAGATACTCCTTGCCAAGGGGAATGTGATCCAAGCAATCAGCAAGGGACTGAGGTGCCCTCCCCAAACTGTCCCACAGCTGGGCAAGGATTGGGAACAGCAGCCTCACTGCTGGTGCAGTGTGAGCACCATAGCATGGAAGCCCAGCAGCAGAACTGCCCTGGCAGGTGTGGGCTGTGTGCCACCCTCCTGCAGGCAGCACTTCCAGTTGATTCAGCAGGTTCCCATGGGCGAGCCAGCTCCCATCCTGGCCCTGCTCTGCCCGGACTTTGCCCACCAAAGGCCACCATCTGCCAGGCAGATGTGGCTGGCAATCTGTAAACACGTGCTGTGGCTGTGATGCCCCTTTGCCCAGATGCTGTCCTGGCTGGGCAACGTGTTCCCCAGAGCACACCCTCTGCAGAGTACTGGGAACCAGCCCTGTCCCCACACGTCCCACCCAGCCTGAGCGATGCTGTTCACCCACTGCTCCCACAGTGATGTCCCTGTCCCTGTTCCCACACATCCCACCTGCCACTGCACTATGCTGTGCACCCACTGCTCCCACGGGGATGTTCTTGTTCCTGTCCCATCCCATTGCATCCCACCTGTCGGCTGAGGGGCACTGTGCACCCACTTCTCCCTTGGTGACATTCCTGTCCCCAGACTAGAGGGCAAATAGACTCAAGTGTCACCTCAAATAGCACACCCCCACGGAGATATTTTTCTTCTTAGTACTACAAACTACTTCCAGCACAAGGCGGGTTATTTCAGGGCTCCACAGCTATTCCTGGTGAAAGCCTGGAGCCAACAAGGCAGGCATGGGCCTGGCAGCCTCCTGATGGATGCTCATGGCTGTCACCCCACAGAAGCCCCTCCTTCCCCCAGAACCTCAGCAGTGATTACTCACCCCGTGCAGGCTGGCTGGCTGCTCCGGAGGGGTCAGCTGGGAGAGCCAGGAGGGAAAATCCTTCTGAGGACTCTGAAACAGATCCAGAGGGTCACACAGGGTGTTCCCAAGCCTATCTCCATCCTTTACACCAGGCAGCATGCTGGGGCTTAGAGCCTATCCCTAGTGATATCGCTATGGAAGTGTCACTTTACTATCCTTAAAGAGAATTTTGTAGGGAATTCTGTGTTTTGAGTGGCTGTGGGAGCAGTCCCTCCCCCAGCACCACTGGAGCACAAGTGGATCCCAAGTGCCCCAGCAAAGGACAAGGACTTGGAGTCACATCCCTGTGTGTGCTCCCCAGAGCTGTAGGGGAAAATGCCAGGTATAGAGCAGGACAGTGGCTTGTCCAGGCCCCCTGCCCATGCCTGGCAGTGGGGTAGCCCTGGCACCTGCTCACCTTCTGTCCAGGGGGGAAAATCTGCAGGTCCTCGATGGTGAAGTGGAGCCAGACTGGGGAGGGCTGTCGCAGGATGAACCGCATTGCTGTCACCTGGTCCACGTCACACAGCATCTGCAGGGCAAGGGCCAGGGTGGGTAACCACAGGGGCTGGCACTGACTGGGGGCAGCTTTTGGGGTATCCTCGCAAAACCCCCAACCCACCCCAGATGGAAGAAGCCCAAGGGAAGCATCGTCCCGTGAGGGCTGGCTGGGCTGAGCAGGGCACAGGGAGTCTGGCAGCCGTGCGGGTCAGTGGGACATGGGCACCAGAGCCCTGGAGCAGGAGCCATCCTGGGGTGTGGGCAAAGAGGGGTGAGCCCCGGGGGCGGTGATGCCACGGGCCCCTCCGGACATGCTGACCTGGTGCCGGTGGAGGCAGAAGTAGTCCTGGGAGCCCTCCTCGGTGTGCGGGCAAGGCATCAGGCACAGGTCCCGCAGGCAGGTCATCCAGCGCCGGGAGCCGCCGGGGCCGGGCCGCTGCACCCGCACGCTCAGGAACGCCGTGTAGAAGTTCCTGAACACGATCTCCTGCACCTGCGGGACCGGCGACCTCAGCCCCACAACGGCATCCCTCCATATCTGCACCGGCATCTCCCCCCGATACCGACCCCAGCATCCTCTCCCCAGTACTGGGACGGGCACCGGCAATCCCCCTCCACAGCGGGATCGGCACGCCCCCGTACCCGCACCAGCACAGCCCCATGCCGGGATCCGCACGGGCATCCCCCACTCTACTGGGACGGGCACTGCATCCCCAGCATCCCGCCCAGCATTGCTAAGGCAGGTACCCCAGCACAGGCATCCACCCGTTACAGGCATCCCCTCCGCCCCGGAACCGCCCCTCACATCTTCCCCATACCGCCCAAGGCATCCCTTCTGCCCTGGGACCGCCCCCGGCTTCTCCCGATACCGGCACCGGCATCCCCACCCACCCCGCCCCGCCGCTGCCCCCGGCAATCCCCCGTCCTGCACCGGGACCGACACCACACCCGGCCCTGCACCGTCCCCGGCACGGTCCCTATCTTCCTCCGGGACCACCCCAGCACAACCCCCGCCGGTACCGCCCCCGGCATCCGCCCGTGACTCCACGGGACCACCCCGGTACCCCCCCGCCGGTACCGCGGCGGGCGCGGCCGCACTCACATCGGCGGCAGCGCCGCGGGGGAAGCGGAGGTCGATGACGGCGACGCCGGGCCGTGCGGGCTCGGCCCCCCCGGCCAGCTGCAGGGGGGCGGCGGGGCGGGGGGCGCAGGGCAGCGGGGAGCGGCCCGGCCCGGCGGGCGGACCCGGCCCCGCCGCTCCCGACATGGCGGCGCCGCGCGGCCGCCGCTCCGGGGCGGGGCCGGCCGGGCGATGGCGTCACCGCCCGCGGCCGCCGCCAGGGGCGTCCCCGCCCCGCCACCGCCCCGGGGCGGCCCCGCCGCGATGGGAACGGGAGAGCGGGACCGGGGGCGGGAACGGGGGCGGGGCCGCGCGGGCTCCGGGCATCCCCCGCACCGGGGCCACCCCAGCGCCTCCCCAGACCGGCAGCGGCATCCCCGGGCGGGTTTATTTTCTTCTCGGCCCCGCGGCGCCGAGACCGGAGCTGGGGGTTGAGCACCCCCCCCTCTGCCCTCCCGGGGCCACCCCGGTGCCCGGGCGGCGCCGTCCCGGAGTGAAGCGGCGGGTCCGGCCCCGGTGTGCGGGGTCAGCCCTCCACCCGGGGCGCGCACGGGCAAATCCCGGCTGGGGATGCCGGGGCTCGGAGCAGAGGGGATGGGGACGGTACCGGTACCGTGGCGGGTCCCCCGGGGCCGGCCCGAGGGGGCTGAGCCCGTACAAACTGCTGGCAGCCGCACACCGGTTTTTAAGTCTTTTTTTTTTTAATAAAACAATCGGAGTCTGTATCAAAAATTTAGTAAAAAATTAGATTTGAGAGTTCACCGATTTTTTTTTAACTATTAACTATTCCTGGCGCTCTTTTTTTCTTTTCTTTTTTCTTTTTATTATTTTTTTAACGTTTTTAGCTTTTCCAACAGTGTCCAGGCTGGAGTGCCAGCGTGAGGCCACCGAGGCCATTCCTGCACAGTCCCAAGGAGCAGCCGGGACAGAGAACACACCCTACTCTTGTCAAAACACCCCATGGGGAGGGGGTTTTGCTTTCAATCGACCCCCCAAACCCTGGTGCTCGCTGGGAAGCAGAGAAGTTGGTCGTGGCACAGGGCTCAGCTCATCCTTCCGCGAGCATTCCCTGGCACAGCGATGCACCCCCTGCTCAGCCATGGGCACCCCAGGCCAGGCTGACCCAACTCATGACTATTTTATGATGCGTGAGAAAGACAGGATTTCTTTGATTAAAAATAAAATAAAAATGATAAAAGAATCAAACCCCAAACCAAGAAGCTGATCCACCCCAAGAGGAGGAGGAGGAGGCTGGCTGGCCCCGCTGACCAGCCTGTGGAGCACAGCACTGCCCTCCCCCTCCCCAAAAACTACACATCCCAGTTTAGGTAAACAGCAGATTAAATGTAAAAACTTAAACCATCGACTTCAGAAAGTCCCTTGAATTTAATTATTTTTAGGCTACCTTTCATGTTACGTCCTGTAGCTAGACACACGTGAATAGAAAAAACAGTACAGTTAGTGTTAAAGGCAAACAGCGGAGACCCAGAGTGCTACCCCAGTGCTGCCTGCTCCTCCCGACCCGGCCCGACCCGTCCCGACCCCCCTCCCTGCCCACCGCCCGGCCCCGGCCGAAGCCCAGCCGCCGGGAAGGCGTCTTTGAGCCGAGATTTTTTTTCTATGAATAAAATAAAACCAAAGCTTGTTAGGCAAAAATAAAACAAGTGTCCCCCCGAGTCCCGCGAGCGCTGCGGTGCGGCGGGCGCAGCCGGGGAGAGCCTGCTGGGGAGCGGGCTGGGCTTTCGTGTTCCCGGCTGGCGAGGGGGCTGCCGGCCCACAGACAGCACCGGTGTGGAGCTGGAGGCCCCTTCTCCCCCGAGAGCCTCCCGTTTGTTAAGGGGGCACGTAGGGCGGTGGGGACCTGTACGGGGTCATGTTCTTCGGGCGGGAGCCTTTCCCCTCCATGGGTGCAGTGAAGGGGGGGGGAGGCTGGTAGGGCGGCGCGTTGGGGTCCTCGTCCCGCAGCGGAGTGTACTCCCCGATGGTGTCCTGGTTCAGCGGCATGGTCTCCGGCATGCTCTGGTTGGGGTACTCTGGAGGGGGCAGTGGGGCTTTCTCCTCCTGGAGGATGAGAGGCATGCTGGAGGACGGTGGGGGCTTGGAGTCGTCCAGCTCATCGGCGAAGATGATGGGCACACCTTTCTTTATGAAGGTGGCCTGGTCTTCGATGGTCAGCTTGCCTTTCCTCTTCTTGCGGTAGCAGATCATGGCAATGATGCCGGCCACGAGGAGGATGGCGGCCACCACCACGGCAGGGATGACGGTGTGCAGGTACACATCGTCCTCGCTGCTCTTCTCGGGGTCTTTGCCTGCTGCCACCGTTGGCGTGGCCTCTGAGATCACCCTGCCGTCCTTGGTCACGGGCACAAACTGGATGTGCCTGCAGCTGCCGGAACCAACCACAGACACATTCAGAGGCTTGAACTCAGGCTGCAGGACATTGGAGAAAGCTGGGCTCGGCCTGCCGGAGTCATCCGCAATTTTTTTGCTCAAAGTCCGGATCTGCTCCCGAGGGCAAGGCTCCACGGGCAGTGTGTTGTTGGTCCACTCCACTACGATGGAGCCTTTGGCGATGTCCTGCACTGTGATTGTGCTGCTGTTCCTGTCGCCGAATGCCAGAGCCAGCTTCTTCACCAGCATGATCTTCTTATGGATGTCATTCACCACTGCATTATGGTCCCCTTCCAGCCTGGCCTTGAACTTCACCGGAGACTTGTCCCCATGTGGGCGTTTGTGGACATGGATTTCAAAGGCATCCACGGCAAAAAGCCCGCCCTTGTCGGTGGCATACATGAAGTACTCGTGCTTCCCAATGTGGTTGTGGTCTGGCATGCCATACATGAGCTGGCTGGTGCTGTTGAACTGCACCCATGAATTCTCCTCGATCATCTGCTGCTCCTTCAGCTTCAAGGTCAGCTGCAGCTTGTCAGTGGTGGTGTCCTCCTTGTCGTAGAAGGTATCTGACGGTATCTTAACCTCGAAGTAGGTGCCCTCCCACGCATCAACCCTGTCAATGTGGTTAGTCAGCTTGGGTGGCTCGTTGGGCTCCCAGGGCCGGGGCAGCCCGCTGGCGGTGGTGCGCACGCGGGACGGCGGAGAGGCCGTTGTCAGCTTGGAGATGGGCGATCTGGTTGTGCTGGGGGGCTTTGTTGGACGGGGCGTTTTGGGCCTGCGAGTGGGCCTTCGTGTTATTGCCGTGGAGGAATCTGTCGTGGACGGTGTGGCTGGCTTCAGGGTGGAGACTCTTGGCTTCTTGGTGGTAGTTGAGGGCGGTGTGATCACTGCTGTGGGCTCTACGTACCCAGGCATGGTGGGGCGAATGGGCACGGTGGCAGTGCCCGTGCCTTCTGCTACTCTGGTTGGCTGGATTGGCCCCAGCGTGGGCGTCTGGACAATGGGGCCTCTGGTTCTGATGGTGACCGTTGGCTTCCTGGGCAGCGGAATGGGCTCCCGGACAGGGGGTGCCGTTGTCTCTGTGGGAGGCGCGATGGCAGGCGACGTCGGGGTGGGGACAATCCTGGTGGGTGGCTCTTGTGCGGCAGTGGTGGGTGGCCCGATGGCAGTCAAAGGCGTGGGGGTGGCATTGATCTGCCGCCGCATCCTCTTTGGGAGGTGAGGTTTCTTGTTAGCAATGTGCCAGCCAACAACAGGGTAGCCAAGGCGGGCAGACATGGTTCCTTCCTTAGCTGGAGCCTCCACCTTGCTGATGTTGGGGACGCTGTTTTGGCTCAGGGAACATCCCAGTTTCCATGAGAGTAAGGCCCCATTTTCCACCACCTTCTTTGCATTTCCTGGTCCAGCCATGAAGGCTGACATGTCAAAGAGTCTGTTATTTACAACAGGAACCAACTTCATGTTGTGAAGTTCCACCTCTGAAAAGCTTCTCATTCTGTTTAAGAGTTCAATCCTCTGCTTTGGTGTCATTTTTGTTAAGTCAGCATCCAGAATGACAGTCAGGATGGTGACTGGCTCTTCCGAGCCACACACGAAGGGCGCTGTGTCACTCGTGTCCTGGACGGCCGCTCGCACTGACTGAGGCTCGTTGTGGTCCTCCTGGTGGACCTCCACAGAGAAGACGTTTGTGGTCTGTGGGACATAGCTCCCATTGGGAAAGGGCTGCAGAGTGGTCACTGAGATGTAGTGGACACCCTTGTCTGTGTCAAGGGGCAGCCCTTCCAGGGAGCTGCTCTCCACATTCCAGTGCAACCAAGAAGGCAAGGAGTCCTTCCCAGCTTCAGAGATCTACCAAACAAACAAACAAGAAAAAAGGCTTTTAGAAGCACAGCATGAGAACAGGTTCTATCAGCAGTAATGCTTAATTTCAAGGATTAAAGAAAAAATCTGAAGTGTAACAACTGGGGAAGGAACATCTTGGCCAGAGCATGGCAGCAGCTGCCTCCTCCTCCACATGTTGGCAAGGATGAGCTCTGCAGGGTGCACTGGACCCAAAGGGCTTAAGGAGCCACAAGAGGTCATAAAGTCCCACAAGGCCCTCTGGCCTGCAAGTGCTCCAACACTTGCTGTGCAACCACCAAGCACAAGTGGTTCATTTTCTATGAGGGCAGACAGGGAGTTTATGTCATGGGTCATGGGGACAGTGACAAAGCTGAGGGTGAAGTTATGCTGTACAGCAGAGCTGATCTAACAACTGCCCTCTTCCCACTCCTTCCTCTCCCAGCTTGGCCATCTTGCTCCTTTTCTCAACCCCATCACACCCTGCCCACCCTACACACATCAAGTTCAGCAGAACATGTATTTTTTCCACTTATTTTCAGCTTGTCCCAGTGTCCCCAGAGCCAGGATGACCCAGAGGGGCTGGAAGCTGGCCAGCTATGGTTCTGAGTCCCTGGCCTGGCTGGAGCACAGCAGCTCTCAACAGGCAGCAGGAAATCCTGAGAGCTACCTGGTGTTGTGCTGCTCTGCCAGAAGAACAGCAGATGAAGATAAAGGAAGGGAGCAGACCCAGTGTAATGGCCAGTGTGGGCAGGCAGGGATGTGGCACATGGGCTGAGAATTGCTGGACATGACACAGGACAGCATGGCAGCCTGGCTTCACCCCCAGGCTAGCTAAGAATGAAGGACTTCACTTTCAGTAATAATTTCCTGCTGCAGGGGAAGGCTTTGTTCCAGAACACAGGCACCTCAGGACTCCAGCACACTCTTTACTACCTCTTTCAGCCCGTGGCACTCTGTCTCCTGCCCTGGGCTGTAGCTGAGGGTGGGTGCAAACCCCCAGCCCCCCCAGTTCCCAGCTGACATCCCTCTGCTCTACACAGAGGAGCCGCTCGGGCTGTGCTGTGCACTGCAAGGGGGGAGGCTGCCAGCTCGGTGGGCTGTGACATTTCCCGGGGCTGTAGGTACTCCTGAGCGAGTAACCTGAGCTTCATCACCTCCCAGGCCCGGGGGCGTTGGGCAAGTGCCCTGGCTGGGCTTTCCAGAACTCCACGAGGCATCTCCCCCTGACACTCAGAGCAAACAGGATGCTTTGGGGCTCATGGAGACACATTTAGCAGCCTGGTCCAGCATCTGGGCTCACTGCAGTCCAACTCTAGCTCTAGCTCTCTTCCTGAAAGGGTGCTTTGGTTCTCTGCAGTTCTGTGAAGCTTATACATATTTCATAATTTACCCAAATGCGAAGCTAGGAGAGGAGCTTTGCAAGGAAACCTGCCTGGCAAGAGCATTCCTGCATCCAGCAGCAGGTGCAGAGCCAGGGCTGGACTGCCACACTGCAGGTCCTGCTGGGGAAAGCCTCTGGATGGACAAGGAGGGATGCCTGATGCTGTAGGGCTGGGCACACTGTGAGTGCTGGGTGCAGGCAGGATGCAGGCAGCACCCTGGGGCTCACCCCCATGCTGTGGGTTTCAGCACACTGAAGGGTCTGGATGCACAGCTCTGCCAGAAAAACACAGGACCCACAAGTCTTTTGGCAAGAGCAGCACAAAAAAGCTTTTGTGCAAGAGCTGCAGAGGGTTTCAGCCAGCCTGGACAAGCTGGAGAGTGCAGCATGAGCCACACGCTGGGCACAGCTTATAGAGCAGAGTTTAAAGCTCTCAGCACAGCTTTAGTTAACTCCTCACCAGCAACATCCCAGAGCAGAGAATTCAGATTCCTGCTTACAGCAGCTGGATGAAGCTGTCCCAAGGGCCCTGTACCTCAATATAGGCCACCATGCACCAACATGTGAGCATCCCTCCCCTGGCCTTGCTGTGTACCCACGTGTCTGACAGAGGACAGGACGTTTTGGCAGGGCTGTGGCTGAGTTCACTGCTCCTCCTGCAAGAACAGGAGCTGCTTTTAGCCCAGACATCCCAAAGGAAAGGCAGCCCTTCACCTGAGCTGGGCACAGGCAGCCAAGCCTCGCTCCTGCAGGAACAAAGGAACGAATTGTCCTTCCTTGGCATTTCTTCTTCCAAAAGAGACAAAGACTGGGTCTGCTTCTGCCCAGCCAGAAGCACTGACCTGCTCCCATCTTCCTTCAAAAAAGAGTCATTTCATCACACCCTCTAAAAACTGAGATGTCAGGACAATGCTCAGTGCAATAAAGCATTTACAGTAGCAGGAGCTGGATGGTTCCACTCTTTATCCTCTTGTGCCAAAATTAGCCACTAACCTGCCCACTGTGGAGGAGGGCTGGGCTGGGGACACATAAGGAACAGAAACATAGGGAGCCAGGACAAAGCCACAGCATTATTGAGGCTTACACAATCAAGAAGAATAAAAACTTTAATAGTGAGTGGTTAAATTCACTCTGTGTGTAATTTTAGGCTACGTTTGGAACAAACCTTCCCCTTTTGTGCACTCTGCAAAAGCCCTTAATTACAGGATCACACAGTACACAGAGCTTTCCTGAGTCTGAGTTTTCTGCTGCTGCCTCCTCCCTGGGGACTGCCAGGACTTGAGCAGAAGACCTACAGGCAGCAGTATTTTGCCCAGTCTCATGCCACAAGGTGATTCTTCCTTCAGACATCTCTGCTCCTACTTCTGACAGCCAAACTCACTTCAGAGAGGTGCCTGACCCCACACGCAGAAATGATGGCGAGGGAGGCACAGGCCAGTCTGAGTATTTCCTGCTTGGAAAACCATTTTTAACCTAGAGTTCACATGTAGGGCCCATGCTAGAAAAGGAAACTGCAGCCAGACAGATTCACACCAAAAACTAGGCTCTCCTGAAAAACAAAAACAGGCCAAGCAATCACTGACTGGGATGACTTGTTCTAGCAAGGATGCGAGAGTTGCAAAACATTTATAAACCCACTTAAACTTGATTTAAAAAGAGCTGAGCTAGTTCAGCTGTATTCAGCCTGTGAGGAGAGGTGGACTGTTTCTAAAGGCTCTGCAAGAGATGATTAAGAAAATCAAATTTACATGGATTACTCCTATGAAGCCTGTGCCTCCCCTGGGAAATCTTTGAGAAGGCAACAAGTCACAAGCATTCGATGTCTCTGCACTGATTTAAACACAGCTACTGACCTGACAGCAGAAATCATCCATGTTCATGTGACAAAGGAAGGGCCCAGAAAGATTAGAGTAGATAAATAAAGTTGTTAGCATGATGGATAAAAATACTTGCTCCTAAACAAATGCTGACCAGCCTTGGCGTGGGTCTGTCCTGTCCACGTCACTGCTGTGTTTGCAGTGGTGCAAACAGTGAGGAGGGAGACCTGGACTCTGTCCTAGCAATGTTTCCTTCAAATATTGCTTCAAAGGGTATTTGTTAAGGCTACACATAGTTAATGATTTGGGATCTCTAGTTTTCATGTTAAAAGTTTTCCACTTTTCTATGTATGCAATAAGTATCAGCCTTAAGCCCTGCCATTTCCCTCAAGGGGTCTGGTTTCAAAATAACTCTTCCATTGCCCAAGTTTAAAAAAAAAAGGCTGTCTTTGTTTTCCCATTATTGTAAATGAATGCTTATTGGCTAAAGATTACACAAGCCTGGCAGTGTATTGAAGACCATTAAAAAATAAGCCATGACTGTGATTTAAAATACATACAGTGAGTGGTCTGGCTGGTTTTGAAGACCTTGTTCACAAAATCCTTTCAGATAGACATGGCCTGTTATTTTTAGGCCAGCCAAGAGCAGTCAGCTCATGAAAGAAGATAGCTCAGTTTGACTTGCTTTTTTAAACTTGGATCTTAAAGCCCTGTACCCAACAAGACAAAGATAAGCAAAGGAGCAGTGAGCAAAACTGCTGCCTCGAGGGAATTCACTCAAAAACTGCATTCTTACTTACAAGAGTGCCATTTAACCCTCCAGGTATTTAGTCCTCCTCCTTCTGATGAATCCCCTGAAAAGGAGACAACCAGCCCTTTGCCAGGAGACAGGAACCATAGGATCCAGCCACAGGTCTCCACTATGGCACACCACTATGAAATCTTCCCAGTCCTGGAAGTACCCAGTGGGATCTCCCCTGTCTGTGCTGACAGACCTTCACACAGGCAGCAGCAGCAGCTGGGAGTCGGTTCCTTTCAAATCAGTCCTAAAACCCGCTGATGACTGCTTTTGGGCAGAGTCAGCATGGACAGTCCTGCAGCTCTGCCAGATCTCCCTTCCCCTCCCCGTGTCCAGCAGCTGCTGAGAGACAGACCCTGTGCCAGGGTTTTATCTGGGGTGTAATTACTGATGGCAATTTACTGTAGCCACTCTCCCTCAGCATCACCCCAACACAGCAATGAAGAACATCCCAGCTGGGCCCTCCAGAAGGTGAGCTGAGCTGAGCTGAGCCCAACCGACTGACCCAGCCAGTGTCACACCAAGTCTGCAGGCTCACGCTCCTGCAAGCAATTAACCAGCAGGCAGGGGAAGAAAATGGAAATTCAAATGCAATTCAAATGCAAATATAACTGCAGAGAAAGAGTCAAGCCTAAGCTGTTTGCCTAAGCCCAAGCTTCATCTTAAACCCCCTGCTAATGCTGCAGCATGGGCAGTGCTGGCAGCAGAAGCAACAGGCAGCCTCAGCTCCAAATCAGATCCATGGGCAGGCAGATTCTCATTGCCTTGTCCCACAGCAGTTGGGGGAGGGACAGTGGCTTCAGATCCACCCCAGTGCTGCTGGAACTGTGGGTGCTGCAATGGGCACAGCCAGACTGGAGTCAGAAGTGATGGGCATGGGGCCTGCAGGCTCCAGCTCAGAGCACAGTCCTTGTTTTGGGAGGCAGGCTCTGCCTGTGGATCCATCAGCTGCATTCCTAACCTGGCACAAAGGCTGCACTGTGCCTGCACACCAAGCTGTCCAGGAACCACAGCCCCAGGCAGGTCCCAGGGCAGCAGAGGCTGGAATGGAATGTGATGGTGCAAGGCAGGGGCTGGACAGCCCTCAGCCCACAGCTGCCAGAGCCTGCCAGAGTTCGAGTGTCTGGACAATGCTTTCAGATACATGGCAACTCTTCATGTTGCTCTGTGGTGGGCCAGGGCTTGGACTTGGTGGTCCTTGTGGGTCTCTTCCAACTGTGAATATCCTGTGATTCCATGAGGCTGTGGGGCTTTGGCCCCAAGGAACAGCCCTGCGAGGGAGGTTGGCCTGTGTGCATCCAGGAGAGGCCGTGTGAAGGAGCCCTTACTTGCCACCTCCTTTTCTCAAACGAAACAGAACTGCAAACTAGGACATCAGAGACAGGCCATGCCTAGAAACACAAGGCCCAGAAAACAGTGGCACAAGGAGGATGGGCACCTCTCAGAGCCTTCTGCTCACTGGGCACTGCTGCTGCAGTGCTGTGCTATGGGAAAGCTCAGGCTGGAGACAGGAAAGTTGTGCTTGGCACAGCGAGCAGGAAGGACTTGCAACACAGATGCTTCCCTGTGGAGGGGACTGCCTTACCTGCCAGGGCTTTTGGGTATCCTCAGTAGACATCGCTCCTCTGGGCTGCAGTGTACCTTGCACAAAAGGCCCAGGAACTCATGGACAAAACAAGCTGCTCCAGGACATCTCATACAGATGCCTCTGCCCCTGGAAGTCTAAAAACAGCCCAGAGACTCGACTGGCTTTCAGAAGTATGTCAGCCTCGGTGACCCGAGCCTTCATTACCAGCAGGAGCTCACCACCTCTGTTCAGAGACCAAAAGCTACACAAGAACAGCCAGTAATTGGTGCTTCCTTTGTGCACAGGTAGGTCAGGATGGTTGAGCTAACCCCACATTCTGGTCCCAGCCAAAGCCTTGCAAAGCCCTTCCTGTATGTCTCCATGCACTGAAGCAGTTGCTTTAGAAAAACAAATCAAACCCAGCCCAGAAAGCTGAGCTAAGGGGGAATAAGGCTTGCAGAGGCCACATCACTGGTCCTGGCCCTCATCTTCAAGTTCAAACTTCAGCCTCTGAAGGACCAGGCAGCAAAGCTACTCGAAGTAGCTGCTCTGCTTTTGTGTGCTCATGACAACCTGAATGAGAAGTTTACGTGTCTCCTGCTAATCTGCATTTTCCAGCCATTCAAGGAGCGAGTGAAGCCTCACGCACAGAAAGCAGCCCCCCTCCTCTGCGGATGTGGGCTCAGCCTGCCTTCCACACGAGCTGGGCTTTGTCTGAGCAGCTCCTTTACCATCAGTGAAACGGCTCTGCAAAGGTGCAGGCTGGGCAGCTACGCCCAGCTCATGCCACCCTCGCATGCTCCAGCCATGACGGCTTCTTTTCCAGCTGCGCCTCTGTGCTGGCTATAAGGACACCATTCAGCGTCCCACTCTGCCTGGGCAAGGGAACACAACAGCTGTTTCACTGGGAGGTCACTACAAAACATTGAGTGTCCCAAGAAATCCTCCTTTCATCGGCCCATGCAAGCAGCTTGGAAGGATTTGTTTAGCCTTATTGTTGGAGCGGGAAGGCGCAGCCCGCCCGCGCCAGGGCTGGGGTCAGCACGGGCTGCCCACACCCCGCTCTGTCCCCTGGCCAGGGGGCGAGCACAGGGCAGGAAAAGCCTCAAACAGCTTTAAAAAAAAAAAGTTTGATCGGACTCTTCTTTCAGAACCACTTTTTATAAGCGAAAGGCCAAAGGGAAGCAAAAATACCACAGAGCAGGGATGCCAAGTGCTGGGGGTTTAGTGCTGCCACCGCACAGCTAACCAGCCCTGGCAATTTATTCCTCCCATCAGCAGATTGCTGGAAAGCTGGCTTTCAAGAGCATGGCAAGGAAAGGCAGACCAGATCTTGCAGCCTCAGGTCTGCTCCTTCACAGGATTCTCATTATTGTCACATTCCTCTGTCTCCTTGGATGCTCAAAGCAACAACCTGTAAGAGCAGGACAAAACAAGGAACTTCCCAGCCCGTCTGAAAAGCCAGTTTATAATTAGACCGAGTCACATTTTCCACTCCTCCAAATTCAGAGTTTGTTACTAAGCGTGCACTGAAAATGCCAAATTCTCTGACTCGGCCTCTCCCTGCAGGAAAAAGATAAGCCCCCTCAGCCTCCCCCCAGGAATCTTATCAGCTCATCTTATCACTCAGATTGCAGCGTGGCAACCAAGCAAAACCCTGCCCAAGTCTTCCTTTGCCTGGACCTGTTCCAGGCACTGCCATTTATCCCCGTGTGCTCGCTTGTAAATAGCGGCTGTTGCTGCACCTCCCAGTTAGTCCAAGAAAACCAGGGACCCCAGGGAGGAGGTGAAGCTCAAATGCCTTGACAGAGAGAGCCTTTTAAGATACCCAGCTTGATGACACAGCCCCTTGGGAGTGCTCTTTGCTTCTCTTCTTCCTTTGAGAAATGCCACTTTAATAAATTTCACATTCAGTTAAAATGCTTTGAAATAAAGATCATTGAGAGAGGAGAAAAAAAACAAAACCTCAGTATTTTGTGGTTTTCTTCCCTGAAAGCAAGTGTGTCCTGGCACTGCAGGCTGGCTGTCAGCATTCAGCCCTTGGCTTTGGGGTTGGAGCAGGATTGAGGTGAGCAGCACAGCCCTGACAGCAGATACCCATGTCAGGACTCCTGCAACCCAATCTCTGTGGATCCTGTTTATAAATCAAGGTCTCTGACATCTGATGAGAGCAAAGCTGTTCAATAAAAGCTGCTTCAGCAGATGGCAAATAGAACAACCATTGGAAACTCAGCCTCCTGCCTGGAAAGTTTAGTGGTGGACTTGGCAGTGCTGGGTTAATGGTTGGGCTGGATAATCTAAAAGGTATTTTCCAACCTAAACAACTCTGTGATTCTATGAAAGCAAGACTCCCTTTTTCCCAGATGGATATCCAGTCTCTGATAACCTCCAAACCCGCTCCATAGCTGCACTGCGCAATTAATCTGAGTGAATTCTGTTCTAATCACTTTCCCACCAGCTGTGTTTGCTTACAGAGAGAGCTTCTCAGGGCCTCTGCTGTGGGTTTTACCTGTCTTCCCAACAAAGCCCTGTGGAAACTGTGCACTCCAAACAAAAAATGAATGAGGGGCTAAGACACAGCTGGGAATGCTCACCTGTGCTCACCTGAGCTCCTCAGCACTGGCTACAAACCCATGCAGATCTGCTCTGTGGCATCCATCCCACACTGAACACTACCAGGACTGAAGGCAGGTCAGCAGCTTTACATGACCTTCAAGGAAGACACAGGAAACCTCCTGTTCTGTCAGGGATGTGCCTTGGGAAGCAGTACACACCAGGAGCTTCTCTCCTTCCAGCATGCTTTATAGAGCCATCTTTAAATAAAAGTTATTTAACAGTGTCTCTATGTATTGTGGGCATATGCACTTAGGATATCAGGTTGTGCAAGGGCTCAATTCCTTGTAGGTATTGTATCCTTGTGGGGACAGCATACCCTGGCTGGTGGGATGAGTGCAGAGCCATGTTTGTGGTGGCAACAACCACCACACCAAATCATGCACCTCACCTTTTGTCCTCTTCTGGGACTCAACAACTGGAAGCAGCAAAAAGTACAGACCTGGATATTTCAGCTGATAGGAAGATGTCCAAACCAAAGCAAAGCAGACATGGAAAAGCAAACGATTGTAGGATATATCAAACAAAGTTATTTATAGAAGAGAAAAGGAAGTTTGATGCTTTTATAAAAGGTTCTGGTAAAATTTCATCTGGAATGTTTTGTAACACTGTGGTCATGCAAACATAAGAAAAATAAACTCAAGCTGGAGGAGGTGCAGAAGACAGCTGCAAAGTTTAGGGGAAAGGAAAGAAAGCTTATTTTATGAGAAAGACTAAAGAGGTTGGCTTGTTTAACCTAATAAAATCAAGATGGGGAATATGCCTGTCACCTATAAATACATAAGGGAAGTAAATATTATGAAGGTAGAATTGATTTAGGCTAAAGGGCAGCACATATAAATATTTCTAGCCATCTCTAAATTTAGGCTAGGAGCTGCATTTTTCATCAGAGCAGCCAAATTCTGGAGCAGCTTCAAATGGAAGTGGCAGGAACAGGAAATCCAACTGGTCTTTGACCGGAGCCTGATCTGTTCTCTGACAGGACACAGCTGAGAGGTAACAGGTCAGACTCCACATAGTCCTCATGGAAAAGGGGTTAAGGAGATGATGACTGGTGAAGGTACCAGCACTAATGCCCATGTTTACTCTGTCCTAGCCAGCATCTGCCAGGAGCCAGCAGGAGCCAGTGGCAACCCATCCATATATTGTCTGTATGGCAAGGGGGCTGTAGGATATGGGGAAATTGGGTGTTTTAACCCAAACTTTGTAAAAATACCAATGTTTTGGTGTCACACGTGACAGAAAAGGCTGCAAGATGCCTTTTAGCAAGCCACAGCAAGGAATTTTAATTCCCAGCCACGTCCAGACAGCAGGAGAGCAGTCTTACAGCCAGAAACCCTGCTGTAGTGAGGAAGCGAGAGGACAACATCTGGACTGACCTGCTGCCAAATCCAACAGCTGGAATAGCTGCAAGCTCCAGCTGCTCTTCAGAGGACATGATACTGCCTGACCAAGGCACTTGCTTGGGAACACAAGGCCCAGGGGAAGGGTGATACCATGGCCCTGAGCAACGTGGAAGCAGACTCTGAAACTAAGGCACGTGGTAGTTTTTTACTTCTTTTCTCTGCAGCTTGAGCACATTCAAATAATCTTGCTTTTGTCCTTAGCCATAAAACTCTCACCTGTTGTTCAGCAGCTCTGGGGGTGGCAGGGAAAGGCTGGGGGCTGCTCCAGGAGCACATACCTGACTGTGCAGGAGTGCGTGCCTGCAGGGCACTCCTCCGCCACGCTGCACATGCCTGGCGTTGTTTCCATCCCACAACCCAGCTTGCAGATAAAAGTATTTTGTCTACAGCTGGCTGGAATCTGCTAACAAGCAGGGAGAGGGATCTGAGAAGGAGCTTCAAGGCGATCCCCACCACAATCCTAGAAATAATCAGTGGGAATCATCTAGAAACTAAGCAATCACACTTTCTCCAGGCTCCAGTGGGAGTCTGGGGACAGGAACTGTCAGCAACTTTTAAAAATAAAATATTGTAGACAATTTCTTTGAAATTTAAGAGGAAAAAATACCAGTAACCATATCTCACTGTAAACCCTGCTCCATCTCAGAAGGCACAGAAGTCCTTATTCTTTCTTAGCAGGGTTTAAGTACACCAGAGACTAAGATTCACAAGCATTATGCTTTTACTGCTCCAGCTGAGAAATGCCAGGCAGCCTGAGAAAAAGACCAGAGCAATCTGCCCAGAAACTTACCAGTAAAACAAAAATGCATCCTAGCACCCAAAATTGCCTACGCAGTTCTCACTAGCCAGGAATCAAATCCCCACAGCAAAGGTCAGCTGTGCTCAGCAGCCAACATGCATTCTCTGCAAGGAGAGCCCTTCCAGAGACAGCAGCTAAGTGAGAGCCTGCTGCACTTTTAAAATCAATTTCAAGGTGAACAGATGCAACATGCACTCGGGTAAACCCAGGGATAAGCATGAAAATCGTTCCCAGAGTTTGCTGAACTCCACACAACCAGCAGCTGCTGGGTCCTGCTGGGCCCAGGCCCTTCCAGGCTCTCCAGGTGTGTTGGTGGTGGTCAACACACCTCACACCTACATGGCAGAGGCAGAATTTGAAGCCATCAGGTGGGGTGGAAATAATTCATCAGTATTTTCCTGCAGCTACTTGAGCTATCACAGTTGACTTTTGTGCCAGGAAAAGATGACAGAGGAAGCTGTGGTGTTATATAAATACTGACACTTATTCTTGCCATCAAAGCAGCTATTAGACAACACCAGAACAAGCCACTTGGATGCAAAATCCCAACCTAAAGTTATCATTTCTGTAACATGAGATCTGGGGCTCACCACAAGCTCTGGCAGCCTGGTGCTGTACAGGTGCCCTGTGCTCTGAGCACAGGCTGTGGGTGAGGCTGGGCAGGGACCTTTCCATGGGTCAGCACTGAGACCAGCCTGGCCCCTTCCCTGACTCCTCTGGCCAGGGGCTCACCCACTGCTCTCCTCCCCCTGTCTGACCCTCTGTCCATAACAGCTGCATTCTTCAGATTTTCTGCCCACCCTGGCACATTGTGGTCTGGCACCCTTGCTGGAGCCAGCAGGATCACATATCAGGATTGGGATAACTGTGGGACTGCACACAGAGCTAAACCAAACCTGCCTTCCAGGAGAAACTGAGATGTCAGACTTGCTCCTGACTTGCTCTCCGTCTCCTTCTGATCTTCTAAGACACACCAGAAGCTTGTATTTTTATAATGCTTTATAATGCTCTTTGAAAAGAAATCCTGAGACTGGAAGGCAGTTTTGTTTTTTAAGAAGAGAATTTTCTGAATTCCACATGATCCAAGCAAACCCTTCCAGGAAAGGACTAACAATGAGCACACCTGTGTATGGCCATGTCCCTACCTTCTGGGCTATTCTACACTCAGGACTGATTCCAAAACTCAGTTTTCAGGTCCTTGCAGTGCCTTGTATGAGTTTAAGTCACATAAGGGGAAAGGCTACCATCTTTCCCAAGGGGACTGAGGGGCAATGTCAGGACAGACAGTGTCACAGGCAGCCCAAAGCCCTGCTGGCAGGACAGGGTCTGTTTGTCTGGCAATGTTTTGTTACCACAGTGAAGCAAACTCCCCGAGCCTAAGCAGCAGTCCCAGGGAATCTGTGGCTCCCCAGATCCCATGGCAGGATCTCCTCATGGATGTGCCCATCATTCCAGGGGCAGAGCATCTCACAGCTTAAATACAGCCAACAAAGTCAATCAGTCATCCCTGAGAAGTCTTCTCTGTTACAGAAGAGAGAAACTTTGCAATGAGATGAGAGTAATTTTTTATAAAAATCTTTCTCCTGTAGTCCTACAAAACTGTAAGGCTGCTTCCCAGCCAGGCTCATGACCCAGCCTGTTAGTGGGTGACCCGTGTCACAGACATCTTTTACGAAAAATCCTTTCCTTAGGATTTTTCCTCCTGAGAAGCTGAGAGGCGTCAGAAACAAAATGTAAACAATGGTTATCTGCTGCTGTGGAATGCAACAGGTGGATCTTATATTGGCCCATGTTGGTTGTTTCTAATTAATAGCCAATCACAGTGAGCTGGCTCGGACAGAGAGTCCGAGCCTCAAGCCTTTGTTATTTTTCTTTCTATTCTATTCTTAGCTAGCTTTCTGATGAAATCCTTTCTTCTATTCTTTTAGTATAGTTTTAATATAATATATATCATAAAATAATAAATCAAGCCTTCTGAAACATGGAGTCAGATCCTCGTCTCTTCCCTCATCCTGGGACCCCTGTGAACACGGTCAGGGACCCGCTCGATCCTGCATGAATATAACCAAAACCAATCCTCGGGGAATGGTGTTTCTCACCTGGACAACCTCTCCATTGGAAGCAATTAAATCCGTGGGGATGGAGACTCTGAAGTAGCGTCCCACCACGGCAGAGCTGTCGGGGATTCCCACCACAGCCGGCACCGCCTCCCGCAGCTCCGAGAGCACCGAGTGCATGGAGGCCTCCAGCTGGTTCTCCCAGTCCCGAACCACCTCTGCCGGCTCGCTGGGCCAGTGGCAGTGAGCAGAGGCTGCCAGCAGCAGCACAGGGAGCCAAGTCCTCCCCAGGACAGGGGCTTGCAGTAGGCATCCAACAGTCATTCTTCCCAGCAGCCTTGGTTACGGTGCTCCAGCTGGAAAGGGGATCACGGGGAATCTGCAGGCACCACAGCACGGGCAGGGGATCCACCAGTCCTTCACAGCAGCCTCATCCTAGGAGTCCTGGGAACCTGGTTAGACATAGGAAATCCAATCAGCACATTAATTCAGATACCCAAGCCAGCCAGTCAACTCACAGTGACCTTGCAACAGGCACAGGCTACTGGCCATGTTACTCTCTGTGCCTCAGCTTTTGATTTAACTGCAAGTTACCACAACCATCAGAGAGCACGAGAGCTTCTCAGCTCCTCTTCTGACATACAGCATCTCCCAAGAAACAAGATTCTCCTGCTTTTCCATGCACACAGCTATGTTCCTGCTGCTCTGGAGGGACAGCATCCTGAGATAGCCACAGGTAGGGAGACAAGGGAGATACAACCAAAGCTGACTGAGCACAACAATAATAGTTGACCTTTCAAGGCAAGCTGCAGCCAGGCTGGAATATCAGTGGATTTAAATGCCAGTTACCCAGTAGGAAAGATACCAAGAAACATTTGGAAGTCCAAAGCTGCCATCCTAATGGCTTGACACATGATAGATGCTTCTGCTCCTCTGACCCATGAGCCTGGTTTTCAAGCCAGGTCTCCTCTCAGGTCCAGCTTTTTGTATTAGTGTGCTCAGAGTTGATCTGGGGGCCCGCACCAGGCAGCCTCAAATCAGACTGGAGTGAGCTATGCACACGCAGGGGTTTATGCTGCCATCCAGCTCTCTCCTGCTTGCACAGCTCACCTGTGCCCACACTCTGACAAGACACATCTCCAGCCCTCCCTCACTTTGTTGTTTTGTTCTTTCACTTCATTCCCATCATTATCACCTCCCTGCTTCCCTGGATCTCCTTTCTCTCTGTTCCTTTGGCCATGGTTTCCTTTGCTTCTTCTCCCTCCAGACAGCATTCAGCCATGGCAGACAGAGATCTGTGCCAGCATGTTCCTCTTTACAGACTGCTTGCAGGAGACCAGTGGGTTCCTGGAAGAGGAGAGAGCCATTTGGGACCCCAGGGAAGTTGTACTGCCCACTCTGGTATGGCAGTTTGCAGCCAGCACAGCCCCTGGTAACTAATCTGCACTAGTGAGTGCAATGGTGGGTTACACAGGATGGCAGGACAGACACACAGACCAAGCAGACATTGTTCAACACCAGGAGTACACAAGACTGGGTTCCCTAATGCCTTGAACCAACTCTTTTTTCCCAGGCTGAGAGAGAAGTGGCTCCAAATTCCCAGAGCAAATCAGCACAGCTTCCAACCACTGGCTCCCAGTTGGATTTATTTTAGCCTGTTCTGTCTGCACCATATGATGCACATCAGGCTGTCCCAAGAGACCCTGGAGCCAGTCTGTGTGGGAAGGGAAATCCCACTGCTTCTTGCCCTTGCAGAGCTCCCAGAGCAGCACGACAGGGCTCAGCTGCCCGCTGTGCTGTGGCCAGGCAGGGTGCACTGCCCACCAGAGGCCTGCAGAAGCAGGCAGAGGTGTGCCCATGCAGGCACCCAAGCCCAAGGCTACCACAGCAGGCTCTAGGAATAACAGGAAAGATAAGGTTTGGTGGCTCACCCTAAAGCCTGAGCTCTAGACAAGCTGAGAGGCAGCGTGTAAGGACCCGCACATCTGCACCCCTCGATGGGTCTTTCACAATAAACCCACCCAGAGAAGGGCTGACACCTCCCACCCCAAGGTAACAGGCCCAGGGCACAGCACAGAGGGCTGTGGGTAGTAGGAATGAGGAGCTGAATGCAATAACCTCTGGCTACAGGATCCACCAGGCAGACACCTGATCTGACCGCTGCTCTGTGGAGAGCCTGTCTCGAGTGAAAGGCAGAGGAGACAGCAGAGGCAGGATAACATTGCTGGGAACCACAAGACAGATGGAAGGATGGCTGGTAAGAAGGTCAGCGCTACAAAAAAGCCACTCCCTGCTGCTCTTGTGCTTCCAGCTGCCTGAGCAGACTGGGAGGGGAATGCACCAGATGAAACAACAAGGAAGGCAAAGCCAGGCTCTTCCCAAAGGCAAAGGAACAGACCCATAGACTCTGCTGAGCTGGAAGGGGCCCATCAGGATGATCAAGTCTAACTCCTGGCACTGCACAAGACACTCAAAAATCCCACCATGTGCCTGAGAGCCTTGCAAAATGCCTCTTGAGCTCTGTCAGCCTTGGGGCTGTGACCATCCCTTGGGGAGCCCATTCAGTGCCCCACCAGCCTCTGGGTGAAAAACCACCAGCATAGGATGGTCTTCACCCAGAGACAGGTGCCTGAGCTGCTTCTCCAGTTTATCCTCAGGAAGTGGCTGCTGGGTAGGGACAAGGCACAATCCCTGTAGGGCACATCTCTCCCACCAGCTCCCTGTGTGGCCAGAGGAGGATCTGACATGCTGCAATTGATTTCAGATGAGCACAAGAGTTATCTCAGGAGGTAAATGAGTACTACAGTAGGTGTCTGGTGGAGAATATCCAACAGGCCATGTGAATGTCCTACAGAGATGATGCAGACACCTGCAAGAGGTCCTGAGGAAGTCACTGCTCATCACAGTGGGAAATCAGGGGGCTCTGTCCCTGCACTGTGCCTTACAAAGCTGAAAGAACTACCTTCACACTCCATGGAGCCTGGAGCAGCAGTGATGGTACCTTGTCCATGAGCTGCTACTTCTGAAACGTGCTCATTGGAAAGTCCTGATGGCAAGCACAGGCAGGATCAGAGAACTGTGGCTGGGGGAGGAATGCAGCAGCCCCGTGGCTGCCTCTCACTGCTGCACTGAGCAGAGGACAGACCCCCAGACAGCCAGACACACAGTGTACAACTGATGAGGCTGTAAAACACCTGGAGAGGTGCTTCAGGCCAGCCCCTGCCCTGTCCCACTGCAGTGCAGCTCGTGCATGAGTGTGGTACAGCTCTGTGCTGCTCAGCCCAATGACGTGATCCAGCCTGGGGCGTTTTTGTTGGATGGAGAGGAGCATTGGGGCAGAAAGGAGCTGGTTCTTGGTATCTGTGGTGAGCAGGACAGGAAGATGAAGTCATCACCTATTTCAGAAATACTTATCAAAGCAGTCAACAAACACTGCCCCATATGTGCCCCCCAGCCCAGCAAATGGCCATTATGTGCTCCTGTGACACTTGCAGGTTGCAAATTCAGAGTTTCATTTTAGGGAAAATATGGAAGAACAGGCTCAGCATATAGGAGTGGAGCACACAGGAGGTATAGGAGGAATTCAGTAGCTGATAACAAAGAACAAACAGAAGAGCTGAGAACAAACTTGCGCCACCAAAAAAAAAACCCCTCTTAACACAGCTCCACCTCACCACACAATGGACAGAAGCTGAAACACTGCCAGCCTCTCCCAGTGTGTGAAGGAGGAAAAGCAGGGTGGTTCCAGCTATCAGCAGGGCTGTACAAGGCACTGCCCTGCAATGCTGCAGTTCACATGGACTATCAGTGCAAGGTGGAATACCTTTTGGGATAGGAGATCCCCTGCCTAAAGCCAGCAGTGCTGCTCTGCAAGTCTACTGGCCACCAGCACTGCAGGTCTGGATGCAGCTGCAGAAGCGTGAATGTTACCTGCAGCAAGGCTGGAACAAGTGCTGGGACCTGCCTGGTGCCTCTGGTTTGAGAGCCCACACCACCTCACATGGCACTACTACCATGGACACAACCCTGACTCAGCTGAGAAACCATCCCAGCTGTATTTGGAAAAGTCCACGTTCTGGGTCATTGTCAGTGACCAGTGAGTGGCACAGAACTGAAGTCCTCCAGGAGCAAAAGCCTCAGTGCTTCACAGTTTCCCAGAAACTCAAAACAGGGCCAAAACCCAAACACAGATGGAATTCTGCAGGCGGTTCTCTGTTGATCTCTAGGAAGCATCAGGTCATAGAGCTGACTGACTTAGGCAGCACTTCCCAGTCATGAGGGAAGGCTAGACCACCCCAGCTTCTCTACATGGCACTGTGCTCCTCCTTCCAGCAGGATCTGCACTGCCCAGTCTCACAGAACAAACACAAAGGTTCAGGTTAGTCCTGAATTTCAGGATGTTTCGTTCTGTCTGATCTTCTGAAAGAACTTACTTTCTCTTTATTCTTGTGCTTCTGTGAGAGCTCTTTTGGTCTCAAGTTCAAGCCTTCAGAGTGTTGGATGAAACATCAAAGTCAGTATCAACATCTGCTTCAGTCCTAGTGCTTGCTGCATGTGCCAAGGTTGATTCCTGATCTCCAGTGCCAAACCCCTCACAGAGCCACGGAACTGGGCCTGCTTGGTGAAGTTATGATGCTGCATTTGATATGATGCTGACTTGTCAAGGCAATGCTGGAATCTGCTCCCTCTCCATGCAGCTCTGAGACCCACTGACACGGTAAGGACATGCTGTACCTTTGTTATCCAGGAACGCTGAACAGCGCAGGCAGAAGATGGGACGAAAGGAAAGACTGAGAACAGGATAAAGTACCTTTTCCCAGACACTCATTTTCCCAGAGACCTTTCCTTCTGCCCATCAGGACCCAGGTGTGAAGCCAGGGGAAGCATCCCAGCCAGAGGAGGGTGGCTGTCCTAGAAATGACTCTTCCTCTGTGGCAGATTACGACACCACTTCAGCAAGAACCAGTGAAAGTGAAGTCTCTGTCCAGCTGCATCTAATCCAATTGCTCAAGCACACAATCACATCACTGGGCTGCGGTAATTAATCACCACCAGCATATTAATGCCACTGAGCCCAGCGTGCAGAAAGCTCAAGTAACTGCCGTGCAATTCTTGACTCTGGTTAAGAAGATATTTAAGAGTTAAGAGGAATCCCACTTACCTGATTGCTTATTTACCAATATCCTCATTAAAGAAAGCATTAAACAAGTGGCTTTTCTCTAAGGAAGCAAACTAGGCTAAAAAGACTCGGTGCACCGTTGCAGAGCAGAGCTATTGTCTGTGCAGAGAGCTCCGTGCGTGTTTCCACAGGAGATCTCCGGGCAAGCCCCGTCAGCTCTCGCGCGCCTGCGAGTCAGGGCAGCGAGCAGCAGGAATGATGAAATGATGAGATGCAGTGTCCCTGGCCAGGCACACAAAGATGGCTCTCTGCCGGCCCTGCTGCCCGCTCCCAAACACCACAGCAGGCACCCCCGGTGCCAGCCTGGCGGCACGGCCCGGGCACAGGCGGCTGGGGCTCCCGCGGCTGCGCTGCGCTCAAGGAGCCCAGGAAGGGAGGGAGGGGGCAGGAGGGACAGACAGCCTGCAGGCAGTGTGTCTGGGCACAGCAGCCCATCACCAAGCCATGAACTGACAGTCTCCTCAAGCCCAAGAGCGTGCCAGCCTGCAAGCCTGACATGTAGTATGTGCAAAGAACAGCCTGGAGCATGAAATTTAGGAAATGGTCAGAGTTTCTGTGCCTGCCCTGCTCCGGACATACCTGAAACAAAGGCGCAGCCCTTCCAACAGACTGTGTTAAAGGCTATGGGAAGTGCAGCAAACGCCTCTGGGGGTTATTTCCAACCTCAGTGGCTTCTGCCATGTACATTCACAGAAGACCCAAGCTCCAGACAGTGCTGCCCACAGGATGACTTACAGACAGGGATGTACAGCAGAACATACACACAGACACACTGGTCACACACAGACTCAGGGCAGGCATCTGCCATGAGGGAACAGGCCAGGAAGAGGACAGAAGATTCACCACCAGAGACATAGCTCTCCCCATTCCACATTGCTCAGTGACAGCATTGTGTCCTGCACAACACTAACCAGGCACATCTGGGGGTGGTGGCCTTACTTGGAGACTGGAGGACAAGCTCATGCAGTTTCTGGCTTATGCTGCACTCACAGCTGCCTGCTCAAAGCCACGTGTGCACCAAAACCAAAACAGCAGCGTGATGATCAGAGATTGGACCCTGAGAGATCTGCCCGAGTGGGAAGCCCCAGATCAGTGCTCCTGAGGCCCCTGGAGCACCTCCCACCCTCTCCCCCCACAGCCATCAATAGCTGGTCACCCCAGACACCATCAGCTCAGGAGGTACCAACCTGTACTCAGTTCTTCACCCTAAAACTTCATTTCGACATGGTGTCCCCATGGTGTATTGTCACCACATCAAATGTGGTGAAGGTGCCCAGAAGTGACACCCAGCCCAAAGGACAGAGGCACAAAAAGAGGTGCTTTTTCTCATCCTCCTCCCTTCTTGTATTTCTGCACTGCTCGTCTCCAGCACATCTGGTGTCAGTAACAGGAAACCCTGACACCAAAAAACAATCTAGGGGAAAAAAAACAAACCCGAAACAGCAGTGCTAAAAATGTGTACTGGGCAGGGAAATAAGCAGCACCCTCCTGCTGATGGGGAACTCGCCTGCAAGCTGTCACTAACTTGTTGCTTTCAAGTTCCAGAAGCCACAGGCAGTTTCGTGACACTTGTGCAGGAAGTGGTCACTGCCATTGACACCTTGCAGCAGTTTTTATTCTGCTAGAGCAAGCACTGAGATATTTAATTTTCCTGTAGCTGACAGGAAGCTTTTGCTACCTTCATTACTGCTCTGTGAGAGTGACAAAAGATGCAAAGAGCCTAGTTTTACTTTTTGCCCCATCTGTTAGTTCAGAGGTTGGGCTACTACACTGTCCTCCCCAACTGGGGATCCATTCCCAGAAAAATTTCTTTTCCTGGAAGAGGTAAGCGCTGAGGACATGCTCCAGCAAGCACTTTAGCAAGTGCTGTGCAGGGGAGGAAGCAGCCTGGCAGTCCCAAAAACCCCCAGCCAGGGCACTCCTGCTGAGGTACGTGCAAGGGGCACTGCAGAGCAGAAGCGCAAAGGACACCAGATCCCTTTTGGCAGCTGGAGCATGTTTTTTCTTCCCTGCAGAGCACATTTCCTCTGCAAGATGCTGTGGCAAGACTTGTTCTGGAGGCAGCACCTTCCCCAGCCTCCAGCAGGAGGGATGGCATGGTACCCACAGGTGCCTCTTGACTATGCACTTCCACTCTGACCTGACAGACTTGCTGGAAAACCATCCGGATGTGCCCCTGCTCATCCACCCTGCTGGACTGGCCCCTTGCAGGCTCTGTGTGCTGCCTGCTCTGTGCTGGAGCCATGTCTCAGTGTCCACTGTGCGACCAGCAGCTGCAGATTTTGGCTAGGCAACACTCCTGACTCTTTGATGAAAGTTTCAGCAACCACAATCAATCCCTTCCTCCACTTTTGTTATTCCCAGACAGCCAACTCAGATCGTATCTTCAAGTGCATTCAGTTGAAAGGAAGCTCAGATATTATCTTCCCAAGTATTTAGAAGGCCTCAGAAATCTTTTTTCCCCTGTAATTGCAAACATTGCAGCCAGGTAGAACTGTCATTTGCTTGCTGCCAGCAGCCAGGAAAAATTAGGATACAAACATCCAGCAACAAGCCAAAGCAGAGGGACAGCTTCAACAATGCCACTCCACACCTCCTGTATCCTGTGAGCCAGGCCCATCTCAAGGGAAAGCTGGCAGAGAAAAGTGATGAGAATCCAAGGTATAAAATGGATCCTTCCTGAAGGAAGCTCAAAGAGAACAAAGTGGGATGCACTGGGGCACTAGGGAGATGGGAAACAAGAGCCCACGCTCTCCTCTAATAGAAGGACCAGAAGCCAAACTAACTCAAACAAAATGGGTTTTCTTAAGGACCCAGTAGGGTCATGAACAGGAATGCTTAAACTTCACGTGGGTTTAAAAAAAAATAAAAAGGGTGGGGCAGACAATTTTATAGAAGGCAGAGTTACCAGGGCAGTGTTCTGGCTCAAGCATCACTTGATCCCGGGATGGCATTCAGGGAAATGATGACTCGCATTCCTCCCCAGGCATCCTCTCCTGGCTGTTATTGGAAAGGGCAGATAGGCTAAATATACAGCTGCAGCAGGGCAGAGCAAGGGTCTGTTTGCCTCAGGGCATGCACTGTAATGTGGCTTTGGTTTCACTTGCACTTCCAGTGCACAGTCAGACAGAACAAGTCCCTGAAAACTCTGCTCATAACTCCTGGTTTTGTCTGAAAACAGAGCGACAGTGTGCAAAAACCCTAATATTTAATTCTGTGTTTAAGGGAATGTAAGCTAAAGGTAGTACTAAAATCCACAGGAAATTAAACTACAAAGTTTATGAAAAAAAAAAGATGGGACTAAGATCTCCTTCCATACAAATGCCATAAAAATGCATATTTTGAAGATAAACACAACAGATGTGTGTACATATATCTATATATACATGCACACACACACGCACAAATGTTTTATAAGTTCCCAAGGTTTAATAAAAACCAGAACTCAAGGCACCAAGATGAAACAGGGAGTTCTGACTCTAACTTTCTCTTTAATAAGGAAAGTTTTGTATCATGCTGAACTTGTCACTCATTCTGCAAGAAGACCTTGGCAAGAGAGAAAAGCATTTCAGCAGAAGCCATCCCATCCTGTAGGAGAGCTGGGACAGAGGACACTGGGCTGGCAGCTGGGGCACCTGGAGACAAGGCAAGAAAGCACATGGACACAAGAAGTAAAACACAAGATGTCACTTTTTAAATGTGAGGACTACGAGGTATCAGAGCCTGACCTTGTGTTCCTGAGCAGGCAGGTTGTTCCCCAGCAAGTGCCAAAGGACATGTGCAGGAGCAGCTGGTGTGACAGTCACCACTGTGTGTCCTGTCCCCTGGTATCACTCACCATCCACCAGCTGTTCTGAGTCTAATTCACACCCTTTAATGACCTTTGATAGAAGTCACCGAGCTGGAAAGTGGGTTTCTATCAAAGAGGAGGTTTCTGCTGCTTCAGAAACAGGTTTAAACCAAGGCACCATCACTGACAGGTGACTGCAGCCTTTCCTCTGCCCCTTGCTCCAAAGGGGCAAAATCATCCACAAACCTCCAGCAGCACTTGAGATCTCAGCCTGCAAAAACACTCCCTCCCTTAAGCTGCTCAGCTGCACCGTGCAGGAGATGTTCTTTACAGCTGTAGTCATGAGCACCGAAACCAATGAGCCTAAAAAGATTTACATCTCTTGCTTGATTTCTTAATTGAATTAAAGGCTGAACAAAACCCCTTATGAAGCTTCAGAGAATCCACATGGAAAAGAAACAACGAATATCCTAATTGGAGAGGAAGCTTTCACTGGACATTCTGTCTTAACAACTACTAAAGAGTCCTTACAAAAAGAGAAAGACCCTGAGGGATAAACTCCTAGGCTGAGCAAGGCACGAAATCTGGAGTTTTGGAGTACATTACACATTGAATGGGTCACACAGAGGAGGGAGGTGAGCTTGTGTCTTTTTAGCCATAACTCTTCCACGTACCAGCTGTCTATTTTTTATCTATTTAATTTATATAAATAAGGTACAAAACCCCTTCTGCCAATTTAGCAAGCAGAAGCTACCAGAGGGGTGAAAGACATGAAAGACACGCTGACAAGAGAGGGCAGTTCTGTAAATCACCTTCTTAGGAAACTTAACCAAACTTTCAAATCCTGTTCTGAAGGAAACCCTTCTGAGGCTGCACCTCTGGCCTTACACTTGAGTCAGAAGGCTCATGGCAGAACCCTGGCCTGTGCTTTGACATTCTTTTCATCCCTAGAACAGCTTTTGGGCTCCCCAGGACAGGCTGGCACTGCAGCCACCAGGCAAGCACTGGCTCTGTTAATGGTACTGAGCAGGAGCACCCAAGCGTGGGCAGCTTGGGCAGGGGATCCTCCAGGGCCAGGAACACACAGCCTGAGGGCTGCAGGCACCAAACCCAAATCTGAAAAGAAGAAAGGGTCAGTGGAGGTTTTATAGTCACCTCTAAATGCTGTTTGGCTGGAGTGTTTTGTGGAGACACGGCCACATTCCAAGGGTTTATAATCACCTTCTGGGTATTCCACAAAATTCCTCAGATAATGAAATATTTCTAGCAGGTCCTTGAAAGTGCTCAAGCACTATAATTTCCTACAGGTTGGTGTCACAGTGCCAGGATTTAGGCACTAAGCAGAGGAATGGAGGCAAACTTTGGATCTCTCCCTTACCTGCTGCTGCTACCACAGGGAGGCAAAGCACTGAGAGCCGACATTGAGCGGAGACAGGAACCAAGGAAAGCAACACCAACAAAAAGCCATTTCCAGCACTTCAGTCGTGTATGCAGCAGTATTTATGTTCTTTGTGGCAGCGTAACTAAGGGCAGGCACATTCTGTTTAGAAACATCCCACCATTCCATCAGCTTTACCACCCCACCCTGCAACTCCAAGCCAAGGCATTAAGATTCAGCTTCATGGAGTTTCTCAGCCCTGATTTATTACTCAGCTAGCAAGACTGCCACAGCTCTTCATTTAAATATATTTACCCCGCAGTGACTAATGCAGAGCAGCCAGGGCATCAGCTGTGGACCTCCAACTTTTAATGTTTCTCATGAAAACTGCTCTAAACGCTTCTTGGCAGAAGGAGATAGAAATGTTCCAACTTTAACCATCAACCATAAAATGGGAAAGCTGTGAAATGAAGCAGCATTGCTCCCATGTCACAGAGGCAGAGAAAGCTTCTGGAGGAAGAATTAACTCCCTAAAGATCAGCAGATTCCAGCTGGGCAACACACTGCCCTTCAACGGGCAGAAATTCAGGAGTCACTAAGAGCCATCAAATGAACAACCTCTTCCTGCAGGTGCACATTTTTATAGATGCCTTCTTTTCCTGGAGACCAGGACTGAAGGGCTGGACTGCTTCAGTGGCACTCTGCTCTCCACAGTCACCTCTGGCCCAAGCTGGCCACCCTTCCCTTCAAAGGACAAGTCCAAAAGCAGGAGATCTCCAAGAGCCCAAGCTGACCAAGGCAGAAGGACAGTGCATGGCTTCACAGATCCATCTCCTTCCCAGATGCTCTGGTGCAGGAAGACTGATTTAAATTACAAAGCAGCTTAAAAGACCAGACACTAACAGAGCCTGCATTGCATTCCTGCTGGATTAATGTCACTAAATTATATTTGAACTAAATTATGTTGTTTAACTGCACTGTGTAATTATAAAATAACCCTCATCTGGTTTTAACCATGGACTCAATGGCTTCAACCAGGAGCAGGGAAGACTGGAGCTGCTCATCAGAGGTCCACTGGCACAGATAGCTCCAGCTTTTCTCCCCACCCTGCTCTGGAATTGAGAAATCAAGAGACAAGTTCAATTATTTCAAGGCGAGACCGGACTTATTCACTGCAGTATCAGTGAGATTTAGGCTTTTTTAAAACACTGACATTCTGCCCCATCCATACAGACAACAGGACACATTCAGCTCAAGCTCATTCCTTAAATCAGGAATCATGCATTCAGGATCTGGGCAAGAAGGGCCAGAAAGACAACCCTGACAGCACAAAGCCAGGTTAACTAAATACCAGGTTAACTAACTAACTAACTAACTAACTAATAACCTGCTTCTCTCTCATACAAAACAGTTTCAAGGGCTGCTCCGAGCAATCCCCCTGCAGCAATTCCAAAATAAACATCCTGCCATTCCCTGTTCCCAAATTCCACAGACAAAAAAGTCCAAAGGACTTAAAAATAGGACCAAACTGTCCTGCTCGGACACCAGACAAGTTATTCAAAACTGGGACCCAAGGACAAAGTGGGCAAAGAGCATTTACAGGAAAAGGGGAGGCAGAGAGACTGCAAGGACAAGGCAAGGTAAACTTCTGTTTTCCTTCTGTAAGCAGCCACAGAGCCTGTTATGTGTAACACATTTGCAACAGTTAACTAGCTGGCACGGTATCTGCAATCAGACCTCAAAAAATGGCCCTGAGGTTTAGCCACAGCAGAAAAAAAATCCAGTAATTTTTCCCTCCTCCATCTTGTACAGGTCAGAGATGTTGAAAGCAAGGTCTGAATGTTTATGAGGAAAAAACCCTAAATTACAGTGTGTTTCAAATAGTGTGAGCACAGGCTGCATCCCTCTATTTTGACTTGCAATGCAGTTTTTACACAGGAGACCAAAGCTGCTTGCCCAGCCCACTGCCACAGTGTCCCACAGCTCCCTAGGTGACAATCTGGATGGCTGTGAGGGGACAGCAGCACAGACTCACAGCTGCACACTGACGTGCAAGACGGCAGCAGCTGTGGCACCTGAAGTGGGCAGATCAAAATATGAATTTTAAGTTATAAGGAGAAAAAATGGAATAAGATGGGGCAGATCCTGTACTGACTTCTTCCCCAGTGCAAAGAAACACTGTGGAGCATGGGATGACTCCTTCTGCAAGAATCCCAAGAATGGGGGTAAAGTCATCAGAGCTCCAATGCTTGGATGCCATTCTAAGGCAACAAGGTAAATTAAACCAGCACTCAGCTGGGTTTTGTAATAGTTTGATCCTCTCCAAGCATCACCTTTTCTTGCTCACTGTGTGTGCTTTGGACACCCAGAAACCACTCTCCCCTTCACCTCAGCCAAGTCAGAGGTACTCTGTGTAACCCTTTTGTAACAGCAGTGCCTCTGAGGCCCCTTTTCCCACTACTTGGAGCTCTGCCCCACAGAACCACCCTTTCTGCCTTGGGGCACGCAGAACAGAGCAGAGCCCAGCCCCAGGCACAGTCTGTGCTGCTGACCTCGGGAGAGAAATGAGAGCAGCCCCACTTCCCAGCCAGCAGCCACCCACAGCAGTCCTAAGTGTTCCCGAAGCTGTGGAACAGCAGACAAATGCATTTGTCCTTAATCACTTCTGAATCCACCCCCCAAGTCACTCTCACTTTGATTTCGGCTCAGCACTCCCTGACCTTCAGCTAATGCGATGTCCAAAATCCAGTCATTAGTTTAAGAGGGCATCCTGTTACTTAGCACCCACTGGACTACCCTTGCTGTTCTCACAGTCACATTCCTATGGCTGCACCTATATCCCAGCAAGCCTGAAACACTTCCCAGAAAAACCTGAGGGCTCACTGCTATCAAATGGCACAGAGAACACAAACAGTTCAGCAAGAGCATATGGGCTCTATAGAGAGAGATGCACAAGCACTGCAGGAAAAAGGCAGTCCTGGAGCTGCAGGGAGGCCGTGGAGCTCTGAAGGTGTGCTCAGCCTGCCTGTGCTTTACAGAGCTGCTGCAGATGTGGGGAGACAATGAAACTGCTTATCACAGTACATCCCATTCAGGTTCCAGAGAGCAATTCCAATCCCCAGGTGGCAGGCACAGCAATTAGGTACCCAACCACATGCACCAAAGCTTTGCTTTGCTTGTGTTAACTTCAGTGGTTAGACAGTGTTTCCTTGGCTTACTGTCTTTAGCAGACTGTTGGTTCAGGGATGAGATCAAGTCACTCCTGCAGGACCGTCTTGCACCTTGTACAGCATTTGGAGGATGCAGAATGGTCCATATGTAGGCAGAGAACTTACAAGTAATTCAGCTGAGCCAGCTACAAAGCCTGCTCACAACCCCCATTCCCTCACCAGAAGGGGCTGGGCTTAGAGCTCAAAAATAAAAACCTAATTACACCACAGCCAGGATCTCTACAACAGCCCACCCCTGAAGAGCTGCTCTGGATTGGCCTCTTCTGAGCTTCATAATGGGTTGTAGGGGGAAAAGGTGGTTCATGTAAGTCCATCCCTTACAAAGCAGAGACACTATGCCAAAAATAACCCGGCTTACTAGTTACAGTCACCAAGCACTCACTCAGCAGCTCTTTGATCAGGGACCACACTGTCCACACCACAGCATCACCAGAGTCAACTGTTCAGAGCAAACAAATCCAGGTTACAGATCTGAGACACCTTCCACACACAATCAAAAAACACTCTCAAAGGTAATGATGGTGCCTCCTACTGCAGGCAGCAGCAGCAGCCAGACTGCCTCTCACTTATTCCTCAGGACCTTATGTCAGCCAGGAGCTTTGCTCACTGCTGTAGACTGAGCTTAAGTCCCCCTCTCCCAACAGAGTATGCTGCTGCTCTAGGTAACAAAGGCAACATGTAAAACCTCAAGGCTGTAAATAATGAGTTAAAAAGTCAGAATACCTGAGAATTAAGGCTGTCCGTGAGCTGGTCCCAGCAAGTACCACACTTTACTGCTTTTCTCCACCTCTATTCCAGCTTCTGCCTTTGAGACAGGTGAGCCCATCACCCACCCATGGCTGTCAGCAAGCAGCCCAGGAGAGACTGGCTCCTGCTCCCAGCACTGGGATAGTGGCAGAGGCAGCACCTCCCTCCCACTCTGATTCAGTCCCTCTGGCCCCGGGCTGGAGGAGGTCCTGGATGGACGGGATCTATGAAAACCAGTCTACAAAGCACTGGTGAACTGGGAGCCTTGCAGACGCCTGTAACCCGATAAGATCCATAAGATACAGGGCATTCTGCTGGGAGGGGAGATGGCACAGGTATTGCAGTCAGAGCCTGGGGCTGCCAACCTTCCATGCAGCCTTTGTGCCACCCGAGCACCTCTCAATGCAAGCAGTTAGGAGCTGTTTGGTTTTTAAATACTGACAAAATAAAACTTTTTAAAAAATCTTTTAACTCTTGGAAATGGCTGAACTGCTTCTGCTGAAAAGCTGAAACGAAGCCTGAGGCAGGGACACAGCATGGAAATTCGGCATGGGAAATTCCAAGGAGCAGTTAAGCTCAAGAATTAAATTCCACTCCAAACAGTCTGTGTGGCAGGTAGTGTGACCGGTGTCACCCAGACACGGCTGCTCCTCGCTGCCCTGAGGAGGCCAAACTGCCCCAGCAGCTACAGCAGGCCACCCCACACCCAGAGCTGAGCCTGGATCCACCCCAAATGGGAGCTGATTTGGGCAAATCCTGCACCAGGGAGCTCTGCCCACATGGCTGCAAGTGGGAGGCAGCTCCTGGGGAATGTGCTGTGGGGCTGGGGGCATCTGGACGTGCTGCTCCCTGGTCACTGCCCTGCACCCTGCTCGGTGCCCGCCCTGGAGGGCAGCTCCACGGCAAGGAGCATCGCTCACCAGCTGACCCATTTCCAGTCCGGAGCAGGCTGCCTGCCAGGGCCCACAGGCCAGGGCAAGGTGCCCCAGGCAGGGTGCACTCAGGTAGCACTGGGAATAGCACTGTGACCAGAATTGTTGCTTCAGCTGCTGCTAAACTGCTCTCTAAAACCTGAAGGCAGCACCTCCCAGCACAAGCCCCCCGTTAGCCAAGGGGGTGCCCTGTGAGCAGAATCTGAAAAGAGCATTTTGCTGCTGGAAAAAGGGATGTTTCTGAGATCTTTATTCTGTGCCTGCTTTATTCTATACCCCTGCCTGCTCCCTTATTCTCACTGTGCTTATTCCTTGGGAGAGCTATTTCTCTCTTCCACTGCTCTTTCACAAAACCAAGCAACAATCTGAAGAAAAACTGATAAGAAGGCTTGGGGCAGATGTGCCTTCATTTTTCTTATAGATAACTATCAACATCAGCAAGGCCCCTACAAAGGCAAATCACTGTGAACTGGAGCTGGGTGCCCGGAGCACTGCAGACAACAGCAAGATCCACACCAGCTGAAGTAGCCAGGGAAAATACCTGCAAGCCACTGAAGGAGAGGTCTGATCACATCACCTGCCAGCCTATGGCTCATCCCGGGCTTTGCACCAGTGCACAGAAACGGAGTGCATCCAAAGCACTGGGATAACACATGAATTCTGACACAAGCACAGCAGCCAGAATGAAAGCTTGGAGGGAAAAGCATCCATAATGTCGTTTGCGATGGCAGGTTTGCTCTGCTTGTAACACACACTGCCAACACTCCCGGGAAAGCTGCTTAGAGATCAACAGATAAAGGCTTTTCGCCATTTAGCCTGTTGTTTCATGTAAATCGGGTTGCCCTGCTACAAAGAGGCATTTCCATATGAAGTGAATGGCGCTCAAAGAATCAGGAGCAGCCACACCAAACCGTGGCTCAATCCCTCTGAAGCCCCAGGACCAGAGGATCCTGCTCCTCTTTTCACAGGTCCAGATCTGCAATCCAGAGTGTCAGTCTTCTCACTCAAAAATGAAAGTGATCTCAAAGCACCACCTCCTTAATATAGGGTTTTGTCCACTGAAATAACTCCAGACTCCTCCGAGATATGAAGTCATGTTTTGAAAAGCAACAGTGCAGAAAATTCAATTAACTAATCGAGTCTGTCTTCTGCTTGGGCACCACGGAAGCAAGACTTCCCAAATCCCATCCCTGAGATGTGGTATGTTATTGATGAGGTCTGCTGCTGCAACCCTTCCAGTGTGATTTACAGGGTCTGCCCTCACCCTCCCCTTCTTCTGGTTTCTGGAGCAGGGAGTCCTGCACCAAGCATGGCATGCTCCAGAGTACTGGGAAATCTACCCTGCTCTTAATTTGAACCTTGGTAGAGGCTGGAGGGAGTTGGAGGGACAGGAGTAAACCAAGCTGGAGGCAAACAGTAGCTCTTTAGAGGAATAAACCACTCGTCAGCCTGTCCTGATTGATAAGTACATCTGCCAGTCCCCACCTGCTGTTCACATTCCTGGCATTTCTTTCTGCAGCATTTTTTCCCCCAACTGCTGCAGAGGAGATTTAAAGGAAGGGAAACAGGCCCCAGCTTAAACAAAATGCAGAGATATCAGGCCAGTTTTCTTGCATTACATTGGGCAACCTGCTGAAGGGGTTTATTGCAGGAGCCCTTGCAGGTTCAGAAACTTCTAATGGGTGTTACGTGCTCACCTTTGCTCTTTCCTGCCATCATACCTCTATTAAATTCCTGGCAGATAAACCAGGGGGCTCCAAAAAGGACTGTGCAGCCTCCAACCACACAGCCAAAGGAATTTTCTGCACTGGTCAAACACTCCCTAGAGCACAAGGGAGATAAGGGTGAAAACACAGCAATTTCCCCAAAACAGAGAGGGCTCTGCTGCCTTCCCTGCAGCTGATGAGCACAGGCAGCAGGGAGAGCAGGCAGGACAGCTGTTAGGAGCAGCAGCAGACACTGCTGGGAGGGCAGCAGCAGGAGTTTCGTTCTGGGTTTCAGTCCTGCACGTGGGCTAGAAGTTTCTCCTTGTTATCATTAGTTTTAACACGGTGAGAAGGTGATGGAAAATAAACCAGTACAATTATAGCAGAGGGTGGAACATGAGCCTGCTTGTTGTCAGAACAGGAAAAAGCAGCTCTGAGGAGCTCTCAAGAGATTCAGTGTCTAAGTTCCCAACCTCTCCGTCAAACTAGATCAAAATTAGCTATTAGGATCAAGTTTATTGGAGCACGTACCCATAGTGAAATCCTATCAGGCTGGTTGCTGCAGGGAGCCAAGGCAAAGTTGCATTTCAGGAGCTCGGGTGCCCCAGCACCCATCTAAAGTGATTTCCTTTCACCGAAAGATGAACTCGGACACAACTGTAAACAAATCTATGAGGTTTCACTTATTTGCAGTCTTTGGGGAAGGAGGGAGGAGGCAGCAGGAAACAATCACAGTTTTCCCCACGCCTGGAAGAGAAGCAAAATGTGAACAAAGTTTTTATTTCAGCCCAGGGTGGATATTTCCATGGCAGGCAGCACCACTCCTTAGGGCAGAGAGCACAGCAGAGTCTTTATAAATCAGGGAGAGTGCGATACAAAATCTGACTGACCCTGCACACTCCTGTGGAACAGCACAGTCCCAAGAGCTGTGGCTCAGAAAGGACATTCCAAACCCTGGCAGCACCAGCCACTCCTCTGCAGAACGTTTTAGAGTGTATTTCCCAAAGCTGCCACACTCACTCACATGAAGGAGCCCGAAGTTAGTGGTGGTGAGGAGCAGGGGAGGGCAAGCCAGGGGTGAGCAGTGTTTGATTAGCCAGCTAATGCGTGCAGCTGTCCTCCGGTTTTACGGCCTTGGAGGAAATTTAAACAGGAACTTTCTATAAATTAACTGCCCATAAAATGAGCATGTTTTCTCAGTGCACCAGAAGGTCGGGAAAGGTCTGCTCAGCCCCCGTTCCCAGGACACGGCCAGCAGCCTCCACAGTTGCTGTTTCTCCTTCTGAAGCAGGAGAACGCGAATTCAGTGAGCTGGCAAAAGCACGCTCGCAGAGCAATCAGAGTCATTCTCCATTCACAGCAAACTAATAATTTATCTTTCCCCTAAAATCCTCAATCCAATCCAGATGTCTAAGTAGTCTTTGTCCCAAAAAACAAACTATACCCTGGCCTCGGAGAGACGGCGGCTCCGCTCGCAAGGCTGTTTGTTCTGCGAGAGCAAGGCACACGTCGATTTCAGCTCCTGCCAGGTCTCAGGATGCCAGTGATAACGTGGTTATAGACACTCTACCCCAGCCCTTCTGGCTTCCTCCTCATCGAGAAGATTATTCAAGAGTTGCCCTTAGGGAGATTCTGCTGAAGAAATGCACCTGACATGTTCCCAGTTTTGAGGAAATCAGGAGGATGCGAGAAGCCAGGGTGAAGCCAGTGCAGCAAACACGGGAAATAAAAGAAATAAAGTAACTTTTTCAAGGGTGCATGAGGAGGACAAGTGTGGGTGGTCACCCTGAGCCACAGGAGGAGAAGCCTTGTCACAGAGGACCCTGGGAAGGGTTGTTTCAGCAGGGGACAGGCTGGATCATCCCAGGAAAGGAAGAATGAGAGAATGAGGCATTTGGCAGAAGGGCTGAATTCCTCTGGCAACAAAGGTTAAGCACACAGCTGCACCTGTCCTGGGGAAAGGGACCCATGCCAGGTGGGGAAGGAGGTCACAGCCCCCCAGCATCCTGCTCTGGGACTGTTGGGAAAGAGCAGCAGGTTTCCCATGGTGGGGGGCTCAGCACAGAGCCCTTCTGTCACACTGGCTCTCCCAGTCTGCTGGCAGCAGCCATGGGCTGCAGCATGCCAGGGAAAAGCTGTCCAAAACACCTATGGAAACGTTTGGAAGAGCTGAAAATAGAGTTTGGAAAACAAATGCTGACCAGCCACACAACTCTTCCAGGAATATATTAAGTGTTAGTGTAGTTGCATTCCAGTCCCTGAGTATAATTTCAATAAATAAATATTTTAAACCACTTTGTTTCAAAATTTATTATGTTATTCAAGTGCTGTGCAATGCTTCACATTTTAGATCTGCAGGCTGCCAGGCAGAATTGCTGCTGATTTTTAAAACTCCGCTGCACTGCCTAGGGTATCACTTTTAGGTTTTTTTCAGGTACTCTTCTACAAACACATTTATTCTGCATTATAACATTGGGTCTCTACCAATACACCAAATCCTGTTTTAATCGTGGATTAAAACATCTTTATTCACAACCCAACAACAACAGGTTTATTTTCACATCTATCTTCCCCCCCATTTTAACAGTCCAATAAGCAAAAGAAAATACACCAGTAACTCTGTATGCAAAGTAACTCTCTCAAGAACTAGGTATTTTGTCATTGACAAAGCCACAGTGCGTTCCACTGGCAGCAGTTTCTGGGAGCTCCATTTGAGCAGTGAGCAGGGCTGCCAGGACACAAGTACTGCACGTAACAAGCCAACTACACTGCAGACATGCCAAAGCTCCCCCAAGGCCCTGCTCCTCCACAGATGCAGCAAAGAAGCATGAACAGGGGAAATGGATCAGCCTGTGTCCTAAGCTGGGTATCCTGTCTGCACACAGACCTCAATCCATGCCCTTCAACCCAAACACAGCATCCGCAGGGATACTGAACCCTCCTGCAGAAGGGAAAACCCAGACACAGCAGCTGTGCTTTTGGGAGGTCCAAAGCACAGCACACAGCAGAGTGTGGCTATGGCAGATCCTGCTCCCCAGTACCCATCCCATTACTGATACAGGTCCTTGAGCACCAGACACCAACTAAACACAGCTTAACCTTCAGAGCACAGACTTCCACTGGCGCTGTACAGTACACAAATATTAATATTGACAAATAAATTCAGGTCTGCTTAATCCAAAACACACAGCGCTGTCGCCAAGCTTGTATTTTGTTTGGAGAACAGACCAGACACTCTGAGCCTGGCTGCCTTACCTATTTCTGAAAGCCAGACTTAACTCAACCCAACAGATAACAACCAAGCTGAAAGCCCAATCCTCACCACAAACCCCTCCTGCTCATCAAGCTCTTGAAACTGAGAGGGGGAAAACAGCCCCGGGGTACTGCAGTTATCTCCATCAGTGCTGTGGGGAGCTGGGGAGGGAGAACACATGCCTGCCAGGCCAGGTACCTGGGGCAGGTAAGTGCCTGCCACTATCAGCTCAATCAGCTTAGAGGAGCTCTGTGACTGCTCAGCACAACAGGGCTACATGACCCCTCTATCTCCTTTTCCACCCTTACAGCTTAGGCTGTAAATTCTTCAGGGGCAGCTATAAAGCAGGAGGCCCTGATGCAGCACTGCTGGCCACGGCTAGCTGGGACCTCTGCAGGGAGCCATGGCAGCAGTTCCAACAGCCCCCAGGTAAGGATGCTGGGCAAGCCTAAAAACTGTGAAAAATGTTAATTTCCTGCACTGGTATGCAGACTGCACCTAAGAAACTGCTTAATTGGACACGGGGAGAGGAATCAAGGCTGAAGTACAGTTATTTGCATTAGGGATTTTTGTCTTTGGTGTAGGGTAGCCAAAAAACACCATGTAATTGTAGGGGAGCTTTGGGGTGTGGAGATTTGTGAGGCCACCGAGGTGACATCGAGTCACACAAGGCTGAGAGATGAAAGTTCCTATGGAGCACAAACACCAGGTTTGGGTATGGATGCAGCAGAGTTTAAAGTGATGAGCAGAAAGTAACACAGGGCTGTTACCTGGGACTCTGGAGGGATATGGGCAAGGAAGGGATGGGTTCTGAAATAGGAGAAAATGGAGAACAAGGTGTAAGATAGAGAACAAAGGAGGGTCAACCTTCCTGTTGTAGGAGCAGGGGCACCTACAGACAGCCATGACCCCAAAGAACAGACTGAACCCCCAGGGTGCCAGGAAATGTCCCAGACAACCTGGACTCCCCATCTGGTCTGTGGCCAACAGACTTGCTGTGGGAGGGCAAAGTGGGTGCACTTGCACACTGAGTGCCATGGGAGGGAAGGGTGACAGATCTGCCATTCAGAAGCAGTGCTATTTGCCAGATTTAGCAGTAATAATTATGAGCTTTAGAATACTAAGTGTGTAAAATGCTCTAACTAGAAATTAGTACCAGTTTATTAGTGAATCTCATAATAAACACTGCAGCACTGCAGCCTCTGGGGTCAGCTGCCCGCACCCCAAAGGGGCTGGATCAGCCCAGGGCTCACAGGATGCCCCAGCCCAGAGCTGGTCCCTGGCTGCTGCCCAGGCTCCTCAGTGGAGAGGTTAAGCCTGCGTGGGCAGAGGATCTGGGCTGCTTGTGTTACACATTCGCACAACACTGACCCATCACTGAACACCGGGCACACCACCACCATGGAGTGAGCACACCACTGCCACACTTTCAATTCCTTCTAATAATAAACTGGGATAAAGAGCTTAGAAGTTGGAAGTGCCTGTGCAAAGCACACCTGCAATTAAAGAGGCACTCCTCAACCACACCACGTCAGCAGGAGCAGAGAGCTGGCCATGCAGGGACAGGAATAGGGCCCTCCATGCATCCTCCCACTCTTTGAGCAGGACTGACCTAAATCCTTCCCTTTTCAGACTCCAGTGGCAGGAGGAAAACGAGCCGGTCTCATTAATTTCACCTCCCGCTGCCTGGTGAACTTGTCTGCAGCAAAAAAAAAATATTCACAGCTATGCTGGCGACCTGGCAACTCAAACCTTCTGTGGAGCAGGAGGCACAAATGACCTGCTGCAGCATTGCTCACCTCACGGCCAAGCTCTGCTCTGGCCCCCAGAGTTCCTCAAGTTATTCAGCTGTGGACTTTTTACAGATGCAGTGAGGACACCCAGCAAGGAAACTGTTCCTCTGCAGGGCAGTTGATGCAAGAGAAGGGCACGTAGTCCATGGACAGCTGGTGGCTCAGAAAAGACTCCTCTGCTATGCAGGAGACCCCGAGACTGGCACAGTGCACAACACAGGCAACTCCTCCCTGCAGCTTCCTCAGAGCCTCACTGGAGCCAAGTACACCGGGGCACCCTATTTTCCTGTGATTTCCAGAGTTCAAGTTGATTTTTTAATCTGACAGGAACAGTAGAAGACTATAAAAAACCCCACAGTGGCCTGAGCAGCTCCAGAGTCTAAAATAAACATGCCAAGCCCTATTTGTGATGGAGTAAAAATAGCTTGTTTCTCATACCTTCCCAGGACCTCTGCTTCGTACACAAAAGCTTCACAGGTTAACTACAAAAATATCAGATGTGCAAGGAATGGCTTGATTTGAGCTTTGCACTGTTTGAGGAGTTCAGAAAACCACCCTGGCCCCGCAGCAAAGGGATGAACCCTCAAAGCTCATCTCCCGCCCAGGGCTAAAGGCCAGGCACTGCCAATTCCCTTTAATAGAAACCACTGTCCTTCTGGAGAAAAAAAAAATCCAAACAAAAAAATCCACAAACGTCACTGGAATTACATCTTGTGCTCTTTCTTGGCTGGATACTTTTAAAATGACACTTATTCCACAGAGCAGTAACTATAAAATCTAGTGCAGAGCTGTGCTGCAGCCGGGACGGGCTCCCTGGGAAGCAGAACGAGCACAATCAGTGTCTGCATCAAAAGGAGAAGACAGACTGTGGCTGGGCTGTCTCATCCTAGAGAAACGCCACTTCATAGTGAGTTCTGCTAAATTAACTTTTTTCCAGGGCCTAAATGTATCTCACCTGGCACCTGTGATGCTCCTGAAGAGAAGAGAAAAACAAGACCTGGGAGGGAAGCTCGGCAGGAAAGCCGTCACGACGCCGAGTTTAATCATTACATCATTTCTAGTGACAGCTCTGCCGGACCCACAAGTGAGCACCAACCTATTTATGACTTGGGTTTAAAAAAAGGGCCAGAATTCGCAATGCATCTGAAGCTTGCTGGTATTTATACAGGCACTAAAAGGCACCCAGGGAAAAGGCCAGGCTTGCAGGAGCCACCAGCTCCAGGAGCCTTCTGAGAAACAGCCGGCACATGTCCCTACAAGGCAGCGCTGGCAGTGGCACATGCAGCTGTCCATCTGCCTCGGCCCAGAGCACACAGCAGCCTCCAGGCCAGCCCACACAACACAAGGCAAGACACTGGGTCTGGGGGACCCCAGGGAGCACCTTCACCAGCCACACACACCATTGACCACCCTGCTCTTGCTCCAGGGTCACTGTTAGTGTTCATCTCCAGAAACCTGAGCTCAAATTGAGGAGGCATAAATTAAGCAGCAATCTGGGGCTTTGGGTGAGATGCAGAGGCATCTCCAAAGAGCTCTTAGCACAGCCCCCCTCATTTTAAGTGAGAGGGACAAGAGCAACGAATTTTCTTGCTAAATACTCATTTAGTTTAGCAGATCACATTGAAAAGCTCAACATTTGTACTTTAGATTATATTCTTAACTATGCCCACATCACACTGAAGGCCAGCATCTACTGAGACCTGATCACAGGTCCCTGAAGTTTCCACCTCTTGATGAAAGTCACTTCTGCACTTTGTCTTGAGCCAAAGGCTTCAAGAGATGGAAAAGACATAAGTGTCCCCTCAGTTACTTATTTCCTTTATTAAGCAGTCTAGCAAGTAAACAAGGAAAACCACACACCTTCCCCAGGTTTTACATTGTCTGGCTGCTTCCTCCTCTTGTTAGACACAGACTTGCATCATTTATGGTGAAAATTGTTTCAGTGAACAAGGAGAGCAACCTGCAGCTTTCCAGCCCCTTGTACCACCTGCCTACACACTGTCACTGAATGGTCACCTCACCAGATGCTTCAAGGTAAAAATCACAGCTTATCTTATATGAATATTTGGTGCTGGCTGTTACATAAACACTACTGTTTTTAGAGGAGGCTTCTCTCAAGGCCCTTGCTCTCTTCACTTGTATTTGCTTCCCATTCTTTCAGCTTATTCTGAAAGGGCAGGACTCCTGGAAAAAATGTTCTTCATATCTGGTAGGCAGGGGTATGACAGCCCAGCCACCAAACATCTGAAACACCAATAACCTCACCCACACGTGCACCCCAGGATGTCAGCTCGTACTTCCACCCTCCAATGCACTGCATCATGCTTCCTTCCTACACCAGTGAACCCTTCCTCCTATTCAGTGGCCCACAAAGATCTCAAGGGATCCTGCAACATGAGGCCTGCAAGCTGTAATCCATCCTCCCATGCTGGCAAAGACTTGGAAAATCTGCAGAGAGAGGAATGGCTGAGCTTTCTCCCTGCCTCTTCCTCACAGGGCAGATGTGGTCCAGCCTGCTTGAAGACCCACAGCAGCATCACAGGCAGCCATATCATCATCATGGTAACTGCCCAAGGAAGCATTTCCACCTCTCCCACCCCAGCCCTCTCTTCCCTTTGTGCCGGTACAAGAGTTGCAGCGCACAGAGAAGTGGATGTGGGAAATGACACACATTAAAGGAATGCAACAAGAGACAAACAAGAGGCCAGCTCCCATCTGGTCAGTCTCCAGGCTGGATGTGGGGTCTGCAGGACCACTTCTCTTTTCCTTCTCACAAGGGAAAGGCAGGACTACTTCTGCCAGCAGCACCTGCTCAAACCAACTGAGAAGCTGAGCACACCAAGTCTGGACCCAGCAACAAACTGTGCCAGGCAAGAGCACTGCACAAAGACACCAAGGAAAACCCAGACAATTCCAAAGATAGAGAGAAATTAAACTGGGTTCAGCTGGACATCTCCCATTCATTTCCCACTATTGTCCTCACCAGCATCTGAGCAGCACACACTGAGAGCTATGGTCACCTCCCACAGCAGCTGCATCCTGGTACAGGCACAGCAACTCCCTCAGAGCAGGAGGCTCTGACTGCATCCATTCCACATTAACAGTCCTCTCGAGCACTCCTGGGCAAACTGCAGCAGGCAGGCCAGTGACCTGGTGCAGGTTTCTTTTCAGCCACCAAGCCACTTTAAAAGACATCTAAAAATACATGAAATGCTTTTCTCATGTGACTTTTCTGAGCGAGGGACTGCTCTAAAGCCTGCAACCACACATGGAACGAGACACCGCTGCAAGACCTCTTTTCCTGCACCAACACTGGCAACCTGTTGAGGCCAAGAGACCAGCTGAAGATAAAAACCTGGAGCATTATGCTTGGCAGTATCAGCTCCTGAGGTAGCACCATTCTCCCTAAGGGCTGTGCTTCTGTTCAGGAGCACCACACAGATGGGGAGCTGCAATGTTTTAATGTTTCTGCTCCAGAAGGACCTTTAGCTACACCCAGAAGAGTTCAAATTTATACTCCTCCCCACCAAGCCTGAAATAAAAAATAACTTCTCAGCTCTGCTGACACAGGTAATTCCTCTCCACTGAGGAGAGGAGGTAAATAGGACAACTGTTTGTCTTTGAAAGTGCTTTGCAAATCAGCTCAGATGGCTGCTGCCTCAAAGCCCAAGCAGGAGGACACTGGCCACTTCAGCTGATCCTCAAGCTCTTTAAGAGTAGATTTACATTACCAAGTTTCCCATCAAGACTCTTCCTTCACTCCCAGACTAGAGCAGAAAAGCTCTTTTGAGATGCAGACCCATGTGCTTACAAGCTCCTGTACATGCCAGTAGACACTGACACTGGGAAGTGAAAGGTGTCTGCTCCTGGATGGGCTCAGGCTGCAGAGCTGAGCCATCTGCTTCTGCTGAAGCTGAGGGTGGCTCTTCCTTGCCCCAAAGCAGACACCTCGCTGTGTGCCCAGGCAGCTCCAAGCTTCAGCTGACCTTTTCCAGTTGGCACAGCCTACAACTGCCGGTCCCAAACAGGGCTCAGAGTCAGCTGTGCAGAATTCACTAATAATCATCTTAGTCACTGCTTAAAGAAGAATCTCACCCCTAAACACTTGCCTAGGGAGTCAGCCCAGCCAGCCTTAATTCCCATATATGACCAGAAATGAGGACTTCAGCATGTGGAGCAATCTTTCCTGGGCTCCCAGCTGGAGTGACCAAGCCACACACCACACCAGTCCAGAAGACACTCCCAGGGCAGAGCTCTGCACCCAGCCTTGCTCTCCATGATCTCCCTCATGCTGGTGGCAGATTGCTCTTCCAGCAGGATGTGAACAGACCAACTCATCACAAAACACAGGTATGTGTGGCCAAGGTGTGCCTTCAGAACTGCCCTGTATGCAGTATCTCGATTCATTTTAACTTCAGAAAAAAGCAAAGCCTAAATCTCACTGCCTCCTCTGCTCTCTGCCTTTCTTTATGGCACAGGGGAGAAGCTGCCTCAAAGGATTTCCTGAAGCATCATATCAAGGCAAAGGTTTTGAACCAGCATGTGAACAGACTGTAAGAAATCCATAAAAAGTGCGAAGAGGCTTACCTGGAGTCAGCAGGATTAAGTTTCCTATACAGAGTTATGCACCTCCAGGGGAGGCTTTAGGAGCCTGCCATTCAGGGAAGAGAAAAAGGCTGGAGGCTGCTGAGCTGGGTCACGCTGGAGCAAAGCACACAGCACCAGGATGCAGCGCAGAGGTCTGCAGGAAACAGCTTCTTCCTGTGACAGCAGGACAGCACCACGACCCCTCTCCCCTGGGACACCCAGGGCCAGGCACAGCCCTCTGCCCAGGGACACCCAGGGCCAGGCACAGCCCTCTGCCTGAGCAGGCTGGGACACCCAGGGCCAGGCACAGCCCTCTGCCAGAGCAGGTTGGGACACCCAGGGCCAGGCACAGCCCTCTGCCAGAGCAGGGGGACACCCAGGGCCAGGCACAGCCCTCTGCCAGAGCAGGCTGAGCTCACACAGCCACGTGCAGGCACCCGAGGTGTGTGAGAGATGCACGGCCCCACCTGCCCCTGTCCCGGCAGGACCCAGCTCCAGAAGGGAAAGCAGAAGGAGGAGGAGGCCAGCAGCACTTGGACCACTCCCAGCTGACCCAATGACTAAAAGATTGGAGGAGCTTTGGTGGAGCAGCACAGAACCAGGAGGAGGGTCAGCATTCCAGTTTTCAGGAATAATGGGTGTGCAGTGCAATGGTGCTGGGACGCTGGTTTGAGGGGAGGGTGGGGACTGAACCCCATCACAGGCTGGAACAGTGCTTCCAGAGTGCAGGAGCTCGTCCACCTCTGACTGAGGCTTTAACAAGCAAACCCTCTCACACCCAAATTAGCCATGGCAATCATGGAGTATTTCCCTCTGCCACATTGAGCACACAGAATCGCACACAACTTTTATCCTGGCTTATCACCATTACCACACAGGGAGCACCACTGCCTTCTCAAAGCTTGAATCCCCCAATATACAATTTTACATCATTGCCAGTAGCAAGTGAAGCTCTTTTTCATGTTAGCTTTGACTACAAAGTTTTCATGAGGCTGTAAAGCCCAATTCCTACACTTTTCCTACAGTTTAGTGCCAAGGGTTCATGGGCTTTGCATGCAGTACTGTTACAATACATTGCTTTAGTTTTCTCTGGACATTTCTGAAGATTTGTATTTATCTCAGCAATTGTCATTCTCAGATCAAATTTCTTACTTCCCTAGAGGCTGACCCCTGCTATTCAAACAAAATCTTACTCTAAGATGTGGTAACTCTTGAAAGAGCCACCAGCACAAGGCACACAGACAAACACAGAGCACTGGCTTTATAAACACCGCTGGAAGCACAAAATTCCCCAGGTAGAGGACACAAAGTTTCACGTTTTGGCCACACAGCTCACCCTGGAGAAGTGAACTGGTACCATGGAAACACATACAGCACCATGGCACAGACCTTTATGCTAGATTACATGACAGTCTCAGTCCAATCACTCAGAATTACTGCCATCCACACAAATGTTAATGCCCAGCCTAAAAAACGCCTGCTCTGACCCGGACACTCATTAAAATAAGGCTGACTGCCCCATTCCTGATGCTCTATCCCGTTCAGGATGGGCAGATCTGCATTGTGACCATGCTGCAGAACTTGCAGGACCTCTTACACATCCCATACAACAGTTATTCTGTGCACAAACACCACACTGCAGAAGCTTTCAATGAACTGAAACTGAGAATTAATGAAACAAATCAATTATATGAGTTGCTTGTGCCCATTAAGTTCAGCTGATGCCAGTACCTCTGCAATTACACTTTCCCACATGTCTTAAAGCTTTTGCTATGGTAGGAGAAAGGAAAGATGCCAAGGAATTCCAGAAGATAGGCAAAGGAGGTTTTGAATTTTAGGAAAAACACTGGAAGAAGATTCTCCCTTGGTATTGGCATAATCCCACCCTTGTCTCCAGCCAGCCTTTACCTGTATCTGAAGAGGCAGAAATCTAAATCTGATTTTTAGAGAAAAAGACACACAGCTACACTGATTCTGTGTAGCTTCCTGGTAGGATTCTATGAAGTTGAATTCAGAGAGGGTTTTAGAATAACCACCTTTTACCCCCTTAATGTAGGCCCCCAGGCACTATCATAAAAATTCCACTAGAAATATTTCCTTTGGGGTGGGGAAACACCATGCATGGTCTGTCATGCAGGAATCAGCTCCTACAGCACAGAGAGCTCACACTCCACAGAGGTCAAGACCTAAGCAGAAAGCCTAGGGGACATGAACAGGGAATCACTGCAGCCTCAAATATGCCTCTCATTCCCCACCTAGAAGCCCACACCTGTGTAAAGCCTTCCTGCAGGAATCCCAAGTGCCACAACACGAAGGTCACGCCTCACATTTCAGCAATACTCAGAGAAGATCTGATGAAATCTTGCTGTACAGGGAACTCCCAGCTAGAGACCAATACTGAAGAGCTGCTTTAGAAAAAAGTTCACACTGGAAAAACTCACAACTATTTCCACCCTGATTAAAGTGGAATCTGTACAGTATCCTGGACCACTGAATAACCAAGCACTACTCACAGGGCTCTTGGTCCCTCTCTGCTGAAATTGAAAAGTCCCAAAAAAGCCACGCACACTTCCAAGGAAATCCTGGAAGCTCTAACAAGAGATGTGCTTCCCACAGAGCCTGGGAGAATCCATTTGGGGGCAAGAGGGAAGAGGCAATTAGGGCCAGCCTAGCAAGGAACAGCAGCACACAGTCCCCACACTGCAATCTGAGGTGACAGTGGCACAAGGCTTTCACATCACCTGCCATGATTCAACACTCCAGTGGAAAACTGCTGGTTCAAACCATCACTCAAGCTCATCCAAAAATCAATCCCTAGCCTTTGGGACTGATATAAAATGATCAGTATCTGCTACTGGAAACTCTCATCAAAATTACTGAATGCTAATCCCCACCCTTAAGGAACATACTTCACAGAAGATTAAGCTTTCTGAAGCCGAAATGCACAGTCTAGTTCAAAAAAATAGAGAAGCCCGTGTGAATTCAGCACACACATCCAGCACTCCTGTGACCTGTAACCACGCGAGATTGAACTGAAATCTCCCTGTAACCACCTCTCCACCCCAGAGGAGGGAGGGCAGGAATGCTGCCTGTCAGGTCCCTAACGAGCAGGATCTACCAAGGACTGCAGGAAGGGGCTTCTGAGCCGGGTTGCTGGAATGCTCAGAGAAACCAGCACACAAAATATTTTACAATCTGCCCATGGAAACCCTCTATGAATGGAGCCCATCTCAGAAAGTACAGCAGGAAAGACACACCATATTCTTATTGGGGTTGCAGTGACGGCAAAAGCACTGTGGTGAGACCACAAGGTGAGAAAAGAGAAGAGAACTCAGGAGCGGAAACCTTCACTCAGATACATTTTTACAGGTCAGATGAGGCTGTGAGCCCCGTTTTCTAAAGAAAAACCCTAAACAAAGCTGAACCCAGTGGGGCTGGGACAAATTTTATTGCTGTTTCTAAGCCTCACCCTCTTGCATGTCAAAGTCAGACAGTACTTTCAATCCCACCAAGAATCACTCTCCAGGCCTAGAGAATACCTGCAGGACAGTGAAACAGGGGGGACAACTCAACCCTGAGAAAGTAAGTATCTGTTACGGCCAAGAGCACCATTACAAAGGGAGAGCTCTGCTGATCCAATGGCTTCCTGCCTTCAAGGATGGTGCAACACCCTTCCCTTGCAATGAAAAAACCACCAACTTTACAGCAAATCAGCAGAATCCACTGCTCTATGCATTAGCTCAGCACCACAGCTGGCCCCTGGGAGGAGGCAAGAGGGCACAGCTGAAAGCAAAGAGAAGGGTCCTTTTAAAAGCATCAAACCATGAGGGTGGCCGAGGTGACCACTCGCCCTGATCTAACCCACCACAGGGACCATGCCCACCTCCTCCAGGCTGGGCCTCACTTCTTGTCCCTCTGCAGTGCTGAGCTGTTGACAAGCTCCTCCTGGTTGGGGATTCACAAGCTCCTTCCATGGAAAATCCAGGTTACTAAACTGCGGAAAGCTAACCCAGGGACAAAACAGGTCAGCTGAGCAAAATGACTGCAGGCACCACAACGGCATGTCTGGGGTCTGACCTCTCTGCTCCAAAGGCAGTGAGGCTTACCCAGCTCAGCCCTCCCTCTGCTACCTCACCCCGGGACCAGCACGGTGCTACTGGCATGGCCTGACAGTGACACAGCCAGGGGCCACAGGGCTGAACTCCATTTGTGCTGGGGTTTGGCAGCCACTGTGAGCTCTCCACAGACTGGGGAGAGGGCCACAGTAAGGAGATGAGGGAGCACTTGGTAGCCCTGCATCCCCCTCTGGCTCTTGGGTCCCAACACATTGTCCAGGGACAGGACCCCAGATGTGGAAAAACCCTGCAAGGCTGCATGCACTGCTGCCATGGGCAGAAATTCCAGGGAATCTCCTAGGGTGCCTCAAGGCTCTGAAAAACCAGCACTGAGGCGACCTTGAGCAGGACGTGGCATTCAGGAAAACAGGAGGCCCCTGCTGCCCACCCAACTCCAATCAAAGTCATGCCACTCACCTTGCCCCTCTTCAATGACCCAGAACAGCTCACAAACCAGGCACAAGCCAGGGAGCTTTCTGCTGGGTTGCCAAGTGACCAGCTCAGGCATTGCACAGGGACAGGGCCTGCCTGACATGGGGACTTGGATCATCTCCTTCAGACACTGCTGCATCAGCAGAGCAGTTCAGATGCTCATGAAAAATCCACTGACAAAAATACTGGTAACATCAAACATATACAACCATCTTTCTTTCTGGCAAGCAAAAATTTTATCCTAGAAAAGCTGAACCAGAGACAATTTCAGTCAACAGATAAGCACAGAGAGATACACAGACAGAAGGCACCAGACTAGGTAGGATATGCACCTACCTAGAGTGTTCACATAGGTTAATACATTAACTTTCCATCCAGCAGCACCTCAGTAGTTTGCTCAAATTCAATCTCACAGAACAAACCCTAAAAGCACAGGTTCTTCGGGTTGATATTTTATTTTTCGCAGCTTAAACATGGTCACAGTCCTTTGCAAATTGGGTTTAAGGTACAGAACTCTCCAGACTGCACAAACATTCTAAGAACAAACATTTTCAGCATACCAAGAACTCAGATACGCTAGGTCAATCCAACTGTGTTTATTTGTATTTCACCCAAATCACCGCCAAAGTACTCGGAGCTCAAGGAGCAACAGCCTCCCACTGATTCAGCAAGAGACCAGAAGTAATTGGTAGACAGTCTGCAAGCACCACAAAGAATGCCAGAGGCATTTATTTACATGACCCCTGTTTGCCTAAGAAGAATTCAGCGTTTGCATTTTCCTCACTCAAATTAATCATCACTAGACTTAACTCCTCAGTACTATTCCTCAGCTAACAGGAGTAAAGGCACAAACCACCCAAAATCATCCCCACAAAACTTTTCAGATAGCTGCTACTCCCAGAATGAGGCAGACCTTTACTCCGTCAGCTGGAGTTCCTCCCCAGGCTGGCACAGCACCCTTGGAGATATCTCTCCAGGCCAATTTGTCTCATTATCTTTTCAAGGAACATGGAAAAGGCAAGGAGACACCATTCCTACTAGTCAGCAATACCACTCCTGCCAGGACAGAACCATCACACCTTCTCTGCTAGGCTGACAACACACTGCACCTCACACCTGTGCTGCAGACACCAAAGCATGAAAACTTCCCCAGGACCTGGCTGCTGCAACCACACAGTTCTGTTCCCCCCCAGTGCCCACTGGTGCTCAGTGCAGAGCCCCAGAGCACTCCCAGGCCTGTCTGCTGGCACGCTCACACAAGCCAGGATGCAGCAGGGCTCCCTCCAACACCACCCCTCGCTGTCAGAGCATGGCTCTGCCCAGGACAGGCAGCCAGAATTCCTCCAGAGCAGCAGCCCGTGGAAGACAAGCCACAGCCAGAGCGCTGGGCCAGCTCTGACCAGGAGCTGCAGGGCTGGAGCTGGCAAAGGGTCCCACTCTGTGGGTCACACACCCTCCTTTGCCCCCACTCTGCCTGTCACACGCCCTCCTTCCCTCCTGAGAGCAGCCAGCTCGGCACTCCAGGCGCTGGGACACGAGGAGAACAGAGTGGGTAAGTTACCAACAAGTACCAGTGTTTCCAACAGCAGACAAGTGCTTGGGACCAACAAATCCCATACATATAAAACTTACTGGTATAGAGTGAGCAGAACACCTTTACTGCTATCAGCCCCGCAATTCGTACTGATTCTCCAGGTGTGATGCCAACAATTAAGCAGAATTTACAACTCTATTTACACAATGCTTAAAGAAATGGGTATGTCTAAGCCAGCAGGTGCTGTCAGCCACATCTCCCAGTTATTGGGGCATTTGTGCCAGCTCCCAAAGAAGCGAGCCTGAACTGCAGCAAGGAGTCAGTGCGACCTGGAATCAGCCAGGCTTTGCTGATTACTCCTCTGAGTAAACAGTGGTGCTCCCAGCACTTCAGCCTGCTCTCAAGCTCCTTCTGTTGGCATACTACCCTATATTTAGGAGAGAAGAGTGCAATGACAAGCATTGGGAAGAATGAATAAGTGGTTTAGGATGCTTGGTATAGCAGCAGAGACTGTGTGAAAAAAACTAAGAATTAGAAACTCCTAAAGTGAGGAAAGGAATCTGTAAAGCTAAAGGTGGGACAAGACAGCATTCCATTTGGAAAGTTAAATAGCAAGTTTTGTTAAGAACAGTACTCACAAGGCAAGAGGCATTAGTAATCAACCATGTAACAGAAATGGGTGGTAGAAAGAAGCTCCTACCTGGAAAGGCTAAGAGAGAACAGGAAAATTCTTGGGTTTTTTAACACAAAAAGAAGATTTTAATCTCATTTTGGACAGATGAATGCCAGTGGTGTTTTCCCAAGCCCAGGAGCCCAAAACTCCTGGACCAAGGGAGATACACCTCAGGGAATGACAGCAATCCCTACAGCCAGGTCCCACATCCCCCTGCCCACACCTTCCCCCGAGCAGCAGGACCTAGTTACACTCCAAAACCACACGTTTGCCAAGTTCAAACCTGTGGCAAAACTCAGTAAATCAGGCCTGCTGACTTGATGGGCACTGGAAACTTGTGAGAGCCACTTTGCAGCCTGTTGCTTCCAAGAAACCAGGGAGGCCACAAGTCCTATCTGCCATTTAGACCTCTTTGGGCGGCAGAACCACTAACCTGCCTTTAGTCACCTGCCCTGGGGAGTGCAGATAAAGTTACCCTGTGGGTCTGTGCCTCCCGGAACAGGCGCCGCTGTTAGTCACGCTCGCGGTGCCCGGAGCCAAGGTCAGCCCCGGGAAGCGGCGGGGCCCACGGAGCCCCACAGGGCCCGCCTGCCCGGGACAGCCGCGGGTCCCTGAGGAACACACAGCTCCGCCACTACCGGGGCACCCACCTGTGCTCCCACAGCGCCGGGCCGGTCCCGGTGAGCGGGGAGAGACCGGGACGCCCACACGGGGTTTGTCACAACCGGAGCCGGCTGCCGCCACCGACAGCACCTGGGCCGCTCCCGGCGAAGCCCCGAGACTCACCCGGTAGAGCCCGGGCCGCCCCAGCCGCTTGAAGCCCCGGGCCCGCTCCGCCTCCCGCCCGGCCCCGCCGAGCGCTCCCGGGCGCGGCGCCCACCCAGGGCCGAGGGCGGCGGCGGGAAAGCGGCGCGGAGGGAGCGCGGCCCGGCGGGAAGGCGGCACGGGGTCGGTCCCGCAGGCCGCGGAGGGCGCGCCGAGCTGAGGCGGCGCCGCGCCGGGAAAGCCACCCCGCCGCCCGCTCTCCGCCAGGCCCGGGCCCGCCGTGCCTCTGCCCAGGCCGCGCCGCCGCCGCCAGCCCCGCTCCCCGCCGCCAAGGGCAGGGCGGCCCGGCAGGTGCCGCCGCAGCCCCGCTCCGGCCGGCCGCGGTTCCTCCGTCCCCGCTCTCACCGTGCACGCCGGGCCCGGCCCCGCTCCCGCCGGCTCCGCGGCCCCGACGCACCGAGCGGGCGGCGCGGCGCGAGCGCGACCCCGCGCGGGCACGTACCCGGGGGCGGGGCTGGCGCGCGCGCGTGGCGCCTGGCAACCGGCGGCACGAGCGCGCCGCCGCCAATCGGCGCCCGGCTACACCGCGAGCCACGCCCCTCCCCGCCCCGCCCCGCCAAGCTGCCCCGTGCAGCCCCGCCCCGCCCCAGAGCCACGCCCCAGAGCCCCGCCCCAGAGCCCCGCCCCAGAGCCCCGCCCGCTCCCGCGGGGCCAGTCGCACAGCCCCTCCTCCTGCCTCGCCTCCAGGGCCCCACCCCGTCCCCAGGCCCCGCCCCTCTGGCGCAGGACCCGTCCCCGCTGCTCCGGGCCCACCCCCTGCGCTCAGGCCCCACCCACGCCTCTGGCGGGTCCGCCGCAGGGTGACCCCGGTCCCGCCAGAACCCGCCCCGCCGCTCAGGCCCCGCCCCGCCCGCACGTGCCCGCCCCGGGGTGACCCCGGGCCCGCCTGGCTCCGCCCCGCCGCTCAGGCCACGCCCCCTCCGCAACCGCCCCGCCCCTGACCCCGCCCCGCCCCACGCGTGCCCGCCGCGGGGTGACCCCGGCCCCGCCTGGCCCCGAGCCCGACCGCAAATATTTGCTCGGGGCCGTCCCGGAGCTCGAGCGGCCCGGGGACGCGGGGCCGCCGCCATGCAGCCCGTGCTGGGGGTCCTGCTCGCCCTGGCCGCGGCTCTGGGCTCAGGTAGGGCCCCAGGCTGGGTCGCCGTGGGGCTGGAGGGCGCGGGGCAGTGCGGGGCCCAAGGCAGGGCCAGCGGCCGGGCCGGGAGCCTGCAGGCCATGCCCTGTCCCACGGTGGACGGGGGGTGCCGGGAGCAGTGGGTGATGTAGGGCAGGGACCCTCCTGCTCCAGGGCACATGGATCAGGACATAGGACAGGGATCCCCTGCTCCATACTACATAGATCCCATGGTCCATAGGACAGAATTCCCCTCCTCCACGGGACACGGATCCCATGTTCTGTGGAACAGAGCAATCCCACGCTCTGTGGGACAGGGATATCCTCTTCCATGGGGCAGGGATCCAACACTCCACAGGGCCCTGGTGCTCATGCTGTGCCCCCATGGGCACACTGAGCTCCTGCCACACTCCCCAGGCCACCGCTCGCCCCTCAATGACTTCCAGCGCCTGCGAGCCACCGAGCTGCTGGCAGTGGCTGTGGACTCACTGCCAGCGCTGCCGGAGCAGGGCACTGCGGAGCAGTGTGCCCAGCGCTGTGCCACCAGCCTGGCTTGCCGGTGAGCAGGACGCGGTGCCACCGCGGGGCAGGTGGGAGTGCACAGGCCACAGCACTGGGTCACTGCACTTGGACACTGGGTGCTCACATGTGTGACCCAGGTCCTGCTGGCCCTGGCTTCACACGGTGACATGCCAGAGTCCCGCTGTGCCTCCCAGGGCTTTCCACCATGACCAGCAGAGCCAGTTGTGCCAGCTGCTGCCCTGGACCCAGCACTCACCCCGCATCCAGCTGCAGAAGAACATCCGCTATGACCTGTACCAGAAGAAAGGTGGGCTGGTGCCATGGGCGGGCATGGGGACACCACAGACTGGGCACAGGACTCCTCATTGCCCATGTGCCCTGACCCGGCCCTGGGGCTCTGAAGAGGTGCCTGGCTCTGCTCAGACTACCTGCGGGACTGCATCGTGGGCGATGGCTCCGGCTACCGCGGCACACGGGCCACCACGGAGAAGGGGCTGCGCTGCCAGCACTGGCAAGCCACAACACCACATGATCACAGGTGCCCCCGTGTCCCTGGCTGTCCCGTGGCACCTACCCTGGACAGCATGGGGCAATGGGGAATGGGGTGGGAGCAGTGTGGGATAGCACAGGAGCAATGGGGACAGCTTGGGGGCAATGGCACTGACCAGGGGTAGTGCATCATTCTTGCTGTGCCCGCTCCAGGGCGAAGGATTCCTGTCAGCCCTCCTACCCACTCTGCTGCCAGCAGGTTTCTGCCATCCCCTCGCAATGGGCTGGAGGAGAATTACTGCCGAAACCCTGACCGGGACAAGCGGGGCCCGTGGTGTTACACCGTTGATCCCAATGTCCGGCACCAGAGCTGCGGCATAAAGAAGTGTGAGGATGGTGAGTGCCACATCCCAGGATCACCCTGTGCTCTGTTTCCCCCACACTGAGCCCTGCAGTTGTTGGCAGCTGTCTGCATGACCTGCAATGGGGAGGATTACCGTGGCACCGTGGACCACACCGAATCAGGGACAGAGTGCCAGCGCTGGGACCTGCAGCACCCACACAAACACCCCTACCAGCCCAACAAGTACTGGCCCCCAGTCCCCAGCAGTGCATTGCCCTCCTTGAGTGCCAGGTGCTGGGGTGATGGTGCCACCCCAACTGCTGCTCCCTGTCTCTGGCCCAGGTACCCTGACAAGGGGCTAGATGACAACTACTGCCGCAACCCTGACAGCTCCGAGCGGCCCTGGTGCTACACCACCGACCCCGAGCGGGAGCGCGAATACTGCCGCATCCGCATCTGCAGTAAGTCCCCACCAGCATCGTGCACAGCTGGACCTGAGGGTCCTGGATGCCACCCCTGACCCTGCTACTCTGCCCCTCTCTCTGGCCACACAAGCAGAAAAACGCCCACGGCCTGTCAATGTCACCAATGGCTGCTTCAGGGGCAAGGGTGAAGGCTACCGTGGCCAAGTGAACGTTACCGTGTCGGGGATCCCCTGCCAGCGCTGGGACTCCCAGGTGCCCCATAAGCACCACTTCGTGCCCGAGAAGTACCCGTGCAAGTAAGGGGATGGCTGTGCACCCCAGGAGGGTGGTGCTGGGCAGCACCCATGAGTGTGGGATTGAGGGGGGACAGCCATGTGGCCCCTCCTCCAGGGACCTGCAGGAGAACTACTGCCGCAACCCCGATGGATCAGAGGCACCCTGGTGCTTCACCTCCCGCTCCACTGTCCGCATCGCCTTCTGCTTCCACATCCGCCGCTGCCCTGATGAGCAGGATGCCCAAGGTGAGCCGCCTCAGACCTGTCCCTGGGTGCCCAACCCCGTGCCCCTGTGAAGGGTGCCAGCCCTCCCTGCCTGTCTCCAGAGTGCTACCATGGCCACGGCAAGCATTACCACGGCCACGTCAGCAAGACCCGCAAGGGAATCACCTGCCAGCCCTGGGCGGCCCAGACACCCCATGTGCCCCAGTGAGTGTGTGAGGGGGGGTGGTGGGTACATGGATGGGGATGGAGGTGGGATCAGGGTGGGGTTGGAGACGAGGATGGGGATGGTGACAGTGATGGTGACTGCCTCCTGGCAGGATCTCACCTGCCACCCACCCTGAGGCCCACCTGGAGGAGAACTACTGCCGCAACCCCGATGACGACAGCCATGGCCCCTGGTGCTACACCATGGACCCCCGTACCCCCTTTGACTATTGTGCCATCAAGCCCTGTTGTGAGCCCCTACCCACATCCCTGCAGAGCTAGAGGGGACCCTGGCCACACACAGGGTGGTTTCGGTCCCCTCAGGGTGGCTGGATCCTGTGCCAGTGCCACTCTCTGTTTTCTCTCTGCAGCTGGCAGCACGGTGCCCTCCATCATGGAGAATACAGGTGGCAGCCCACGGGTCCTGGGTGGGCATGCTGGGATGGGTGCTGGTGGTACAGCCCCAGCTGATGCCCACCCTGCCCACAGACACAGTGACATTTGAGCAGTGTGGCCAGCGGGAGGAGAGGCTGCAGCAGAAGGGGCGCATCGTTGGTGGCCAGCCTGGCAACTCGCCCTGGACTGTCAGCATCCGCAACCGGTGAGGGGGTGTCCCACGTGCGCTGCCATGTACTCAGTGTCCCCCCAGAGCTGACCTCCTGTCCCCACAGGGCTGGTGTGCACTTCTGCGGGGGATCCCTGGTGAAGGAGCAGTGGGTGATCAGCACACGCCAGTGCTTCTTCTCCTGGTAAGGCTAGGGCTGGGCCATGGGGTGGTGGGACCCCCCTGTGCCCTCATGTCCCTGTCCCACAGCGATGCCGACCTGACGGGCTATGAGGTGCAGCTGGGGACACTCTTCAAGGACCCTGGCCCTGGGGACCCTGACCAGCAGACCATCCCCATTGTGCGGATTGTCTGCGGCCCCTCTGAGTCCCAGCTGGTGATGCTGAAGCTAGCAAGGTGAGTGCCTGTGCCTTGGCCTCTGCCATGCTCCACTGCTGGCCAGGCTGGCACTGTCCCACTGCCCCTCTTGCCGCAGGCCAGCCGCTCTGACCAGGCGTGTGGCCCTCATCTGCCTGCCCCCCGAGCGCTATGTTGTGCCTGCGGGCACTGTCTGCGAGATCGCCGGCTGGGGGGAAACCAGAGGTACCTGCTACAGGCAGCCCCTGCTGGGGGATTCCTTGTTCAATACAGCCCCTGCCAAAGCCATTCCATCCCCTCTGCCCACAGCATCCCCATGTCCATGGCATCTCCCTGCTCACAGCATCCCTTGCTTGAAGTGTCCCCTGCCTGCAGCAACCCCCAGATGCCTGGCATCTCCCTTCCATGGTGTTTTCCTGCCCATTCCATCCCCCTGCCTACAGCATTTCTTGCCCCTGCTATCACCCTGTCGATGGCATCCCTCTTCCACATTATCTCCCTTCCACATCCTCCTGCAATGACATTACTGCCATGCCATCCTCCTGTCCACGCATCCCCTGCCCGTGCCATTCCCCTGTATCCCTGCACACTGGTGCTCCCTCCCGTGCCCGCTGCCCCGCGCTCTCTGCCCGCAGGCACGGCGGACGGCAGCGTGCTGAACGTGGCACGGCTGCCGGTGCTGGCCCACAGCGAGTGCAACAGGGCACTGCGGGGGCGCCTGAAGGAGAGCGAGCTGTGCACCGCCCCGCTGCGTGCTGGTGTGGGAGCCTGCGAGGTGAGCTGGGCTGGGGACACCCAGCGCTGGGTGAGGGAAGGTGCTGGCACCAGGGTGACACCACTGTCTTGGTGCCACAGGGCGATTACGGCGGACCACTGGCTTGCCTCACCGCTGACTGCTGGGTGCTGGAGGGGGTGATCACCCCTTCCCGTGTGTGTGCCCGCACTGACCTGCCCGCCCTCTTCATCCGTGTTTCCCTCTATGTTGACTGGATCTACAAGGTGATGAAGATGGGTTGAGCTGGCATTCCAGCCTGGCATAGCTGCCACTGCACAATAAAGGCACAGCCTTGGCCACAGGAGTCGACACTGCACAGGGTCTCACGTTTATTTAACACCAAACCCCAAGCCACATCCCTGCCCCTGGCTGCACTCACTCCATCTGCCTCTGGTGCTGGTGTGGTCCCCAGGGCCAGCAGTCACCCTGGGGCTGGCATGGCCCAGGACCACTGTGGGCACTAGGGGCTGTGCTGGCCTGTCCCATCCCGCCTGGGCTGCCCCAGGTGCTGGAGGAACCAGTGGGCACAGTTCTTGAAGACATCGGCCTGCGTCTCCACACCAGCCAGTGCGTGGCCACCCTCTGGGTACCACAGCAGCCTGTGGGGAGGGACAGGACGGGAAGATGTTCATTCAGCACCCCAGAGCTCCCTCCCAGCTCCCACCTGCACCCCACTCACCGTGCTGGCACACCCCTGGCCCGCAGCACCCGGTACAGCTCCAGCGCCTGCGTGGGGCTGACGCGCCGGTCCCGGGCACCCACGCACAGCAACACCGGTGTCTGCACCTGCAGCACTGTCCTCAGTGGGTGTCTGACACCCCACACCTGGCACCCCACACCCATCCTGATCCTGCCTTACCTGGGCTGCCTGGGCGATGGGCGAGCGCAGTAGCATGGTGGCCACCTCCTCAGCACATGGCACTCGCTCAAAGGAGTAGGGCAGCCCCAGGGAGGTGTAGCGCCTGCAGCACAGAGACACCAGTAGGTATCACAGGGACATGGCATGGCATGGCACAGGATGGGGGTGCCACTCACCAGTCAGGGATGTCAGAGGTGCCCAGCAGTGCGGGCAGGTTGGAGACGGGGCTGCGCAGGGCACAGGCTTGGTAACGCTCAGGCTCACGGGCGAGGAGGTGGAGGGCGATGAAGGCTCCGTGAGAGCCAGCCAGCAGGGCCAGGCGGTGTGGGTCCAGGGGCTCTCTGTGCAGCGCCTGCTCCACTGCCAGCTGCACCCGTGGGGCACCCACCATTGGCACCCAAACAGCAGCATCCCCCCAGCACCCTCAGCCCAGCACCCCTCACCTGGGTGTCTGTCACATCCTGCTCACCCACACGGGAAAGCAGGGAGCTGATGCTGGCCTGGCCGAAGCCCAGGGAGCCACGATAGTTCACTGAGGAGACAGGTCCATGGGTGCCGTGTCTCACTGGGACACAGGGCCACATGTCCCCGAGCTCCCCAGCACTCACCCAGGAGCACGGCGAAGCCCAGCTGGCACAGCGCAGCCATGCTCGGACGCCAGCGGGCATCGAATACAGCATGGGGGCCACCTGGGGCCAACATGGGCATCACCTGGGCTGCCACCAGCACTGCCCACCAGGGTGTCCCCACTGTCCCCGCACTCACCATGGGGGCACACAATGAGGGGGTGCGGTGGTGTGCCATCTGAAGGGCTCAGCAGCAGGGCCTCAAAAGCCTGAGTATCTGTGCCAGGGAAGGGGTCCCACTTAGCAGCCACCACCCTGGGCACCCAGCACCCTGCCTCCCCGCCACTCCCAAGGGTTCCTGGCACCCAGGCAGTGCCGAGGTGCAGCAGGGACCCCCAGGGGCTCACCCTGTGCAGCTTGACCCTGCCCACTGCTGGGTGGCTGGATCGTCAGGGTCTTCCAGGTGACACCAGGAACGGTTGGGGTGTCCTCCACTGGCACCCAGCCAAGGGGCAGCTCCTGGCCTGCTGGCGGCAGCACGGCCACCACCTGGACACAGATGATACTGGGGCTGTGCCATGACGGGGCTGGGCCATGACAAGGCTGTGTCATATTGGATCCAGCTGTGCCACACCACACTATGCCTCCCTATGCCACACCACACCATGGCACGTGTGCCACACTGAGCTGTGCCTGGCTGCACATTGCTGTGCCATATCCCACTGTGCCACATGGTGCCAGGGCACTGCTCACCAGGCTGGGGGGGTGGTGGGGGGCTGAGCAGGTGGCCACCAGCAGGTCCCACTGGAGAGTGAGCAGCTCCCAACACCCTTCAGATGACCCTGGGGACAGAACACGTGTTGGTGACCACAGCTGCTCACTAGAGCACCATGGGTGGCCGGCACCATGTACCTGCTGTGAGGTTGGTGACGGTGCATGCCTCCGTATCCACGAGCAGCAGGTCCTGTGGGGGTGCAGAGCACAGGCAGCGGTGTCACCATGGGCTGTGTGGTCACGTCCCTGGCCCTGCCATGCCCTGGACTCACCGTGCGGCTCCGCTGAGGGGTGCCCAGCACGGCTCGCCAGCTGTCAGCTGCCCAGCACCGCGGGGGCAGCGCCTCTGCGTAGAGCCCGGCAAAGGCTGCAAGTGGGGCAGGGCGCTGGGCTGGTGAGCCAGGGTCACGGGCACCTGGCAGGGGTGGCACCAGCCCCCCATCAGAACCCAGCTCTGCCCACCGTGCCTTGCTCACCCTCCGTGGGCTCCTGAACCACGTCGAGCACTGTCACTGTCTGCCTTGTCTGCCAGGTGAGCTGGGGAGAGCTAGTGTTCAGGGATGGCCCCATGCCAGGGGAAACTGAGGCAGGGAGGCTTGGGGACACCCCCACCCCAGCCAGGCACTGCGAGAGGCTGTGACACCTGGGCACTGTGCTGGCAGCACAAGGTGGCACAGCCGTGCCTGGTGCCCGTGAGGCCCAACTCACCATGCGCAGGCGCAGACACTGCCGGTGGGGCCCCCCCACAGCCCCCTCCAGGTAGAGCAGGCGCTGGCCATCAGGGCTCAGCCGGGGGGAGCAGACAGAACCCTTCTCTGCTGATAGCAGCTCTGTGGGCAGCAAGGGGTCAGCATCCCAGGGATGCCCAGGCACTCCCCAGCACCCCAGCACTCACCACAGCACCCGCTGGCCAGGTCCAAGTGGAAAATCCCCGACCTGGAAGGAAAGAGTGGGTCAGGTTGGACCCCCACTGTGCTGACACTGCATGGACATCCTGGCATGGTGCTGGTTGCTGGCTGGGACCCACCTCCTGTTGGAGCAGGCGTTCAGCCCCAGGCGGAAGGGCTTGTGCCACCAGCCCACGAACACCACACCACGGTCATCCGGGGACCACAGGGCCTGTGTGACAGCCAGGCTCATCCCACAGCCCCAGGCTGGGCGCCCTGGGACGCTCCCTGCACCCCATCCTGACCTGGCCAGGGGAGAGATGCTCCGGGACTCCCTCCAGCACTGACAGGCTGAGGCCCTGCAGGTCCAGGACGCAGAGGACTGGCACGCTGCGTGTGCTCAGGGCCTCCCCCCAGTCCTCGTGGTACACAAACTGCTTGCCCTGTGGCACAGACCCATCAGCCTCATGGCCAGTCGCCCCAGGCATGCAGCTCTGTCCATGGCACACTCATGGGATGTATGGCACACTCATGGGGTGCACAGCACGTTCAGGGGTGCCTGGTGTGCCCAAGAGGCTTGTGCCATGTTCACAGTGTGCATGGCATGTTGGGGGTGCACTGAACACACTCATGGGGCACCTACCTCCTCATCCTCATCCTCTGCTGCTGGCCAGGCTGCCCCTGGCACATCCCAGGGGCAGGGGGGCCGCGGCTTGGGCCGGCTCTTCTCAGCCACATAGAGGAGCCGTGTCTCCGAGTGTGACCAGGCCAGGCAGGCAAAAGGCCCTGGCATGGCAAAGGAGTGCCAAAGCCGCCCGGTACAGGCACAGCTGGGCACAAGGCAGCCACCAGGGCTGCCGGCCATGCCAACCTCACCCCTGCAGTGGGCGGGGACCATGGGGAAGGGGCCCTACCCTCCGTGTAGACGTCCCCATGCTTTCCCAGCGCCGTGAGATCCACGCTGTGGCTGCATCCCCCGCTGTCCCACACCTGGGGGGACGGGCGGCACACGGTGTACACGGCGCCCACCGGCCTGCACTGGCACTCGGGCCGCCCCGGTGAGCGACCGGCACAGCCGCGTTACCTCCAGCAGCTCGCGGCCCTGCGGCGGGCAGCGTTTGAGGGCGGCACGGCGCTGGCCCGTGGGCGAGTCCTGGCTGAGGAGCCTGAGGGCGGGAGGGACGGCGGCTGCGGCGGGCCGTGCGCTGTGGGCAGCGGCCACGGCACAGACACAGCGCCCCAGCCCGCACTCGCCCGTGCCCTACTGGCTGTGGATCTCGGCGCTGAGCGCGGTCCGGCTGACGGCGAGGCCCTCGCGGCCGGCTGTGCGCCGCAGGCTGTAGTGGCGGCCGAAGCGCAGGAGCCGCCGGCGGGCCAGGTCGGGGCGGCTGCACTCTGAGGGACGGCACCGTCAGCGCCCGCTCGCACCGGGACAAAGGCGCGGGGGTGGCCGGGCCCGCCACTCACCGGTGTAGAGCTGGAAGGTCTGGCCCCCAGCCGCGCCTCTGAGGGCGGCACGGGTGACTGCAGGGAACCGGCTCAGCTCCCGGTAGCAGGCAGCGGGGCCGTGCGCCGCCTGGATGAGGGAAGGGACATGCTGGACGAGGGTAAGCTCACCCCCTGCCCATGCCCCCCGCCCGAAGCGGGGCCGTGCCCACCCACACAGTTCCCCTTCGCCCACCTCCACACCCTTCTCGGTCGCTGTGGCCATGGGGCTGTTCTCTGCCGGGCCGGGCCTGCCGCCCGCAGTGGGACGGCTGCCAAAGCAGGCGGGAGGAGCCCGGCGGCAGCGCCCGGCCGGTGCCAGCCCTCCAGCCGCTCCCCGCTGCCCCGCATGGCCAGGCCGGGGTCACCCTTCCCACGGCCCAACACATCCCCATGGCACAACCGCACACCCGGGCAGCTGAAAGGTCCAGTGGCCACCAGGAGTGGAAATGACACTGGTACCAGCACTACCACCAGAGACACTGGGGTGCTGAACTACATCGTTTATTGGGGGTCAGCAGCAGCGGTCAGCAGCCTTAGCACTGCAGGTGCTTGAGCAGCCACAGTGCCATGTTCATGAAGCCATCAGCTTCGGCTTCAACACCAGCCAGCGCATGGTTGTTCCCTGGGTACCAGAGCAGCCTGGAGGCAAAACAGGGATTAGTGCTGTGTCTGCACCCCACAGCTCAAGCCTTCAGCACCCCACTCACCGTGTGGGCACGCCCCGGGCCTTGAGGGCACGGTAATACTCCAGACCCTGCTTGGGGGGCACACGCCGGTCATCCTCCCCCAGCATCAGCAGCACAGGTGCACGGACCTGCAGGAGCAGCACAGCCTCAGCACTGGCACTGCTGTTGGGGACAGGGACAGGGATGGGGACAGTGACATACCCGGTCAACATAGCGTATGGGGGACTTGTGCAGCATCTCTGTCCACTGGGCTGGGTCTGGCAGGGCATCAGGTTTGTAGGGCAGCCCTGTCTCTGTCAGGCACCTGCAGGCAAGAGAGGCGGGGGCACGTGTGTGGCTGGGATGGCAAGGAGCCTGGGAAGCTGGGGTAGCAGTACTTACCAGTCCGGGATGTCGGTGGTGGCCACCATGGAGGCGATGTTCACCACGGGGTTGCGGACCACGCAGGCGTGGTAGGTGTCAGGGAACTGCCCGATGAGGTGGCACGCCAGGAAGCCCCCATGTGAGCCGCCGACCAGTGCCACCCGGCTAGCATCCAGCATCTCCTCCTGCAGCACCCGCTCCACACAGAGCTGCCACCACAGGGAACACCCACTGAGCAGACAGTCCCACTTTCCCTTTTCAGGGCACCTGCAGGAGCACATAGTGCCCCAGGACCACATGCCAGGCCATACCTGCACATCATGTACGTCCTGTGTGCCCACGTTGCCTGGCAGGGAGTCCACACTGTCCTGGCCAAAGCCCAGTGAGCCACGGTAATTCACTGTGTGGGGAGCAGTGTCAGAGCCCTTCCTCCTTCATGCCCCCACCGCGCCCCTCCATGCGTGCTGTGTCACCAGGGCCCTGGTGTCACTCACCCAGCAGCACAGCAAAGCCCACACGGCACAGTGCCGCCGGGTACAGCATCCACCCAGCCGTGAAGACGGAGTGAGGACCACCTGCAAATGGCAAAAGCAAAAGGGCGGTGACACTGCCTGGTTGGGGTACAGTGGGGTGGGGACAAGCTCTTACCATGGGGCATCACGACCAAGGGGGGCTTGTGGCCAGCGGGACCCTCGCTTGGGCGCATCAGGATGGCATCGAAGTCCAGGCCCCCTGTGGAGGCAGGGAGGGGGTGTCAGGGAGCAGTGAGGATGGTGGAGCACAGCCTGACCCCACCTCGGGCACTCACCGTACTGGGGATGCTCCTGCTCTGGTGGGGGCTGCAGGGTGCGGATGCCCCAGCTGATGCCAGGCACGGGGGGGGCATCCTGCAGGCAGATCCACTGTGTCTGTGCCTCATGGCCAGCAGCAGGCAGGACTGCCACTTTCTGTGCAGGGAGAGGGGTCAATGCCCATGCCAAGGGGCTGGTGGGCACTGGGGAGAGGGGTCAGTGCCCATGCCAAGGGGCTGGTGGGCACTGGGGACATGACTTTACCAACATGGGGGGGCAGCTAGGGGTGGAAAACCTGGCCACCAAGAGGTCCCGGTCGATGGTGAGGACAGACCAGCTTCCCTTGGGAGAATCTGGGGAGGAGGGGGTCAGACCTGCAGGTGTGATCCTCTCCCCACCCCTGGCACCAGCACGGCCCCATTGGCCTGTCACTCACCAGCTGTCAGCGAAGTTGCGGTGCCTGTTGCTGTGTCCACCACGAACACATCCTAGGGGCATGAGAGCAGAGTCCAGTGGAGCCCTGACCAAGCCAGGCCCCCCTTGTGTCCCCCAGCACCCCCTCACCTGCTGGCTGCGCTGGGCTGTGTCCAGCAGGATCCTGCGGCTGTCAGCCGCCCAGCACATCCCTGGCAGTGCGCCACAGTAGATTCCCGGGAAGGCACCTGTGATCAGAGTGGTGGTACTCAGCATCCCCCTGAGTCTCCCCCAACACCCCCAGAGCTGTACTCACCCCATGCTTGCCGTGGCACAGCCTCCAGCACCGTGCTGGTGTGTTTGGTGTACCAGTCGTACTGCAGGAGACATGGCATTGGGCAAGTTTTGCAGGGTCTCAGCCTGCCTGCCCCCACTGCAGCCCAAGGAGAGGACACCACTGCCCTCCTGCCAGCCCCACCCTAGCACCCTGGCACCTCCCTGGTGCCTGCCAGTGCCCCCCTAGTGCTGCTTACCATGCGGAGTTGGCTGCACTGCTGGTGGGGGCCCAGGACATTGTTCTCCAGGTAGACGATGCGGCAGCCATCGGGGCTGAGTCGTGGTGACCACACGGCCCTGGTGTCCTCAGAGAGCAGCTCTGCATGGGCACGAGGGGATGGTGAGGGAATGGTGAGGGGTGTCAGGGGAGCCAGGGCACCAGCAGGATCGGGGCGTGCACTGTTTACCGCATCTCCCACCCGTCAGGTCCACGTAGAAGAGCGCTGACCTGCCAGCACAGAGGAGTGTCACAGTGGGGTCAGGGGGCCAGGCTGTGGGGTTGGTGCCCTGCAGGGTCCTACCAGCAGGGCTGGGCTGTGGGGTGCCCTGCAGGGACTCACCGGCGGTTCGTGCAGTGCCGCAGCCCCAGGCGGAAGGGGTCGTGCCACCAGCCCACGAACACCACGCCGGTGTCCTCAGGTGACCAGAAAGCCTGTGGGGAGAGGGGAGATACTCAACACAAAATGCTGCTGGCTCCTGAAACCTCCCTTCTGTGGTTCCCTGCAGCTCCCCAAACTGACCTGGCCGGGAGAGAGGTGCTCTGGGATGCCCTCCAGTACCGAGATGCTGTTGCCCTCGATGTCCAGGACGCAGAGGACGGGCACACTGCGGGTGCTCAGTGTCTCTCCCCAGTCCTCGTGGTACACGAACTGCTCGCCCTGTGGCACAGTCTGGTCAGCCCCACAGCCACACAGCCAGCCCCCACCTGACCCAGGGTGGGGAGAACCCACCTTGATGGGTGCATCCTCCTTCTTGGGGTGCCCTGTGTCCTCATCAGAGGTGCCCAGCTCGGGGGCTTTGCTCTGGAAGAAGGACTCAGCCTTGGGACGCTTCTTCTCCGCCACATAGAGCAGGTGGGTCTCCGAGTGAGACCAGGCAAGGCACCCAAACTGGTCTGCAGGGGCAGGTCAGCACTGGCCACCCTGTCCCCTGAAAACCCACATTCCCTGGCATCCCCCAGACCCTCACCATCATCATAGACACTGCCATGCTTGTCCAGAGCTGTCAGGTCAATGCTTTTCACCTTCCGGTTCTGATCCCAGACCTGGGGGCAGAGATGCCAGGGCGGTCCCAAGACACAGTGTGGTTCCAGCCCCGAATCCCAGTGAATATCCATTTTCCCTCAGAACCCTCCTCACCTCCAGGAACTGCTTCTCTTTCTCCTTCTCCTTGCCAGGGACCTTGCGCAGGACGGCCTTCAGCATCCCACTGGGGGACTCCCGACTCAGCAGCCTGTGGGTGAGTGGGTGAGTGCCCATCAGCCCCCACTTATTGCTTCCCCGAGGACCACGTGTGGGGGGCGGGATGGGACTTACTCGTCCTTGATCTCAGAGCAGGTGCCAGCGGGCCCCGAGTAGACAATGGAGGCTCCATCGTGGAAGATGAGGTACTGACGGCAGAACTTGATGTTCTCAGCCCTCGCCAGGTCCCGCTGCGACCACTCTGCGGGAAGCAGGGTGAGGACACCAGCTGCATCCCCACCAGCCAGGCAAGGACTCCGCGGATCCCTCTTTCCCCCCCAGTCCTCCCCATCCCCGTACCGGTGTAGAGGCTGCAGTACTTGCCCCCGTACTGAGTGGTGAGGTCGGGGCCGAGGCAGGCAGTGCTGAGCCCCGGGTGCTGGCTTAGCTCTCGGTACAGCTCCGACAGCTCCTCCGCACGTGGCTGTGCCTGCGGGACACGCCGCGGCTGGAGGGGAGGGGGTCCGGACCGGGGAGTAATGGGGCACAGGGGCACCTACTGGGGCTCCAGTATAGACGGGGGGAATTTTGGGGGTTACTGGGGGCAGCGCTTGAAGAGCTGGGGTACATGGGAGGAGGAGAGTAGTGCAGGACTGGGGCAGTACCGGGGGTGCAGAGCCAGGACACTACTGGGGCACCAGGGGCCAGGAGGGCACTGGAGAGCAGATCCTGGGGTACATAGCCGGGACCAGGAGGGCACTGGGACAGTTGCCGGGGTACCCGTGGCTACCAGGATCCTGAGTGCAGGTCCTGGGGTGCAAGGGAGCCTGGGAGGGTCCTGCAGCAATCGGGCTCTATGGAGGAAGTGGAAGGGTAGCGGGGTGGTGCCGAGGCGGAGAGCCGGCGGAGCAGCGGGGTCGGGGGGCGCCGGGCTCGCGGGGGCCGGTGCGGGACGGGACTCCCGGGGACGGACGGGGGGGGCAGCGGGGGGGAACCCGGGGCTCTGACGTCACTCCCCCCATCCCCTCACCGGCGGCTCCATGTCCTCGCGGCGAGGGGCGGGGCCAGGCTCGGCACTTCCGGGATGGGGCGGGGCCACCGGCCTACGGCACCTCCCATTGGCTGCGGATATCGGGCCACCTCCCGCTTTGAGGCGCCCCCCGGTGGGCGCGGGCGGCGCTGCAGCCGCAGGCAGGGGGGTCCCCGGCGCCCCCGACGGCTGTCCCCTGCCACCGGATCGCCCGCGGGGCCCTCTGAGGCGACAGCCGGGGGACAGACCGCGGCCCCGCAGCCTCTGGATCGCCCCGGGGTGGTTTGCCCCCCGGGTGGCTGCAGAACAGGGGCTCTATGCGCAGGACAGGGTGGATCGGACTCTTGAGAGGCACAGGGATCCCTAGCCCCGCAGCTTGGCTGGGGGGTATCGGGCCATCGGGGGCCCATGGGACTGAGCAGCCTGCTCAGAGGGGTGGGATTGAGTCATTGGTGCCCGCAGCAGCCCTGCCAATGGGGATTGGGCCCTTGGGAGCCCACCAGAGCCAGCAGCCTGGCCAGGCAGGTGAGATCGGGTCCTTGATGCCCACAGGGACCCCCTATCCCAGCAGCCCAGCTGTGAGTGGCAGAGCTCAACAGTGCTTGGTGACCACTAGACCCATTCCAGCCACGCCCGCCATGGTAGGGGTCCCAATCTCCCGCCCCCCACACTGCAGGCAGGCAAGAATTGGGGCCAGTCCGTGGTTTGTGTCAAGTCCTTTTTATTCTGTTCCCACAGAAACACCTGGTGAGGGGGCAGCTTCTGGGAGGGAGTCACGACACAGCGGCGGGGGTGGTACGGCACGGTACGGCACGGTACGGCACGGTACGGGGTCACTACGGGTGGCACAGAGCACAGCAGACACGCACACCGTCACAATGTTCAGAGGGAGCGCACCCGGCATCGCGCTTACCGCTGGCAACGGCGCCCAGCCGCGCTTGGTCTTTGCGCCCCCCGTCCCCCCGCCCTGTCCAGCAGATCGCCACACCTGGGGCTGGGGGCCCGGCCCGGCGGGGGGCTGCGCGCCCCCGCTCCTGGCAGGCACGAAGGCAAGGTGGCGGATGTGCTCGGGCGGCGACATTGGGCCCGGCGGGGGTCTCGGTCCCGCGTGCGGTTGACACACTGTACAAGTATTTACAGCGCGAGGAGCGGCGGGGCCGGCGGCCCGCGGGAGGCACCCCCGGGCTCTGCACTTGTCATGGGCCGGGAGAGGCGGCGGCTGAGCGCGGGGCCGGGGCTCTCCTCCCCCCGTGCCACAGCCGCCGGCCTGCCCCCAGCCTTGGGCACCGACCGGCAGAGCTCCCGGCCAGGGATCTGCCACAAAGCGTGGGCTTCCCGCGGCAGCCGGGTCCTCGATCACAAGTGCATAAATCTGCTAAGAGCTTTCAGTACAGCGATGGACTGATGGAGAAGAAAAAAAGAAAAGTCCAGGCAAAGAACAGCAAGCACTGAAAGGCGGGTGGAACCGTGCAGAGAAGTAGCAAGCCATGCTCTACGACGGGACAGACGGTCACGGGCGCTAGGGCTGCCCTTTGGCAAAGTGGCCCTCCGTGGGTCGAACATGCCACGAATTCATACGCACGGGTGGTCGGTACTGAATAGTTCTCGGGTCGCTCGGCGGCACGCTTTGCGATGGAACCCTTAGGCGCGACATTGAACTGATTAGCTATTCACAGGTCTTGTTCTGGAGTCGTGTTATTTCGTTGCATAGAACATCAGGCGGGTGAGCGGGCGGCTGCCCCCCGCCCCGGGGGTGTCGGCGGGGCGCTGCCAGCGCGGGGAGGCGGCGGGGCGCGGGCGAGCCCCCTCCTCGGGCTGCCTCCCCCCTGGGAATCCCCTCCTGGCAGGGCGAGTGGGCTTTGGCCGCCGGCCGCTGCGCCGGCCGTCCCCGCAAAATGGCTTGAGAAGGACTTGGATTGCACAGTAAAAGGAAGGATACTGCCGGAGGCAAAGCTCTCCTGATCTTGTTCCACGGGATTTGTGCTCTTTTGTAGCCTCCTGCACTCTATTGCTTCTACAGACGACAGCCCGTGTGCTAACTCATCGCACAAAGCAAAGAGGGAAGAGGATTTGGTATAAACTTTAGAAAAATAAAACCCCGAAACCAAAAGAAAATGAACCCAAAGAAAACGAGGAAAAAAGGACCCCCCTGACGACGCCCCGTGCCCCCCCCCCCCCGGTGCGGATGAGGTATACACAGAAATCAAAGTGGGATGATTAAGGCTGTTCTTGAAAGAAAAGGGGTGCCCGGCGGCAGGCGCGCTGGCTGCGTGGCGAGGGCGAGCGCGGCCCTTTCAATGCTTCCAATGGCTTCGGGACACGCGCCCAGCCGGCCGCGCCGCCTGTCAGAGTCCTATGGCCTCGTATTTCGGTAGTGAAACAGTGTTAGGTCCTAGCTGACGCGCTCCGGGGCTCCCCGGCGGGGCCGGGCGCGGCCGCAGTGCGGGGGGCGCGGGGACGGCCCGCGGCGGGGCGGGTGGGGTCGGGAAGGAGGAGCGGCGCCCACGGCGCCCAGCCCTCGGCGCGCGGGGGGGAAAAACCTATGAAGAGGCCAGAGCTCGGGTTCAGAGGGAGCAACTCTGCGTATAATCTTGAGAAAGGGCCTCAGCCGACCTACGGGGCCTGACCCGACGGTCCGGACCAGGCCCATCCCCTCGGGGCAGCTGCCAGGGCTCGCCGAGTGCCGCGCCGGAGCTGCTCGCCAGGCGTGGGGGGCACCCGCCCCAGGGCGTCCGCCGGGCCCCTGCTCGGCCGTCATTTGGTCCAGCATCCAGGGATCGCCCTGTTTTCAAAAGCTTGCGAGAGACAGAGAGGGAGAGAGAGAGAGAAAGAAACAGAGAGAGAAAGAGACAGAGAGAGCGAGAGAAAGAGCGAGAGAGTGATGCGTTAGTCCGAGCAGCCCCTCCCCGCGGAAGGGTCCCCGCCGAGCGGCAGCGCTGGCCCGAGCGAAAAGGCCCCAGAGAGCCAAGAGGCACTGCCGGCGGAGCAGCTGCCGCCGCCTCCGCCCGCCCCCGCGCTGGACGGGCTCCCGGAGCAGAGCCCGGACCACCCAAAGCTTCCCTGGAAACCCAGGGTCTGCACCAGCGCTGCCGAGACTGTGGAACAAGGCCAAGCCTCCACGCCTTGGCTTGGGGCCAGCACCTGGGGATGAAGCTGGGGATGAGTGGCCCAACACGAAGGGGATGGGTCCATGCTGTGTCTTTCCCAGCCTGGAGGCTGGGAGCATGGCGAAGCAGGGCTCAGCAGGTGCTTGGAGGACAGTGGTGCTGCTGGAACCTCAGAGATGGCACAGTGGAGGGGACTTGCGTGCAGGTGTGCCCTGTACACTCACCGTTATACTCAGAGTCTGGCGCCGCGTGCTGAATTCATTGGCTTCTTCATAGGTTTTTCCACTGCAACGACTCAGATCTCCACTCACTTCCCAAACTCCTGCAGTGGAAGGGAGGAGGAGGGCATCAGGCACGGCCAGGGCAGGGAGAGCCCACAGCACAGTGCCCCAGTGCTGGCTGCACTCACCTTGTGCCGTTCTCTCACCAGAACGAAGTGAACTTCTTGCCGAAAGCTGACACCGCTGTGGGGAAGCCAGGACAGGTGTCAGGATGGTGTAGTGACCCTGGTCCCCCACCTCCCTGAGCCCCAAACTGTGGGAGCACTGTATCCCACTGGCTGCACCCAGCCATCCCCAAGGTGCCTGACTCGGTCTCAGTGCAGAAGAGCACCATTGCCTTGTTCCCATCCCGGGAGCAGCCCTCACCTTCAGTTAGTTTGCCTGCTTGTTCCGCTGCCCCCCCTGGCAGGATTTTGGAGAAGACGCTCTCTCCTTCCCCGCCGGGCTGCCCTGTGGCCATGCCCGCGGGACCACGTGGCCCAGCCGCCCTTGGACCGGCCTTGCTGTCTGCTGGGGGACAAACGAAGCCACTGTTAGCAGGGGACAGGCCCGGCTGGGAGAGCTCAGACGAGCTTTGGGGTGCCAGGCAGCTGGCATGAGATGGGACAGATGGCACAGTGCCACTGGGGCTCACTGACCTGCTGCTCCCAGGGGCTGTGCTGACGGTGCTCTCCCCGGCTGCTGTGGCACTTTTGCTGCAGGTTTGGATGTGTCTGTTGGCTCCACTTTTGTCTGGAAAGGAGAAAACAGCTCTCAGGGCTCACCCTCCCAATAGAGCATCTGCCAGGGGTGGCCCAGGCCGGGAGGTGACACTGAAACCCCCAAACACTGCTCCACAACCCCAGAAGATGCAGCAAGGCATCCAGGACATAGTGATGTCCCCTCCTGGGTCCCCTCGAGGGGATGGCAACTTCCACAGCCCCTATGGGTGTCTGTATTGGGCATGTGAGTGGGATACATTTTACTCCATGGCTCCCATTCCCAACACTTCCCCTGCCAGCCCCTGGCCACAGCCAGCTGTGCCGATTCCAGGCAGAGCTGTGGGGTCAGGATGCAGCCTGGCCAGCTAAGCCCGTACTTACCGCCGGTGCTGGGTGTCCGCCCAGCTGTGCATGGAGTGTGGCCGGTGCCTTCCCTGCTGCCTGGGCTGGCCCTGGCTGCTGCTGCGGTGGCCGGGACGAGGGGGGTCCCTGTGTCCTGCCCCTGGTCTCAGGCTGTGCCGAGCTTGCTGGCTGGGCAGCCTGGCGTGCTGCCGGCTGCTGCCGCGCTGCTGGCTGCCCTGCCTGCTGCTGCCTGGCCGCCGGCTGCTGTGGGTGCGTGAGGGGCTCCTGCTTCGGCGCTGGCGTGGCCGGCCCATGCGGCTGGGAAGGTTTCTGTGCCTTGGGGGTCTCAGTGCCATGGTGGTGAGCAGCGGGGCGGGATGACGGGGCATAATCTGTGGAGCTGGGGCCGTAAGGCGCGCGAGACTCGGGCTGCTGCGCCTTCTTGGGGCCGGCTGAAGGCCCATGGCCACGGGGCTCATGGCGGCCAGATTCTCGTGGGTGCTGCTTTGATGAGCGGCGTGGGGGCTCGTCGCTGGCGTGCCGGGAGGAGCCAGCGTGGCGATCGTACTCCCTGTGGTGCCGGTGCTCGCGGTGTTGGGGGTAGTCGTCGTGCTGCCATGGGTCTTCATCGGGGGGCTCGTCATAATCGTGGTAGGTGTGCTTAACTGGGGGTCTCTTCTGTGAGGAAGAGTGGCCACCGTAGTGCCTGACCCTCTCTGCCCGCGCCTCCCTGGGCTTATCAAACCAGTCTGTTTCCTCCTGACCCAAATGATAGGCTTCGGAAACCAAAAACAAACCACAGTCAATCTCTCGCTCGAGGCTGCGCGGGCGGAAGCCATGCAATGAAGTGGGAGGGACAAGCAGCGGGCACGCGCGCGGGGGACAGCACGTGCCGGTGGGGATGGGACGCGGCGCAGCAGGGCACCGTGCAGGACCGGCTAACACCGAACACCCAGGGCAGGGGGAGGAAGGCACGTGTCAAGCAAACTGAGGCGGTGAGAGTGTCTCTGCGTACGAGCGGACGGGCATGCCCCGGGGAAGTGCCATGCTCTGGGGTGGTCACCACGGGGAGCTGTTACCTTCGCTGTCCGAGACAACGCAATGGGCATCATCCATGCCGTAGCCCTCCTCGTGCTTGTACGAGTGACTCCTTGGCACGTCTTTGATGTGCTTTTGCACATCAGGCAACGAGTGGCTGGAGCAGAACTGGGAGCAGGGGTCCCCTGCTGACTGGGGACCTGACCCTCCTGCAGTGCGTGACCCCCCCATTGACTTCCCCATGGGGCTGACAGGGCTCTCCTCCTCCGAGTGCTGCGAGCGCATGGGCGCCCGCCCACGGCTCTGGCTCATGCTGAGGGATGAGGGCTTGGAGCTGACTTTCTGGGAGCGCTCCATGCTCTCCCGCTCATAGGACTTGCTCCGGCCGCCCATCTCCCGGCTGGAGGACTTTTCCACCCCATAGCCAGAGGAGCGAGTTCTGCTGCTGGAAGAGTAGACCCGCTCCTCCTCATCCACCAGATCCCGGCTGGAGACACCGTAGTACTTTTGCTGCTCATAGACGTTCTTCTTCAGGCCGTAGGTGATCTCATCCTGCAGCTTCTTGGCCCTGGAGGCCACATTGCTGCTGCCAATTGAGGTGGTTGTTGAGTAGGAGGCCAGATCTGACTCTACATCTTTGGCTTCTTCAATGGGGGAGAACTTGGAGATCTTCTGCTCCATGCCCTGCTTCCTGTGCTTGCTGCGCTTGGAGGAGATGACAGCAGGTGCCAGGTTCTTGGATGAATGCTTCGGTAGTGGTGTGCCAGAGCTGTGCTTGTCCATCCGTGAGGAGTGCCGGTACTCACTGTCCCCATAGTAGTAGCTCGAGCTGGTGGAGCTCCCTGACACCCTGCCATTGCTTTCTGTGCCTCGGTAGTAGCTGTTCTTCCCACGATGGTCGGGGCCATGGTGATCATAGATGTCCTCCTCAGACTCCTCCTCAGCTTTGCTGTAGCAGCAGGGACGGCTGGAGCCCTCGGTGTCCCCTAGATCACTCTTCTCTCTGCTGTGGCGGCTATCAGTGCTTGTGCCCACTGGCTCTGCTTTCTGCCCGTCCACTGCTGGACTCTCCTTGGTGAGCTCACTGATGTCCTCGATCATCACATAGTTACGGGGGATGTTCTGCTCCAGACTGGTGTAGAGGGACTCAGAAGAGTAGCTGGCTGAGGGGCCCGGTGCCGTGCTGGTTCTCTCAGCCGGCCGGCTCTCAGGTGCCTTGTACTGCTCATAGCCACCGCTTGCCGGTGCAGTGCTGAAGGTGACATCAGGCACGGCAGAGGAGCTGGTGGCCGCACCGATGACTTCGTAGTTGGTGGGGATCTTCTGTTCTAGGTCAGCCAGGGAAGTCTGCCGTGGCTTCTGGTGCCCGCCAGCTATGTCTGCCGGGCTCTGGTAGAGAGCGGGCTGTGCCGCCGGCACGGTGGCTGCCCCAGCGAAGGCGCTCGGGGCTTGGTAGGGGTTTGGGGGCTGGAAGCCTGGCTGGGCTGGGGTGCCCAGCTCTGGGTATGCGGTGCCGGGGGCCGAGAAGCCACCAGGCGAAGTGAAGGTGGGCAGTGGAGCTGCCGGCAAGCCATCCTGTGAGGTGCTGGCCGTGGGGTACTGGGGGTGCTGGAGGCGCGGTGGTGGGAAGGCGGTGGGGCCCTGCGGGGCAGGGTACGGGTAGGCGCCATAGGAGGCAGCGGCGGCGGCGGCGGCGGCGGCGGTGTAGTCGGGGTACTGCCCGGCAGGGCGCAGGCCGGCGCTGTCGTAGGCGGCGAGGCGCAGGCTGTGCAGCTCGCTGTCGGACAGGTAGTCGCGCCGATCCCCGGGGTAGCGCAGGTAGGGGTGGTCCCGCCCACCAACTCGATCCTTCAACAGCGACTCCTTGCGCTGGGTGATGCCCAGCTCCAGGTACTTCAGCTTTGCATCGATCTCCTTCTCCTCCTCGTCCAGCTCCGCCTGCTTCTTCCGCAGCTTGGTGGCCTCATGCTCCACCAGCCTCAGGTCGCGGTCCAGCTCCTTCAGTAGGCTGGCCTTAGTGACAGGTGCGGTGGCCTTGGGAGCCAGGCTACTCAGGTAGAGTTGGGAGGCAGCTGGGCTCGCCAGGGGGACGTGGGGCTCCTCAGGTGGTGGGCTGGGCAGCGTCCGCTTCACCTTGCGTGCCAGCGAGCTTGACTGCAGCCCCCCCACCTGCAAAGCCAAGGGACATCTGGTCAGGGGGGCAGGTGGGTGTCCCCCCCACATCCCACCCAAGCATTGCAGTGGTCCTCCCGTGCCCTAGGGGCTGGGGTGAGGCATCCCGCTGTGCACGTGTTCCCCCATGCACTGAGAAAGCGGCGTTTATGTAAAAGCGGAATAAATAGGATGGAAGTAACAGGCAGGGCGCTTTCTGTGAGTAATTACCAGGGGTGGCAGCCAGCCAAGTGCTGAGCTGGCCACGTGCATAACCTCTGCTGCAAAAAATGCTTTCTGTCCGTGGGCACTTGGCAGAGGGACTCGGGGGATTGCTGGTGGGTGCTGCTGCCCCAGGAATTGCCCCGGGACTTCTTGGCTGGGCACTTGACTGCCCAAGGCAAGCTTGGTGTGTGGAGGCAAAGGTGTGAGCAAGAGCCACCACAACCCTAAGTGGAGCCGTGCATGGTGGTAGCTTCTCGAGAGAGAAGGGGGACCCATCTGGAGCAGGGGACAGCCCTGATGCTGCCAACCTGCAGCATCTCCTGCCTGCTGACAGGCTCATGTAGCCAATGACCTCCAGGGCCTCCCTCCAGCTGCTGGTATTGGCATGCACGTCTGTGCCTGCTGGCTGCCATCAGCTGCCATGGGGACCGGCCTTTTGAAATATTAATGCCACAGGACTAATGAAACCACAGTGTCCCGAGGTGCCTCCCAGGGCTGTTCCCTGAGGGTAAGGTTGTTCCCTGAGGTGACGTACCTGTGAGCTGGGGAGCAGCGGGTGTTGGTAGAGGGAGAACCTGTCCTTGCCGGCCTCCTCAGAGGTGGGGCTGATGGGCTTGGGGTCGGACAGGGAGCGCTGCATGGTCTTGATAGGGCGCGGCAGCGTCTGCTGGCGCTGGGTTAAGTCGGTGGTGAAGTGCTTCTGTGGGGGGACGTGGGCCTTGTTCAGCCGCTCGCTGGTGGCAAAGGAGGACTCCAGGAGGCGATGGGGGGACAACGGGGAGACAGGTGAGTAGAGGACCTGGGGAGAGCGGGGTGGCTGGCGGGTCACCAGCTGGGAGAGGGATTCGGCTGGCAGATGGGATTGGTAACCAATTTCCAGGGGATCTGGCTTCTTCTTCTCAAACTTGCCCAGGGTCTGCTGCCGGACAGTGTGGGGGTCCAGGGGGCCTGTGCTCACTATTTGGAGGCTGGTGGAGTAGGGTGGGATGGTGGTGGGCACCGTCAGTTGGGGGACCACGACGCCAGGTTGGGGAGCTGGCTCTGGCTCTGTCTGGCAGGCCAGGCTCTCACCCCGCTGCGTCTTCTCTGGGGCTGAGATGTACTTCACGATCTCCACTCGGGGGTCATGGGTGGTGATGTGAATGGAGGGGGAGACGCGAAGGAGCTGGTCGGGCTCTGTCTGCACTGAGCAGTCACTGATGGTCTGGATACCCACGCTGGCTGTGCGGGTTGCCCCGTCTGTCTTGCCCTCGGTGCTGGCCTCAGTGTGCCGTGAGGCCCTGGAGCGCCGGCGGCGCACGGGCTGCTCCCACTCCCCGCTGTCCTCCTCGTCCGTCTGCACACTGCAGTCAGCGCTGCGCCGCGTCCGCCGCCGCCGCGACAGCATGAACCGCTCCTCGCCGTCCTCCTCGTCTGTCTGCACGCTGCTGTCTGCCATCTTCCGTGCCGCAAAGGTCTCCTTCTCGTAGGCATCCCTCAGCCGTGGCATCGAGTTCCTCTTCTTGATGCCCCGGCTGGGCTCCCAGGACTCCTCAACTTGAAGTGACATGTCTGAGGCCGAGCTGCTGAGTGGCCGCTGTGGCATGGGGTAGCGGGGACCAGCAGGCCCCTCTGGGGGTGTCTGGCCCGTTGGGGGCCATGCCTGCCCATTGTGTGGCAGCACCCGTGGTGCCTCAGCGGGCCCCTCGGGTGGGCGGGCACTGGGCTCCACGGGAGTGGGGAAGATGGTCTTCTGCCGCTTCTGCTCCTCCAGCTGCTGCTGCAGCTGGTGCTGGAGCTGGTGGATGTGCTCGAGCTGGAGGCGCTGCTGGGCGAGCTGCTCCCGTTGCAGCGCCAGCTGCGCGTGCCGCTCCTCCTGCTGCTGCTGCAGCACCTGCTGCTTGATGCACTGCAGCTCCTGCAGCTCCCGCTGCACCAGCAGCTGCTCCTTCTCCCGGTGCCGCTGCAGCTCGGCACGCTCCCGCTCCAGCTCCTCCTGCAGCCGCAGCTGCCGCAGCTTCTCCAGCTCCACACGCTCCCGCTCCAGCTGCAGCACGTGCTCCTGCTGCTTGCGCTGACGCTCCTCTTCCCGCTCCCTCTCCTCCCGCTGAGCTCCATCCAGTGGTGGCTTGGGCGCTGTGGCCACTGGCCCGCTCTCCTTGGGGGCTGCTGGTGCTGCTGGTGCCTCTGCACGGGGGGCAGCTGGTGGCGGCTCTGCTCTCTGCAAGCCACTGGCAGGTGCGGTGGGGGCAGCGGGTGCTTTGGCAGCAGGAGCAGCTCCCACCGCTGCCGGGGCTGTGCTGGCGACGGGCTTCCCCAGGTAGACGGGTGTCTCCATCATCGAGGCTGCTGGGGCCGGCCGACCTGGGGCCGGGAAGCGGTAGAGGCCCTGTGCTGCAAGCGGGACACGGGGAGTGACAACTGGCAGCCTGGCCAAGCTGGCCAGTGGGACTGCAGCCACACCACCTGGGCCATAGGGTCTGTATAGCCCACGCAACATGGGCCGCAGCACCGAGGCCGGCTGGGTGGTGATGGGCAGGGTGGAGGCGATGGGGGTGTTGATGGTGGAGTAGATCATGCCGTCGGCGGCCCGCACGGTTGCGGTGGAAGGAAGCATTTGCCGGATGGCGCCCAGGCGGACACCAGGAACGTTGTACTGTGCCAGGTTGCTGAAGCCCTGCCGTCCCTCAGGGAAGGTGGGGTTGTACATCCCACCGGGTTTGGGGGGAACGGGGCCCTGCTGCTGAGCTGCCAGCCCCCCTGTGGCCCCCTGCCCGGTGCTGGGGCCATAAGGCAGCACATCAGGGCCATTGGCATGCCGGCCCCCGTACTGGTCCATGGAGTTGAGGGCAGCACACATGCGGCTGATCTCACGTGCCGTGGTGGCACTGTAGTGGGCCAGGCTGGACTCCTGGAAGCTGGCCAGGTCCCCCCGGTGTGAGAAACGATAGTCAGAGTAGAGGTTGGAGGCCGAGCTGTACCTCCGCATGGGGAAGGGGTGGCTCAGCAGCTCTCCTGGTTGGCGGAGGTCAGAAAAAGATCCGTACTGTGGCCCCTGGCCCAGGTAACCCCCTTCGGCAAAGCCCACACTGTAGGAGTGCTTCATGGTGCTGAGGTCCACAGCGGCATCACCTGCTGGGGCAGGGAAGGGCTGATCCCCCTTTGTGTGGTAGTAGCTCATCCCAATTTCAGAGAGGTTCGTGTCTGACATGGAGGAGTAGAGTCGTCCAAAGGCGCTGGCTGGGTAAAACTTCTGCTCCTCGTAGAGCGCAGGTGCCGGGGCCGGCTGCTCCCGGTAAGGGAAGGTCTCTGGCAGCTCTGGCTCTCTGCTGCCATACATTGGTCCACCAGCTTTCCGACCAGGCATCACTGCCGCCTCCCCGGTTTTCTTCTCTGGCATCTTGGAGGTGGGGTTGAAAGCACCCGTGCAGCTGCCACCAAAGGGGAACTTGTAGACCATGTCACAGCAGGCCACCTGGCTCTCTGGCTTCACACCCGTGAGGTCCAGGACATTGGCTGGCCCCTCCTCCTTCAGCACTTTGGTCACTGGGCCAGTCGCTGCCTCCTCCATCTGCACCATCATCACCTGGGATTTCTTGCCACCCAGGGCAAGGAGAGGGCTCTGGCTCTTCAGCTCTACTGGCACTGCCCGGTACACCTCCGATCCTGGCTCTGGTGGGAAGGCCTGTGGGAGGCCACTGGCATTCTGTGCCCCACCGGTCTGTGTGAGGAGCATGTCCTTCTTCACCATCTGTCCTGGCATGCCGTACCTTGCAAATTTGGTCTGGGGGGCAGCAGGAGGCTCGGGCTTGCCACTGGCCACCCCGCTGGCTCTGACAGTGGCTGTCTGGACACCCTGCTCCACCTGCTTCACCTGCGCCAAGCACACTGGGCTCCCAGTCCCCTGCCCAAAATCCACACGGCTCTGGAAAGGGTCTCCATAGACCATGGGTTGCTTGGACTGCGAGAGAATCATGGGAGAGGCGATAGCCAGGCTGGCAGTGCTGGCTGCTGCGATGATGGCATGGGGCTGCTCCTGGGCATTGAGGTTGATGATCAAGGGCTGGATGGCCGTGGACTGCCGGCTGGGGATGTGGTCCAGGGTCAGGCAGTACTTCCTGGCCTCAGTGGCCAAGGATGTGAGATCCATGCCTTGGTCTGTTATGATGATGGGGGCAGACTTCAATGCGGTCCGTAAGTCCACAGCATTGCTGCTTGGCACCTTGGGCCCTGGCTCCACCCGGGATGTACCGGGGATGGAGGAGATGCGGCAGAGGGAGATGTTTTCTGCAGGGAGTGCTCCCCAGCTGTACAGTCCTGTGATGCCATCAGCGGCTGAAGTCATGGCAGGTGCTTTCTGAGTGTGGTCCTTCACTGGCTGTGCCCTGATGTAGGCACCTGTTGGCTGCTCTGGCTCCGGTGTCTGGGTGTAACCATGTGCCAGCAGCTGCCGGCTTGGCCTGGTGGGGGACGAAGTGGGAGATGTCAAGGCGCCAGAGCTGACTGGCTTGGTTTGGCTGGCTGCATCAGCCGCCAGTGTGATCACCATGAAGGGGGAGTCCTGTGAGGATGCCTGCCGAGTCAGGCGTGGCGAGCCCGCCCGGTGCGGCGTCTGCGTCCCCTGCGCCACCATGGGGGAAGAGGTGTCCGGGCCAGCAGCAGCAGCAGAAGGACCATCATAGGAGAGCACTGGGCTCTGCGTCTGTGTGGAAAACTCTGCTGTGGCCTTTGTGGTGCGGGTGGGACTCTGTGTGGGTGAGGTGGGTGAGAGTGGAGGGCTGGTGCTCTTGAAGAAGGTGTAGGTCTTGGGCAGTGTGGGCTTGCTGTCACTCACGGCTGGGATCTTCTCCCTGGCTGTCTGCACGCTAATCTCCACCGTCCTGGTTCTGGTGGTATCCTCGGTCTGTGAGCCATAGCTGACAGTGCTTTTTGATGGAGTGTAGCTTCTCCCAGCTATGGATGGGGCCTCCGGACTTGGTGAGCTGTAGCTCTGCAGTGCACTCCCAGGGCTTCCTGCTGCTGTTGTCACTGTGCTGGTGCCTTTGCTGTAAGCATAAGGAGTGGTACTAACCTTGGATACTGGGCTGGGTGCTGCCGGGGCACTCTGGAGCTTGCCTAGGTCTTGTGCCTCTTTTGCAAAATGCTGAGTGACCCGGACATCAGGAATAGTCTTGCCAGTGCTGCTGTCGGAGCTGGCAAAGGAGACAGGAGCAGAGAGCTGTGTGGGGCTTGTGCCAGGGGTCAGTGGGCCACCGTTCTGCTTCAGCAGGTCAGCGTAGGCACTCTCTGCATTGAGGAAACGCTTCTCCGGGTAGACCTCCTCCTGCCCCTTCACCTTCTCACCCTGCTTGAGGGCCAGGTCAAAGGAAGAGGACTGGTGCATCCTGGAGATGCTCTTCGAGGTCTGCAGGATCTCCTCGTACACTGCTCCTGCCTTCGGCAGGGCACTGGAATAGTCGGGCTGGGAGGGGCGCGTGAGGCCGCCGTCATACTGGTATTCCTCGCCATATTGGTAGTCAAAGCCATTCTGGCCCTCAGTACTGCGGTAGCCAACCTGCTGGAAGGTGCTGCTGTAGGAAGAGGCAGGCTGGGCCTGCTGGACCTGCTGCTTCTGCATCATCTCTGCCTTCCGCATCATCTCCTCATAGGCTTCCTCGGCGCTTTTCAGGGGCTTGCTGATGGGCTGGCTGGCAGCACTTTCCACCTTCTCTGTCGGGGAGTACAGTGACATGAAAGTGGGCAGGTTGTATTCGCTGCCAGACTTGTACAGCTTGGAGGTCACAGCATCAAAACTCTCTGCTTCTGAGTCAATGGAAGGCGAGTACTCGGAGCAGGAGGAGCGGTGCAGCTCCTCCATCTCTGCCGCCTGTCGCAGCTCCTCTGTGGGGGAGGCATCCTCGATGGGAGAGAGATTGCTGGGGGGGGTTTTGGAGCGCTCCCTCCTCCGCTGGGCCCTCAGCTCCTCCTTGTCACGCTTGGTCTTGCGCGCTGTGCTCCGGATGCGCTGCTGCTCCACCTCCCGCATCTTCTCCTGCTCCCGCAGGAGCTCCTCTTCCTCCCGCATCTCCTCCTCCTCAGATGAATCCTCAATGGTGGGCAGCAAGGGGCCATGTGAGCGATGCCGAGCCTTCCTCTGCTGCTTCACCTCCTCCAGGCGCTGCCGGCGGCTGGGGCTGCTGTCGCTATCCTCCTCCAGTGAGGAGATGGAGGTGGGTGAGGTGCCCGAGGTGTAGCTGGGCGTTGTGGCTGGCAGGGTGGAGGAGTACTCGCCCCGTGAGCGCTCCTCAGGGGAGCCTGTCAGGCTCTCCATCTCCAGCTCGGGCTCCCGGTCCACACTGGTATCTGGCTCCTGGCCAATCTCCATCTCCCGGCCATAGCCAGTTGTGCTGTTCAGCTCAATGGTCTTGAATCGCCGCAGCCCGCCCTGGGACGTGCTCAAGTCATCACCCTCCACTGCCTCCACCTCTTTGCTCTCCTCTCCTGTGTACATGCTGCTGGCACCGTGTGGCAGGCGCCGCTTGGCCGACGCTGGCTCTTTGCCCTTCTCTGCCTCGCTCTTCTGCCCAGCTTTGGGGATGATGTACTTGGCGCGCCCATAGCCTTCCTCCTCCTCCTCGAGGTTGTCCTCCTCAGCACTCATCTCCAGGATCTGTCTCCGCATGAACTCCTCATCTGTCACCTCTGCCTCCTGGCCCTTGGTCCGGGGGGGCACTGGGGAGAAGCCCCCCTCGCTGCTGTCCTCCACGTAGTCATGCCGCAGCTTGCTGCCAAACTCATCTGAGGACTCTGCGCTCTCCCGCCGCTCCCGCTGGTTCTCCCACTCCTCATCCTCCTCCAGGATGTCCTCCAGCTCCTCGTCTGAGTCAAAGGCTTCAGGGGTGATGGAGAGGTATCGTGGCCGCTGCTGTTGCCGCTGGTCTTCCTGCGGCTCAGTGCGGCTCTTGCTACGCTCAGGGGACTGTGTGGGTGCACCCCGGCCTTCCAGGAGAGGCCGCATGCTGCTCTCCAGCTTGGTGAGCTCAGAGGGGCTGGGGGGGCTCTGCCCAGCCAGCCCTGTGCTGCTCAGCTTCTCCTCTTCCTGCTGCACCAGGCCAGTGATCTCGCTCTGTGAGCTGGAGATGCCGTCGGAAGAGTAGCCGGTGTCACTGAGGCTCTGGGGGCTGCGGGACAGGTCTGGGGGGTAAGGCTTGCTGCTGTCCTGCAGGCAAGGGAGAACACAGCGTCAGATCCAGGCAGCTCCAGAGCTGCTGCTCCTACTTCCCACAAACTGTCTCCCAAGGAGCACACAAAAAGTCTGGGCACCACTGGGAGCCAGCCCAGAGCAAAGGATGGGGGCCACCCTGTGTCCCTCAATTCAGTGGCACATCAGTAACTTGTCTGTGCTAATAAAGGCAGGTAAGAGGGTGTTCTACAAGCAGGGGATGGTACAGCAAATGGCCCCGGGCATAAATACATTGGGAGACTAATAAGTATGTTTGAAAAACGGGGCCCCCAGCCCCCAAGGCACCCTTCAGAAGCAGGGCTGGCCCCAGGATCCTTGCTAGATGCCAGCAGAAATAAACAGCCCCCTTTAATTGGTTTGACAATTAGGCAGTGTGAGGGACTGAGCCATGGGGACTGTGCCATCACACCCAACCCTGGTGCTACTGGCAGGACCTGCCACCCTGTCAGCACAGAGGCATCACAGACCACTTGATTTTGGGGACCCAAGGAGCCTCTTCCCTGGGGGCTGCACAGCAGTGAGGGGGGCAGCCATTCCCTCCCAGCTGGTGGGGACCTTCTGCCATGTCCCCTCCCCATGGGGGGCTCTGCTGGCTGCTGCTGGGATGGCTGCTTGTGGGGAAACACCATCCCAAGGTAGCCAAATGCTTCCCCAAATTGTTATGAATTTTAGAAAAGGTGGGATAAAGAGCACGAAAAACACCCACTGCTGCAACACGGAATGCTGGAAAGTGAGTTTTCCATTTGACAACAAATCCCAACTTATATTATTTAAAAGAAATGCAAAGGCCAGACATGACCTGAACTATCACATTTTGCCTGAATTGATGTAATCCTAATAAAAAGAAGGCAAATACCAGCATGCTGCCATGGAGCCTGTGAAGGTCCTTCCCCATCTGTGAGCACAACTGCTGACAGAGGCACAGCTCAGTACCACGCCAGCCTGGGGCAGGGTGTGGTGCCCAGGGATGCTCGGAGCTGGATGCTCCCTAAGTGCTCACCTCCTGCTCCTTTGCCCGCGGCGCCTCGGGGAGTGCCTGGCTCTCTTTTCTCTCCACCTCTGGTTTGGGGGTCATGCTCTTCCCCTTTGGAGCGACGCTCTCGGGAGCTCTGGAAGGCTCTGGGGCAGCTTTGGGCAGTGGCTTTTCCTCTGCCGGCACCGGGGGCTTCTTTTCTGCTGCCGGTGGGGGCTTCTTCTCCGCTGGGGCAGGGCTCGGGGTCCTGCTCTGCTCAGCAGCCCGGAGGCTCCTGGCGGGCGAGGGTTGCTGCTCGGGGGGCGCTGGCTCGGCGGGCACGGGTGCCGGCGTGGGCGCTCTCTGCTGGCCGGCGGCGGGCGGCTGGTGCCGCGGGGAGCCGCTGGATGGCGGCTTTGGGGTAGGCAGTGGCATTGGGGCAGGGTCGCCGAGGCTCCCTTCGAGCAGCCGCTGAGTTTGGCAGTTCAAGCATAGCCATTCGTTCTTCTGCAAAAGAATGGAAGGAAAAGTTCTGTTGAAATTCTGGGAGCTTCACCCCAGCAGGGATCTCACGGAGGAGCTCTGCTGGTGGGACACCTGGCAATGGTGCAGAGGATTCGGCCCACCCAAACCAAATAACCGGCTGTGGAGGGGCATGCAGCATCATAGCCATACCCTGCAAACCATCACATCCCGCTCCAACCCATCCCTACCGTTGTCCAGAACCCAGAGATGTCCAGCCAGAGGTACCATGGCTGCAGCACAGGCATTGCACACTCTCCCCCACAATCCCTCAGCATCACCAGCTTTTTCATTCTTCAGCCTTGTGGTATTTCAGTTTTAAGGGAAATTAAACAATCAAAGGCATATTACTACCGTAGCTTAACACTTCTCAGCTCCATACAGCTCCTCTCTCACTCTGATTTGTTTTCTTTGATACAATAAAGGTTTAATAGCATAATCATAACACTTATGGCTCTTTTTTCTAGGTTAACAAAAATACTGGCTACACAAGTATGCCAGCATTCCCCAAAGATATTACCCAAAGTACACGCTGTGCAGGAAAAGAACAAGACAATCTTGTCTAGTGAAATTCTCAGCAAGAGCCATCGTTTTATGGCCTGGAAAAAGCAGAGGCAAGCGGGGCTGTGAGTGGCAGAGAGCCCACAGGGCTAAGGCAGGGGCTCTGCATTAAGAGATCAGAAGCACTTTCCTCCCCCGGGTCGCCCAAGGGCTATTTTTACCCACCCAAGAATGTCCAGAAATAGAGGCCTGACATTCCCTTCACTTTAGATGTTTCAGCATTTTAAATCTCTTCAGTTTTGCTCTAACAGCACAATATGCTCCAGGTTCTTTTCGCAGACTTCTCCTTTGCTGCTCCATGGCTCTCAAAGCTCAGGATGGCCAACCTCAAGGGGTGGCTGGCCCTGAGGAACTGTCATGCCCTCTGAGAGGTGGTCTTGGTCTTCAGCTGGACCAGCCTGGGGCCAGGGCTGTGTGCCCTGGGATCCCAGAGGCCATGGTCTGCCTGGAGAAGATTGGGTTCATCAAAATGACATAGAGGAAATAGCCTCAGGTTGCACTAGGGGATGTTTAGATTGAATATTAGGAAAAATTTCTTCACTGAAGGGGTTGTCAAGCACTGGAACAGGCTGCCCAGGGAAGCAGTGGAGTCACCATCCCTGAAGGGATTTAAAAGATGTGTAGATGTGGTGCTTAGGGACAGAGTTTAGTGGTGGCCTTGGCAGTGCTGGGATAACAGTTGGACTCCATGATCTCAAGAGTCTTTTCCAACCTGAACAATTCCATGATTCTAATCTATGACTATAAATCCCATACCTATGGGACAGCAGAACTGTGACAGCCTTGTCATCTGCATCCCAGGAGTCTCCAGGTTATGATGAGATGCTGGAGATGCCTTGCAGCTGGTGGTGGCCAGGAGCAGCAGGGCTTTCCCACGGACACATCTTCACCTCTGCAGCAATCCTGCCCAGGAGCAGCCATCCAGCCCCACACTCTCCGGGGAGCGGAGGGGCCGGAGGGCTGCTCCTGCAGGAAAGGGGCAGGTGTAAAACATCCTCCCACACCCAGCACCCTGCAGCAGCCCCTGCTCTTCACACAAACATCTTAAGAATACATTAGGGCTTTGGAGGGCCATTAAAAAAATCCCTTTCAGCACCGTAATATTTAATTACTGCTTAATCAAAGAGAAAGTCTAATTAAGGGGCAAGTGCAGCCTATTGTATCTTAATGATTGCTTTTGTCTTCTTTTATTTCAGAACTCATTCCCGTGCCTCTGAATCAGATCTGCTTGCCCCATTCTGCTGTGTAATTATTCCAGACCACAGAAGGAAATGTGATTGTGTGACACAAATTGAAACCATGCCTCATGGAAATACACGACCTTTCATTTTTCATTCAGGAATCCCATTTTTCTTTGCCAGAGCTCCCTCCCTGATGCAGGCAGTGAGGGCAGGGCACAATGCACAGGGGATGGGTTGGATGTGCCAGGGCAAAGCTCAGCTCAGTTCCTGCCCATACCTGTCTGCCACAGCACCACACCAGCCCCCAGCATGGTCCTGAAGGAGCTTGAGGAGATCAGCTGGCCTTGAACTACCCAGCCTGCCGCACTCAGATCCTTTACACCCTCCCTGAATGGGGCATTGGATATCCTCATGATGTCCCAATCTACCAAACTTTGGTGACTGGGGAGCTCTGCATATGTGATGGGCACAACTGCTTTTGCCCTTCCAGAGAAAAATTCAAGCCAGAAAGACCATGGAAGGCCAACACTGGCCACCAGTGCTGCAGATGCTGAGTGCCAATCAGGTCCCCTTCAAGGAGCCCATGGAGAGGCAGGTGTCACTGCTGGTGTGATCTCATCAGCACGAGGCTCCTCCACAACCAGACAAGCAAAGTACTAATCTATTCCATGGGGATGCCCATCCCTGAAAGTGTTCATGATCAGGCTGGATGGGGCTTTGAGCAACCTGGTCTAGTGGAAGGTGACCCTGCCCATGGCAGACGGGCTGGAATGAGATGAAGGTCCCTTCCAATGCAAATCGTTCTACGGTTCTATGATCTGATGTCTCTGCAGGTTGGTCTGAGGCTGCTCCCTGAGGTTCCTCCCAGCTGTGGCTCTGCAGCCATTCCTCTTGGCAGCTGCCCCAGTTTGAGCAGCTCACCCTGCCATCCTGCTCTCGTAGATGTGACAGCTCAACTCTTCATGGGACCGCACTGGGAAGTGGATAAGGGAACAATCTCTATTAAAAATAGCTCTGCCAAAAAGATTGTGGAGTTCCACTCTGAAATGCCCCTCGTCTTTCAAAGCAGGCAGGAAGGCCAGGGTACAGAGGGAAGGCAGGAACCAAGGAAAGGCAAGCAGAGAAGGTCCTTGGGCTTTGCCAGCTGTGAGAGGTGCCAAGCCCCAGAGACACTCACATTGAGAGACTGGCATATGCTGAGTTTGCATTTTCTCTTACTGGCTTTTCCTTCAGCATCTCTGGGATCTTACATGCTGAAGAGACCTTGCTGACAGTCCTGCACCCTGTGCTTCAATCTGAACTCCTGTGGAAAATCACTGTGAGGTTATGGCAGAAAAGCAGCGAAGGGATAGCTGAATTTTCCTGAGCTGTGGGAGAGCTCCATCCCTGTCACAGCCAGTGCCACGTGGAGCTGTGTGTGAGCACAGACCATGCTGCAGCAGCCAGCACAGCATTTGCCATCGCAGCTCACACTGGCTGCAGTGAATGCTCCAGCAGCAGCAGCTGTGAGCTGCCCAGCTCCCACAAGCACGTGAGGGAGAGAGAAATCCTGCTCACAGCAGCTGTGGGAAGGTGGAGGCAAGCAAAGCTGCCCATGCCAGTGGGAATGCCTCTAGTAAACCATTCTGAGCTCTTGGTTCCATCTTTACGAGACCTCTGCAGCCCCATCAACCCCAGCACTGACACCTGTCACGTGTGTGAGGGCTAATTCCCAGGGGGATTCAGGATGTGGGGATGCTGAAGCTGAGCCCCCCCCCAGCCTTGTGCCGGTGACAAATGATCCGTCCCTGTCCCGCAGCGTTATCAGCTCGGTGTTTGGTTATCCCACAGCACCTCTGCTCCCTCTCACAGGGACTGGCTCTGAAGCAGCTTCCTCCTCCATAACCTGGCCTCAAGCATTTCCCAGAGAACACGGCCAAGGGGATTAAGCTGCCCCTGAGAAAAATGCAAACATTGGAGGAGCGGCTGCTTTGCTAACATCTTGTAAATCCCCATTGAGATTAACCAGATCCCACGAAGATAATAATAATTAGGCTGCATTTAGTGCTTTACATGTCCAAACCCGTGGATGCCCAGGAAGCCAGGGTGCCCCTCGTTGGGGTGGAAAATGGGTAAGGAGCTTATGGCAAAGGCACGGCAGCTTCTGTCTGAGTCTCCACACTTAAAGATGCTGGAAACCTTGGCCCTGATCAGGGTGGGGACTGGCCTTTGCTTGGCACTGAGGCTTGCTGCCTTAGAACTGTGGTGGTGGGCATGGGGGGGTTTAACCAAGGGGAGCACAGTTACAGGGAGCTGGGGCTGGTGAAGGCTGTGGCATGCAGGGAAGATGGGCAGCACTGCTGGGATGCGGAGTGGGCTCCAGGCGGAGGAAAGCATCAATAATTAAGAAGAGGGATGAAACCAAAGTGTGCCTGAGATGCCATCTGAAATGAAGAGGTGCTGGCACAGCAGGGCACACTGGAACACAGCCAGCCAGAGGCAGGGGGGTGAGGGGGCTGCCCAGCCCAGCTGGTTATCAGCTTACAGCCTTTGAGGCTCACTGCCCTGATTCCTCAGGCTCCCTGCTCTCTTTGCCTCCAAAAAACTGGGATTTCCAGAAGAGTCACAGGAAAAGTGGGTTTCTGGAGAGACAATCAGGGCTACTGGGGTCACAAGAGGCAGGACAGAGCCCTGGGGGCAGGGCATGAGGGACTGAGGGAAGGCAGCTTTGTTTAAGACATTGCATCTAAGTGGGAATGACCATGCCAGGTTTCACCTGTGCACCGTGTGAGTGGCATCAGGGGTTTGGCCACAATTCCTGCCAGCTTTGCCGAAGGGGCAGCAAGTGCTGTGCCCACGGCTGCTCCTGCTCCCCCCGGGTAGGGGGGGTCAGCAGTGAGGGCTGCAGGGATGGGGGTGTGCCTGGCCTCCCCACAGCTCCAGAGCTGGCTGGCAGGTGGCCACAGCCCTGCTGGCCAACCTCCACCGGGTCTTACCCTGCAATTGTTTCAATTTACTAATGGGCGACAACAAAACTGTAATTAACAAAAATAGAAGTCTTCCTGCATAATTCTGGTCAATGTTACCACTTGGCAAGTTAATTAAGTGCTCAATTCCCCCAGCGCCGCTGGGTTTTTTTAATGATGGAGCCAGAGAGCTTCAGCATCACAGTTAAACATGAATCCTCTGTTCAGTGACTTGGAGGTCTGAGAGGCTTGGTGGGAGCCAGTGGTGCCAGAAGCTTCCCAGCTTCCCCAGTTAGCTGCAGGTTACCAATCCCACCATCCACATCAGACCCTAGGCCCTTTGGCTCAACCTCTGCAGTGTCTGGAGGATGCTCAGCCATGGTCTTTATCCCCATACAAACTGCTCCCCACAATCTGACCCCTGGCACTCTGCCCAGTTATTTATGCTCTTCAGCATTATTTTACACAAACAAAACAGTATCTATTAAAATCGTGGGACAAAAACCTGTACAAAGTAAGATAAGCAGCATGAGGTACAAGTATCTCGCAAGCCAGATCTCATCTCCCAGCATTAAATGCAGTGAATCTCACCAGAATATTTCATTTATTTGCTGACAAGTACTGTGCAGGGCTCATCACTGTGACAGATGGATGCCTGGAAAATATGGAAAACACTTCTGGTATCTGAATCAAGATCCAAATTAACAAGAACTTCATAAAATCACTTCCTGAGCCCTCTTCTCAGCCCCACTAGCAGGAAAGCTCCCTTTAGGAGGGCTCCTGACCAGCAGACACCTTTCACACCCCTCCCACAGCAGAAATGGGGGCATCTCACTGTGTGATCCCAGTTCCCTAACACTCTGCATCCTTGTGCTAAGAACACTGCAGCTCTGACCGTGCTGTGCATGCTTTTTAACACAGTGTTGGAGGAAAGGGACTAAGTGATGCTTGATCACTGGCTGCCAGGGCTGCTTCAGACCCATCTCAGGCAATGCCAGGCCTCTGCCTGGCAGGTTCCCCACCTTGTAGGTGCTCCTGTGCCCTTCCCTCTCTCAGCCCTCTTGGCCAGCAGCCTCCTCAGGCAACCCTGGTGCTCACTCATTTCAGATGCCAATGCCTGAACACTGGCTGATGCTCACTCCCCCTTGGATTCTGCCCATTCTCCCAGCTGAACTCTCCAGAGCCCCCCCCAAATCCCCTCCCCACACCTCTCCAAGCACCTCTGACTGAGCTGCCACAGTTTTGGGACACAGTGGGGGGAAGGGGATGTGCTGACCAGTGCCAAAGGCTCTTCTCTGGGATTCTTGATTACAGAGGGGAGGATGTACAACAAAATCTGACATGGGGATGTTCACAAACGGTGCTCTGAACAATCATGTCCCATCAGCAGACAACCACAGGCCTGGTTTTCCCTCCACCCCAGCCCTTATCTTTCCTAGGAGGCTGAGGCAGTGATGGGATTTGAAACGAGGTCGAGGAAACAAAGCATGTGCTGTGATGATGGAAGCACCAGAGATCAGGAGGAGAGATGGAGCACACAGAGGAGGTGCTTGTGAGATCTGCATCTGTGGTGGGAACACACCAGAGGGAATTCAGGTGCACCAGGAAGGGACTCAGACCAAGGGAAACTGAGGGCAGCATGCACAAAGGGGCATCCCTGGGGAGAGTGGGTTGGGTGTCACACACCACCATTGACAGCCACTTCCAGGACAGGGCAGAAAGTGTGGGGTACCACCTTGATTGTGCCTTTTTTGCTCTAAAACTACCTCAAAAACCCACTCAAGCTAGATCCAGAACTGTCTGCATGTGTGTTTGCTAATGCACACATGCTAATGCAATGCTGCTTCTGAAGCTTAGCATGTGTGTAGATATATGTATATCTATAAAATCTATAAACAAAAAAGGAGCACCAAAGGGAACTCCCAAGCAGTGGTCAGCAGAGCAGGTCCTGTGGCCACACACTGATGCCTGCCAGGCTGGGGGAGCAGTGGAGCTCCCCAGGCATCCTTCCCTTCACCACTCCCACCTAACACAGCTCCCAGCTCCATCTGCAGGGAAAGGAGAGGGGACTGCATGTGCTGCTCTCGGGCAGCTGAGTCTCCTCAGCTGCCAACTGCTCCACACTAATTGACTTCATCACCATCAACTGGGCAAGTTTTAGCACAACCCCGGGCTTGCAGATCAGCTCCCCTGAAAGCCACCACAGTTATTTCAATCCCTTGCTATTTATAGCATTTGACTAAGCCACCCAGTGATGTGTTTTCCAGCAACAGACTATTCTTATCTGTTCCTGTGCCCTGTCTCAGGCTGATGGAGCTGATGGTCCCTCCCCAGCTCTATTTTAAATGTGTGTGATGTATTGATGGCCTTCACACTGCAATAATGTGATTAAAAGCAGCACAGGGTAATGAGCTCGCTGGGATGAGCTCTGCCTCACAGGGCTTGTTTTCTGCCTCCCATCTGCTCCACTTCATCCCTTCTTTGTGCTGGGACCTCTCTCAGGTGGAAAATAGACACAGAAAGAGAGGATGGAAGAAGCTGCACACGATGGCTGAGCACTGGAGCTGCTGTCAGCATGCTGGGAGAGGACATGAGCAGAGGCATCTCCGAGCCCTGTGACAGCTGCAGGGAAGATGGTGTGTATTGCACCAGTGCTCCCTCCCCAAATCTACCCAGAGGGGACCTGGAGCAGTAGCAGCGTGTCAGCTCCACAGCCCATCCCCTTTACTGGTGCCATGGAAAGGGGAAGGCAAGCAGACGTGGGCAGCCAGACAACAGCCAGGTGCCAAGTGGCCATCGCAGTCCTGTTCCTTGTCTGTCCCTTCCCCTTGCACGTCTCATCCCAGGGATTATGCTCCCTGCTCCTCCTGCAGTAGGGATGAACCAGCCCTGCACAGCACAGCCTGAGGGTCAGCAAAACAGCTCCCACGGGACCTCCCACCCTGAGGCTCGATCCTGCACACAGCCAGCGGAGGATTATTGCAGCTGAAAGTCTCTGACTGATGAGTAATAGCAATGCTACCCTCCACTTGCCTTCGAGGAACAGCTGTGCTCTTGCCAAGTGCAGCTTACTGTGCTGCAGCAGCCGAGGCCGGGCCGGTGAGCAAAGGGGAAAGCGCCGCACGGCTCTGCGGCCGCGGGAGCCGCGCACGGGGCTGTCACCACCGCCGCCAGCCCGACCAGCTCCGTGCCCAGCTGCAAACCACACTGGTCAGGGCATCCCATCCTGGCCAGTACCTCCTGGGGCAGAAGTAGAGGTGGCATCATAGAATTACGGGATTGTTTAGGTTTGGAAAAGAGCTCTAAGATTGAGTTGAACTGTTACCCCAGCACTGCCAAGGCCACCACTAACCCACGTCCCAAGTGCCACATCTGCGTGTCTTTTAAACCCCTCCAAGGGTGGCGATTCCACCACATCCTTGAGAACTCTGTTTCAGTGCTTGACAAACTTTCTGCAAAGACATTTTTCCTAATATCTAATCTAAACCTCCCCTGGCGCAACTTTAGGCTGTTTCCATTATCCTAGTACTTGTTACCTGGGAAAAAAGACCAACTCCCTCCTGGCTACAATGTCCTTTCAGGTAGTTTTAGAGAGCTGAAGTTTTCCCCTGAGCCTCCTTTTCTCCAGGCTGAGCCCCCCCAGCTCCCTCAGTTGTGCTCCAGACCCCTCCCCTGCACTGCTGCCTGCTGCAGTAAACGGATGGACTTTTTGGAGTGCTGACCTGTGGACAGGTATCCTGCTCTGCTGTCCCCTGGGCTCTCCCAGGGCTCCCAGCAAGGGTCCTTCCCAAATTTGGCTTGACAGAAGCTGAGGAAAATGCCACCAACTTTTCCATGTTGTCAGGAACTATGGTGTTAGTCAAGCTCAGATTACTTTTTGATATTGTTATTTCACTGTTAGACCCAAAAATTTTATTCCCCAGAACTGGGAAAGCAGCTCACTTTGACTGATCCAAATGCCAAGGGGCCACTTGGATAACCTATTTGGGACATCTGGCTGAGACCCCAGAATAAACCCCTGGCTCTGGCATCCAGCTGAAGTCCCCATAGCCAGCAGCTCCCACCCTGGAAGCTTTTCATCATCTGCATCCCTGTGTGGCCATAGCCATGAGCCAGGTTCCCCCTGCTCATCCCTGCCCATCTTCCATCCCCTCCAAAATCAGGGCAGCTGCCGTGGCAGGAAGCACCTTCTGTATTTTTGGAGCTTGAAAAAAAAAAAAAGAAAAAAAAATCCTTTTTGAACGGCAAGAATGTTTCTAAGTCAAAGGATTGAAACTATTTTGCAATCAAGGAAGTGTATTTCCAAACGAGCTGAAGGCGAGAGCCTGGGTGCTGTGTGGGCTGTGTGAAGGGGCTGCTAAAAAAGGGTACACAGCTGTCCAAAATTTGGAAACCGGTGCTTTTGCAGAATATATATAGACATCCCTCCCCACTCAACATATTTCCTTCCAGTTCATTAGATTAAAAAAAAAAAATTAAAAAAAATCAGTAGGAGATTGAGGAGAGCACTTTGATGCTTTTGGCTTGTCTAAAAGCCATGGGACCGATTCCCAGGGCTGTGGGTGAGCATCCATTGCCCTGGGAATGGCCTGCTGAGCAGCAGGGTCACTGCCATGCTCCTGCACTAGCACACACATCCAGAAAGGAACCAGCTGCCTTTGGGAATGGGAAGCAGAGGCGCCAGCTCCCAGCTGGGCAGGGGTGGTGCAGATAAACATGAGTGGAGTGGGTTTCCCTGGAGATGGTGAGGAGGGTCCATTGTCTCTGTTACTATCAGCCACTCCCATCTGCACCTGGTCACCCCTCAGCACTTTGGTCCACATTTCACATTTCACCCTTGATTTCCCACAGTTGCCACCACTGGGTACCAGCTTTGACGCTCATTTATTTCTGTTGTTATTTCCAGTCTGGATGTGCTCGTGTTTTTTCTTGGCCATTAGCTATCACCACACATCTTCTGCTACCTTGACCATTACCTGATGTTTCCTTCTACAATGAGCAGGCGGAGATAAAACTGTCCCTGGTCTGGGATGGACTCAAGATGGAGCATCTTTCCAGAGAAGTGGGAGAAAAGTCATGTCCAGGCTGGACAGCTGGAGGTGCAATGATAGGAGGTGACACATGAGCATGTGCTGAGTATTTAAGAAAAAGAAAAATAGGAGGAACAAGAGAGCAAATCTGATGCTGAAAGCAGTTTTCATTTTCCTTTTCCTTTTCACTGAGCCTTACTATTCCTTTCTGTTTCATCTCAGAGAAAGAACTAAATTAACTACCAGCTCAGTTCCAAGAGACTGGATCCAAATGGATGAAGTATTAAGAAGATTTTCTGTTCACAATAAAATCCAGGCAACAGTATTAAAGCAGCAGAGGGTTTGGTCTGCTTTTCACAGATTAGCTATGGCTGTCCCAAGGACAGCAAGCTCTAATTTTCCCATTTTGCTCCAACGTGACATTTATGGAGCTGTCTGGATCATTCACAGTCATTGCAGACCAGAGTGGGAGAGCCATTATCTAACCATGGAGAAGAGAGGAATGCAGCTCTTGTTCTCCACCATGTCCAAGCTCCCTGCCCCTTCTCACCCACACACAGACCAGTTGTTCCCAGCACAGCCTCCATGAGGACTGCTGGGCTTTGCCACTGCCAGGGGTGCACCCGCTGAGAAGCTGCATCTCCTCAGCAAGCTCCAGTGCCACCCAGCTCCCCCTCCAGCAGCCAAACCCACGAGCACTGAGCCAGGAGTCTGCTCTCCCCGAGTGATAACAAAGTAATATATTGTTCATTTTTGTCTGAATCGATCTGGGCATGCATTGTAATTTACTCTGTGATCGGGTACTCCTTAACGAGATTTATCAGCCTGCCAAGCAGCCTTATCTTTAACAGTGCCCATTATCAGGATGTATTTCTCAGCCAAGGTTAGCAGCAGCAGAGCATCTCTGAACACCAGCTGCATGATAATAATCCCACAATAACGCCCAGGAGATGTGAAGCAGGTCCAGCAGAGCCCATATCCAGTCACCACAGGCCCCACTCCCATGCTGTAGGTGCAAGGTGCTCCTCCTGGCTATTTCACACACGTTTGACACAGGAACTGTGACTCCTCAGAAGCCATTTGAACCTGCATGCAGAAGATGTCAAGTCTGCAGCAAAAATAATGCCTGCTAAGGGAAACCTGGCCAACTCTGCAGAAAACAAATAAAATACTCTATGTGGTTTTCCAACTGAATGGAAAAAAAATCCAAGAAAAGCTAAGTTTATCAGAGGAGTCTTATTTAACCAAAATCTTCTTTTTTCATAGGCACTAGTGTTGACTAAAATATCCAGCCATACAACTAGCAATTTGCTGCATCTGATAAAAGCAGATTCAAGCTGTCTGATTGCTCTGTTTTAAATTGCAGAGAGCCCCAAGTGTCTATCAGACACTCATTTCCAAACCAGAAGAAAATCAGCATCTCGGGAAGCTTCAGCTTCCTCTCCCTAGGAGGTGCTTCCCCTGTCCCCTCACCCCAAAGCAGTCCAGCAGCAGCAAACTGGGTCTGAACCTCTTTCATGATCACAAGGGACCATTTCAAAGCAGGCTGGGAAACCATCAGTGGTATGGCTTGGGAGCTGAGGAAATCACAAACCAATATCCTGCAGTACCTGCACATAAAGCTTTCCAAGCTTTAAATATAGCTGTATTTTTTAATATTATCCCAAGAGACAACCCTATGTTGGCAGAGACCAAAGCCCCCACGGGGAGGTGGCTGAGGGTACTCAGGGCTGTACTGCTAAGAGCCACCAAACCCCTTTTCCCATGGGGAGCAGATACCTGCACTCCTCCACTGGAGGAGATACCTGCATCCATGATTTTTGCCCTGAACTGCATGTGTGCCTAGAGAATTGGATGCTTTGGTTTCTGTGGGCAGTGCTGTTTGACCACATTAAATCACTGCTGCTTCAAAAAAGCCCAAGCACCCCGCTCCAGGCTTCAGGGCTCTGAGTTCCTAATTCCAGCAGCAGAAATATTTTAATTAAATGAACTACCTTTATGGAATAAATCAAGTGATAAGCTTGAAAAATTAACTCCCATAATCTTTCATGCTGCTGTGCAGGTCAATAAACTATTACACTAAAAGGCTGGGAAACGTTCTAGAAACATGAGTTGTTACAATGGAGATGGATGAGCCATTTTACTTCCCAAATTATACACAGCAGCATCTTTCCACACTCATGCCTTGCACACCCTCTCCCATCCCCTCACCTGTTGCCCATGGCAGAGCTGGAGTGGCAGGGCCAGCATCTCCCACCTGCCTGGGGTACAGCTCCCAGCCAACCTCCCCAGAACCATCCCCTGTCCTCACCTTGAGTGTTTCCTGACTCCTTCCAGCCCACATTTTGGGCACTAAGATGGAGTCAGGAATCATGAGCTGCCTACTGAGGGGTAATGTGTCTTGGTGGGGCCAATTCAATTTTCATCAGCTTCGGAACTTATTTTAAACTTAAGATTCTTTTGGAAACCACCTTATTTTAACTTAAACCTCTGTTAGGGATAGCTGATAGCCACCCAGCTGGCATGGGGTGATTCGATACCCTGACCTGGATGGATGCTCCCACCAGCAGTGCCCAGTCTCTCTGGAGCCAGGAGTAGGAACTGCTACAGCTGCTGGGGTGGAAGAGCTGCAATTTTCCATCTCAAGAGTAAATGCAGCAAGAATGAAGCTGAGAAGCCAAAAGAAAATGAAATGGTGAAGTTCACATAAAATAGTTGCTTAAGAAAATTTAGAAAATCATATGAATCACATATTTACTCAATTTAATATGAAGTGTGAAGGCATTTCCTTCCCCAGCTGCCCTTTCTGCAGACAGACAGATGCCTGTGGGACTTTGTGGCTCCTGAAGTCACAAGAGGAACCACCTCACTTAAACCCTTTAAGTAATTTAAGAAGCTCCACTTTAAGAGTAGTTCAGGACCACTGCAGAAAACTGCTCCTCTAAAGGCTGGCAACACTCCCCTGACTTCCAGCCTGAAGAAAAACCCAGATTTGTTAAAAATACTTCTGCCTAGCTCTGGTTTGCTCCTCTTCTCCTCATGTCCTATTTGCTCTCGGCAAACAGATGACTGTTGGTCATACTTAACAGCTCTGAGTAAACCAGGGAATTATGTAAAGAGGGGAATTTCACAGCTCCTTCGCAGCGCCAGTGCGGGTGTTTGTTGCCAGCAGCCAGTGGGATGTGCTGCCGCAGCTCCCTCACCCGGGCCGGGCTCAGCCCTGCCCATCCCAGGATCCGTCCCACAGCCTGGACCCTGCCCTGGCTCAGACAGAGCCCACACCTGCAGAGCCATGGGCAAACCCACCCCACCAGCCTGGCCTCATACCCACACCCACACTTTGTGGGGTTATTCCCAAACCAAATACCTGTAGGATTGCTTTTCTTTTTCTTTGAGAATATTTTGTCTCTGAGTCAACCAAACCCCTCTGAAATCAATGCTTACTGCTTCCACAGGCTTGGGAACCAGGTGCTTTTTGAGCTCCAAACAATTAAAATATCCTAACCCCAAAAAAAGCCCTAAGACAGCCCTTCATGTCAGAGCTCAGAGACTGCTACTTATCTCCCAGTCATGACACAAATAATGGCCAAAGGCTGCTAGCTGTGGCTTGGGACAATACAAAGCATCCAGTGATCCCATCTGAAAATCCCAAACCAGATCTCTGAAATTAAGAAATCCCTATTATTGCTCCCAGAGGCGTCTCCAATTCCCCCAAACTCTCCCTTTGTGTTCCAGTGTTTTGCTGTACTCTCTCTTCCAGGATCCCATGGCAATGAGGTCTCTGGGCTAACTGTGCAAGACATCTTCTCCCCACCTCACCTTTCTTCTGGGTTTTGTGTTGTGACAAACACAAAAGCAGACAGAGGATTGTGCTCTGCCATGTGTTAGGACACAGAGTGATTCCCACTCTGTCCTGGGTGCAGGAATTCACATTTTTGGTGCAATGAGGCCCTCAGAAAATCTGCCTTTGAGGCTTTTCATCATTCCAGGGACAAGAGTCGTGGAGGTGGTCCTGTATCTATTTCCTTACAGTAACTCCTTCACAAGGAAATCACGGGAGAGGGCATCAAGGGATGAGAGCAGCATGAAGGACTTGGGCTGTTCTCCAGATATTTAAAGTCTCCTAATGTAGGGTTTATTTTACTTAAACTATCTAAAATTTGGGCATCCAGTCTCAGCAAGTCACCATCTACCCCAGGTGGGAGATGAGAAGCCAAATCCCTTGCAAGGCATCGCCCTGAGTGGGTACCACTCTTTCCATCAGCTTGGAGAGATAAACCTGAAACTGGGGCGGGGAGAGGGGCAGATAAACCCTCCCCTTTCCTTCCCAGCTCCACGGCACGGCCAGCAGAGGGTCCCTGTGCCGAGCAGCCTGGGCAGAGCAGAGGCTCCCTGAGCACGGCACCGCTCACCCGCAGCACGCTGCCTTATTTTAGCAGGCGGAGCAGATGGCAGTGGGAAGATGAGGAGGCAAAGCAGCAGTGGAGAGAACGCTTGGAAATAAAACCTCATGCTCTGCTGAGGGGGCCTGGTGCATTTGGATGGTTGTAGCCAGAATGAGCTTTGAGGCAGCTCAAGGGTTCGCTGGTGGGGGACCTATAGGCATGGAGAGGAGAGACAGGGAAAAGCCTGCCCTGGTTCCCAAATACTGCTTGGCTCAGACAGGGACAGCTGGCGCTGGCTCAGCACGGCCTCAGTGAGGCAGAAACAGAACTGAAATAATCCTCAGCAAAGGAGGCAGAGCCCTTGCAGAGCCTTCCAGCCCTGGTGAGAGGGTGCTTGGGCTCCACTGGCTCCTGCCCACGGGGCTGGGGGAAGCTGGGACTGTTCCCTTCCCCGGTATCACCATGGATTTTTGCATGGCTGAGCCTGAACAGCTCTCAGGGCTGGACCTTCCCTGCCTGAAACACAGGAGATGCTCTGCAGAGCACCCTGGGCTTTGGCACCTCCCTGAGCCTCTGCAGAGCTGGGGACCACGGCAGCAGCACGCAGGGACCAGCCCAGCACTGAGCCTGGACTGCAGGCTATGCTGGGGAAGATGGTTTACCCACACCTGCCCGGTGCCACTGCCAGCACAGCCCCCCTGTGCCCCAGAGGCTGAACCCCACAGCACAGCTGCCAGGATGCCCAGAAACACCACCCACATGGGACAAGAGCTGTGACATCCCAGCTTCCTCCTGTCCCCTTCACCCTGTCACATCCACTGTGACCAGCAGCATGAAGCACAGCAGCAACCACAGCCGTGTCCCCCAGATCCCTGTGCCTCCACTTTGTCATCCAACACACAAAATGTAACCACAGCAGCTACACCTTTCAAATTGTTTCTCTTCCAAACACCCCAGAAAGTTGTTTAAGTTGCAAAGTATTACCTGGGGCTTTCTCATCAGATTCTTAATTAGCTGAAACGATTTGCTTTGTTGGGGAATTGCTTCCAGGAGTTCCTAAAGAGCTTTAAAATCAGCTCTAGGAACAGCCTCAGAAGGGAAATGCATTTCAGCTGGGCAGCAAGTCCAGCAGTGGGCTACACCTCTGCCCACCCCAGCAAATTCTATTCTGTCACACAAAGAATTGAAGCAATTTTTAAGAAAAGTTCGATATTTCCTTCTGTTGGGGCAGGAGGGTCCCCTGGCTGAGCTTCTCAAGCTGCTGTTTTCAGGTTGGGGGCACATTTAATTCCTGGATTCCTGGCATTGTCCTTGCTGGGAATTCCAGCTCCCTGCTGCTCTCAGTGCACCTGTGCTTGGCTGTGACTGCATCAGGACTATAAACCAACCACTATTCAGTCTGCAAACAACAATTTAACAACCAGTGCTAAATCCAAAGAGGCTGTTTTTTTCAAAGAGAAGGTGCCAGCATTCCTGTTAATGGGCTGCTTACTTATAACAGCTCATTTTGTGTATTGCCTAGAAAATCTCACTTCTCTAGGTGCCATTTGAAGCAACATATTTAGAAGCTCTTGGCAAAGTGCAAAGGAATAAATAATTTTGGATGTCCTTTTACCAGAGGGCAGGCACATGAGTTCCTACTCAGTTTCCTGAGGGTGTGGCTATGCTCCTTCTTTAAACTTTGTGTAAATTTATTATCAATTTTCTTATGCCTGGCCAAGATTGCCTTTAAAATCTGGGGAATTTTACATTAAAATTAATTGGGTGGCAGAGCAGCCACTTGCAGGTGGAACTCCATATCATCACCCCCAATGCTGGAGGTGATCAGTTCCAAGCAGATGCTGGCATTCCCTCTGGGAGATCATGGAATCCTAGAACAATTTGAGTTGGAAGGGACACTCAAGACCATCTAGTTCCACCCCTCAGCCATGGGCAGGGACACCTGCCACTAGACCAGGTCACTCCATGCCCCATGCAGACTGTCTGGGATGGGGCATCCAGAGCTTCTCTGGACAATCTGTGCCAGGGCCTCACCATCCTCACAGCAGAGAGAAATTCAGTTTGCACTGGAGCAGTCAATGTCCTTAGGGAACAGGCAAGCCCCTGGAGACACTGGAGCCCTGGCTGGCCCAGCCTCTGGCACTCTCCTGAGCTTTGTCAGTTTCTCCAGGGATATTTCCTAATAACTCCCCATTTTCTCTGAATGATCACACATTTGATGGAGCATTTTATCCCCTGGCGGCTTCTAAATATTGCCAATGCTTTCTAAATATTGCAGGGTGAGCACACAAGGGAAGGCAAAGGGCAAGCCCAAGCTCTGGAAACACCTTTCCACTTGCTCACAGGAGCAGGAAAGGGATAAAAATCGAAGAAGGAAAGGAGTGCAATCACTGCTGGATCAAGCATAAGCATCTCTGTTAATGCCCTGGCTTACAATTACAATCACTTATGTTAATAATGGCACCTCCTGGCTCATCCCTCCTATGCTCCCAGTGGTTGGAAAGGAGCTTCTTTACAGCCTTATGTGAAGCAAGAGGCTATGGAAGCATTGGGGTTTTTAAGGAATCCTGTCTCACCACCAAGGAAGCTGCAGCATGGCTTCTGTCTGCCCAGTGGAGCAGCTGCTCTTAGGCACAAAAAACCAGGGACACATAGGAAAAGGAAGCTGTTTCAGATGAAATGACAGGAGCAGGGATGATGATCTGTGCTGAATGGGTTGACTGAGGGCCAGGAAATGATCAGGGAGTGGAAAATGGAGGGACATGTCATTCCCTCTTCTGCTCTGGGGAGAAAATGCAGATGGAGGAAGCCAGGGCTCACAAGGTCCTGTGGCAAGGCTTTTAAGTAGGTAAGAGGCAGATGAACTCCCTGGAGGGGGTCAAAGTGCCTGTTAAGGTTTGGTACCCATCTCCTCCTCAGGCCAGGATGTGGGTCCCCAGAAGCCATGCAAGAATTTCCTCCGGGATAACAGAAAATTAGTATAAATAAACCTATTTCTAGCATCTGGGGCTTTGCTACCCAGCATCTGCCCTGGGGTGCCACATGGGGACCCACTTTCTGCAAGTGTCACACCTCCAGAAGACAAACTGTCCCTGTGAAACATTTTCCTCTCAACTTCCATAGCAAATGTCAACCAAAAAGGCATTCAATCATGTGTTTCCACTCAGTCTCTGACCCCTGTGACAGAAAAATCATTGGAAAGATGGCTGTGAGGTGGCCACAGGCCACACTAACAGCTCCACCACCGAGACCGAGAACCACTACACATTACTGGGTAATGTAAGAATGAAACGTTGCTCAAAATATCCATTCAGAGACCTTCCCAGGCTCAGAGTCTCAGTATGCTTCAAAGAATGAGCTTGCTTTCATTTTCTATTTCACTTTGGTGTTTATTTTTGCTTCAGGCTGGTGCCATCCACCTTCCCCAGCTCATCAGCCCAGTAACCAGGCCAGGGGGAGGAGGAAGGAGCAGTTCCTTAGTGCACCTCCCTGCTCCATTCAGCTTTCTGCCTTTTCACATGCTGGGAGGTTTTGTGCTTAAATTAGAGGCTGAAGAGCCCTGGCTCACAGTGCTTGCTCCTCAGTGCTGCCCAGCAGAGGATGGCTGCATGCAGGGAATGCTGCACTGGAGCCCAGCTGAGTCCTGGGCACTGCAGCACTGCAGAACCCCGATTCCCCCAGCAGCATTAATTATACAGAGCCTCCCTCCCTCTCCACCACAGAGGAAGGCTTTGTTTCACAGGAGAGCAGAGTTTACACTGCAAAGCAGGGAAACTTGAGGAGAGGGATGATGGTGAGGGCCCAGCTCCCATCACACATCTCCTGGCAGTGCCACCTGATGGGACAAGCTTGTGTCCCTCCAGCAAAGCCCCACCAGCAACCTGATCACCCCTGCCCATGACAGGGAGATTGGAACCAGATGGGCTTTAAGACCCCTTCCCACCCAAACCATTCAGTGATCCTATGATTTAATGGAGGAAGAACAGGAACAGCCAGCTGGCCACCTCCTGAGCAGTAATTTTTCACCACACCAATAATGCCATTTCTTTCCATAGAGTAAATGTCATTTTCCCCCTGCCCAGCAGTGTTTTCTCAAACAGCCAGTGTACTCCCTGGGAGATGGGATCTTAGTCCTTACCTTGCATGGCTCATCCTAGCACATGTGGGGAAACAGAGCATCCCAGCACACAGCAAGAGCTGAATCCTGAACTACATGGTATGCGGAACACTCTTAAACCAGGGTGAGCCCCTGCATTGCCTGAGTTGTAGATACCACAAACTGCCTTTCAGGTCCTGCTGATCCTTACAGAAGGGCACAGCCTCCCATAGCAAACACTCTGATAAAGGCTTGGACTTTCATCAGCAGCACAGCACCATGTCCTTCCAGTGCCCAAGCTGCCCGTGTGGGCTTGTCCCACCCATGGACTTTACAGCACAGTTTGGATGTGGCAAGAAAGGAATCAACAGAAGAGCCTGGCCTGAGCTAGCAAAACCCATCCCAAACAATCACATCCCATCATCAGCATTCCCATTGGATTCTTCCCAGCATGGCCACACGCCTCACCACTTGCAGCCCCTCTCCTCACTCTCATTTTGTTCCAGGGACCTTTACAGATTCTAAAGTCTGTAGGATACAACTGCAAAATGCCACTGGGCTCAACAGGAAAAACAATGGTGCTTTGGTAAGTGGATCAACACCAGCAAACTCAGTCTGAGATGCTCCCATCTCAGCTGGAAAATTGAGCATCTCCACTGCAACCCAGCCCTAAAGCTGTCTCCTCCTCAGCCCACTCAGAAATCCACTGTTACAAAGCCAATTAAACGCTCGATTAAGTGTCCCAACATGTTCCCAAATAAAGCACTAACATGGCATGTTATTAAAAAAAATAGAAAGAAGAAAGATCCAGGTTGTATAATGGTCTGTGAGCCCATCAGGATAAGCTGTGGCTGCTCACAGGGGTGGAAATAGGAGCTGAACAGCCAAATCCTCTTGCTATCTCCCACAAAAAGAGCTGTTGCTCTGTCTGCCCATCACAGCTTTAGACTCTGATTTAGGTGGTCCCACCATCCTCATCATCTGCTGCTGGTACCTGCTCAGGGACCACCACCCCCACGGTGCCCCTCAGAGCATGCTGCTCCAAAGGATCCCTCCAATCCAACTCCTCCACACCTTTTGCCTTTGTAAGAGCAGTGTCCACCACCACCTCCACCAGCAGCTCCTGCTGTGGCCAAGGCAGAGCTCTAGGACACACACTAGCTCCCACACACTCCATGAAGCAGCCTGGATTCAGGGGTCGGTGCTGCCACGTCCTACCAGACCCCAAGGAGCCATCTCATAAAGCTGGATCACAAACATGATCCAAGTGTGATCCAAACCCCTCTGATCCAAGCACTTCATCTCCCAGGGCAGAGATGGCAATAACCTCCTGATGTTGGGTACCAGCCCCTGGACTGGGGACTGATTCTGAGCTTCTTCAGACACTCATTGTTCAATGCAAGGCACAGCAGGAGCAGGAATGAATGTCCAGGCTGTCCCCATTCTCCTGAGAGCTCCATGCCTCCTCTGTACCATTGCCCTCCTCTTCCTCTGCCTCTCTCCATCACCTCCTGCCCTTTGCTGCACCTGGCACAGCGTTAGGAGGGTGGCACAGGAACCCCCTCACTTTCCCCCCATGCCAGCTGTGAGTGAGGTGTCCACTGAGGTCTGCACCAGCTCCCTGTGAGCTCCCTGGGGAGCGAAGAGGACATCTCTGGGTTGGTGCTGCAGTGGACAGCAGTGATACTGCCCAAAGCAGCAGAGAGGCACACGGCTCCTCGAGGCACAGAGCTCCAGGGCTGCCCCACCAGAAAGGCTGCTGGGTCTGACTTGAACAGCAAAGGCAGAAAACCCTGTGCTAGAACCAGGTGACCTGGATTTTGTGAATGAACTGGGTTTTTTCACTCTCCAGCACATATATTTATGAAACCCTTTCTAATACCTATAAAACACTATGGCAGCTTTAGCTTGTCCTGCTTCCTCTCTGTGCTTCCACTTTGCCTATTTTTACTGCCTTCAGCCTTTCATGTGCACAACAGTAACTCTTTTCAAAGCTTCTCAAGGTCAAGAAAGTCCCTAACAGGGTGCATTAGGGCAGTTATTGATCTTCTCTCAGCCTTTCCCAGAGCTGTTCCAAACTGTGAAACCTCAGTCGGGTGATGGAAAGTTACTCAGGCCCTTCCCATGTTGGTGAATTTTAATATTCATGGCACCCAAGTGGTGAGAATATCCAATCCAATACCCTTGCAGTGACAGCCCTGCATGTCTGAGTCCATGTCCCTGCTGCAAGGTCACTGTCCCTGTCTGTCTGCTCGAGGATGGCTTGAGTGACTTTCTGAAGGATGAGTCTGTGGAAGCTTCATGGACAGAATACCATCACCCCTGAGAAGCAGTTCTGCAATACCTACCAAAATAAGCATTTGCTGGGAAAAGCTGTCAAAGCTTAGCTGGGGAGAAAAACTGCCATGAAGACCTATTCATGTTATATGGGCAAAAAGCATTTCCCCAAATTTTTCCTTGTCACTTTCTAGGAAACCATAATCAATATCCCAAGGATGAAATTTCACCACCAATTAAAGCAGAACCCACAGTGGGGTGGTGGCTCCAAGAGCTCGTACAGACTATTGAGAAGGACATCTGCAGTGGAGACTCAGGTGTCACATCTGCTCTGCTGCCACCTCAGCTCCAGCCCCACGGGCTGGCCCAGAAGCAATCCTGACCTCCCCAAAGCCAAAGGGCTGCCTGTTGTAAGCCCAAATCTTTTGACTGCCTGAGCCACAGTGAGCACTCGGGCTTTGATCCTGACACATCCACTCACTTCCCAGCAAGACAGCTCTGGAGACACCTTGGCATGCTGGCCCTAGCAGCTTGCTAGCCCAGGAGCACAGCAATACAACAGGCAGCAGCTCCAAGTCCTAGGGCACAGCAAATGTGCTCTGGAAAACCAGCCTGGCATCGGGGAAGCATGGTTCACTTCAAATATATCTTCATTTAAAAGGCAGATAATCCTCTACTTCACTCAGCCACTGTCACTCCTCTCAAAATAATGTTCAGTTTTATGAAGCATTGAAAACAATCTGAAGTGTGGGCAGCAGTTGCCTCAGAAATATCAATCAGCAGGGTCCATATACAGCTGACATTTGTCCCTTAATAATATAATTGCAGCTAAAACAAGAAAGGAACCTGGAGCTCTGGGCTTTTTTACTGATTAAAGAAAGGAACAGCAGTTCTTAATATAACTTTAAAGTGGCCAGAAGCTGAGAGCAGGCACAGCAAGGCAAACTCCAGTGTGTGGAGCAGAAGTTCCAAAAACACAACCAGCAGAAGACAAGAGCCAGCAGCAGACACAGGGCTAACTTCTAATGGGGTTCTGCAGAAAATCCAGCAGTGAGGTCCAGCACAGAAACATGCACTGCATGAGTGGACCACCCACAGATGCTCCTCATCATCCATCGGGTGGGAGCCCACTCTCAATTGAGACTTGCCTGCAAGGTTACAATGAGCCCAGCCCGTCTCCAGCCCCGCGTCTGCAGGAGGAGCTGTTGGGGAGCCCAGAGCTGCCCAGCCCAGCAGCAGGAACCAGCTGAATTACAGCAGGTTCACAGCACAGAAAACTCCTGAGTCACAGCGAGCTGTTAATTACCAGCCTTTAACAGGATTTGAGGGCTCAGGCCAGCGACACCGCCTTCCTCTCTCGTGCAGAGCTGCTATGCAGAGCTCTCAGTTTGACTTAAGTTTATGTGACTGACCCAAATATTCATACCCTCGGGGCTGGGGTATTGTTTAAAATCATGATTTCTACACAAAAATCTAGGAGAAATCCAGCAATTGCTGCACACTGTGCCCTGCATCTCTGACTACCTCTTTCTCCTGCAGAAAACTCCAGGGTCCAACCCCCTGCTCATCTTTCAAGAGTGGCACTTTGCTCTTCCTCTCGTCCCTGGAAAGGGGACCGGGCCATCCTAGTGCCCATCTGAGCTCCAGGGACACTGCCAAGCTGTCACTGCAGGACACTCGACTCAGGGAAAACAGCCTCAAAAGGGTGACTGACAACAGCTGCTCCCTGCTCCATCAGGAGCTGCAGAACATGTCCCTGCTGCCCCTTGAGCCTGGCAGGAACAACAGGACACTAACAGCACCTGGATTCCTATGGAAAAATGATGCCTGAAAACTTTAAGCTCCTGTCCCTAGCTGTCACCCACCCTTCCTGTCACCCTACGAAGGCAGGCAGCTCTTTGGGAAGCATTTCTGATCATCCCATGAAGGACACAGGGCTCTCTGAGATGGAGAGCTGCTGGATCCCCAGCACAGACAGCTGTGCTCCAGAGGGCAGGAGGCAGGTTCTTCTTCAGGCACACATATCCTGCTTTTCTGCCTTGGAAGGAGGGGGGAATGGTCCCAGACGCCAGACTGGGGCTGGAATTTCCACCCCAGGACAGTGCTGAGCTGGAGTCTCTCTTAACCCCGCTAATCCTCTTTGCTTAGGAGCTAATTACATTCCCAGCGAGAGCAGGGACCCTTGGGAAGGGGGCAGGGAGGCAGGGCACAATCGGGAGTTGAACTCAGGCTCCTCCCGGCAGCGAGGGCAGGTGAGGCAGGAGCCGCACGCTCCTCCCTGCTCTCCTTTCAGCTCTTCTCTGAAACGTATGTGCCGACACCAAAATAATTTTGGCACAAAACCTTTCCTCGGCTCTCCTTCTCTAGCCCATCCCCCGGCTGCCGGCAGCGACGCCCTGTTCTGTACAAAGGCTGATCTCACGGAGCTTTTTCCATCCCCCTGGAGTCCGTTTTCCAGGCATTCCTCCCCGCAGCCGAGCGCAGGAGCTGCCGCGGCTGCTTCTGCAAGTAGGGCAGGTCAGCCCCATGCTCAGCATCAGCATCTCGAACCCGAGCAGTGCAGCAGCCCACCCTGGGGAGCTGCTCTGCTCAGGGACCAATTTGATGCAGCAGGAGCTCTTGGATCGTGATCAAAAGAGAGGTCTGGGGCTTTCCAGACAGTATTTGATACAGTGATCACAAGGTCCTTGCAAGAAATCCATCTGAAAGGGCTGGTTTGCACCTGGCTGCAGGTACAGGGGGAGCAGCAGAAGGGGAACATGTCCCATGAAGGGCTCAAGCAAACACTGCTCCTGCATCCTGTGATACCACATCCAGGATAATCACAGAATCCTAGATCTGAAGGGACCTTAAAGCTCATCTCATTCCACCCCCCTACCATGAGCACGGACACCATCCACTGGACCAGGCTGCTCAAAGCCCCCTCCAACCTGGCCTTGAGCACTTCCAGGGATGGGAAGTCCACAGCTTCCCTGGGAAACCTGTTCCTGTGTCTCACCAACATGTGATAGGCACATACTATATTATATATGCATATAATGCATGTAATAAGGAGCCCAAGAGCATCAACTGGTGAGATCACACAGGGCAATGCAGCAGCACCACCTATGACAACCTAAGTGTTATTTTAAAAAAGGTTATTTTTACAATGCATGAGGAAATCAAGGGAGAAAAAGCAGTTTTACATCTGGATGGGGTATGGTGAGGACCACAAATCAATAAGAGGACCCTCCTGAGGGTCAGGTGCCCATTGGAGGTCACAGCCTGGCACCTGGGAATCAGCAGTGTTCTGCAATGAAACTTGTCACTGCTCCTGTTTCAGGCTGGTTAATTAGGCAAAGGGGCATCCTGCCATGTTTATTTAGTAACAACATGCATAGTTCATTTGTTCCTTAATACAAAACCCCTGGAGTCAATTGGGGTCAACTGGGGTTACTGGGAGAACATCATGTAAGCACAAGGCCAATCATGCTGCAAGCCAGCTCTTGCCAGATCACTTGTTCCCTGAGCAGACTCTGCCATAAACAGGAGAGATTTCCTATGTCCCCAGTGAAATGACCCAGCACTTGGTCTTCCTGCAACAGAAATCCCTTCCCTTCCTGCATGGCATCAGGCTGAGGCAGTAGGGAATTTGGGAGAGTCCCAAAGTGTCATCTCTGGCTTGAGAACATCTCCTAGTACTGCTCCCAGGATGCTGCTCCTGGAGGAGGTGTGAGGAGGTGGGAGGAAGCTCCAGGCACCTGTACTCCTGGTATTTCACATAAACAACTTATTTAAAGCTGGGTAACATGTATTATGGCAAGCATGCAGAGGAAGTGGAAGTTAGGCACGCTTTTGGGATTCCTCTGCTGGTCACCCACAGAGGAATGGGCCACCACAGTCCACACACTTCTCCTGGGATGTACGGCCAAAATGCCACCCTTATCCCTAAACTCGTCACATATCCCAGGCTTCCAGTTCTCACCAGCACCTTCTGACCATGCCCACCAAGACCCAAAGCCAGAGGAAAGCCAGCCTTGCTGGCAGATCTTCTGGAAACTCTGGGCTCAGAGGCACAACCCAGCTTCTCATGAGTGGGATACTCTTGGAAGATGCTTCACCTGCATAAGCATCAGTCTACAGTGAAGCAAAGACAATAAGAGAAGCCCAAGTTACCCTTTTCTTTGGGTGGCTCAGCACCTATGCAGCTCAGCCAGTGAGTTCACAGAAAAGCAGCACTTTTAGTATTTTCTTCTCTTTTGGTAGGTTTGAGTGCACTTGGCTGAACAGAGTGCTGGGGAGGAGGCAGCTCCTTGGATACCTCCCCAGGCAGCTGCAGAGGGTGGGAGGGGACGGCAGGGACACAGAGCCTCCGACTCCATCTTTAGATCAGGAGTGGGATGGGAATGAAAATACCATGGGTATAATAACACATTTTTCCAGGGAAATCAGGAGTTTTAGGGGGTTGCAAATAGGGGCAACAGCCTTCCCCGCTTTCTGGAAGTGACAATACAACTTTATTTGCAGGAAATACATGGTTTTAGCACTATTTTCCCTACAAAACTCCATCCTTCTTCCAAAAACCAGGCCACTGTGGGCCATGCCCTCTCCCTCCCTGTGGCTGATGCTTTTTGGGCCCAGGGTGAAGCCCTGCCCAGGCTCCAGGGTTGTGTACAGAGCATGCTGCCAATCTCACCCACAGTTCATGCTCCTCTGCACTTACCAGGCTTGGGATCAAATCCCTCATTAGTTTTCACACAACTTCCAAGGGCAGCTTATAGCCAAGGTCCCAATTCATCAAGCAATTAATGGATCAAGCCTCACTACTTCAAAGAGTGAGTTCTGGTATTTGCATGAACCTCAGGGCTTGGGACAAGCCCATGTGAGCTGCAGGCAAAAAGAGATCAGACCACAGAGCAATTTTCCCAGAAGATCAAGCAAACCTAAAGCCCAACCACATTAACAGACCTTGCAATGCTTTCCTTTCCTCGGAAAGTTTTTGTTAAAAACATCTACAGCACAAATGTTGCATTTCTTCCTCAATTCTTATAAAAAGAAATCCCATAAACCAACCCAACCATGCAGAGCTGGACAAAGGTTCAGTGTAAAGGGAAACAAAACCCATGACAGCCTGGGTAGGATCTTGCTGTGGGTCTTCACTCTATGTGAAGGCTCACAGATGTTGCAGGGATGAGCTGCAGCAAGAAACACTAAGAGGAGCATACATGCCAGGGTGGGTTTGCCCAAGGGTGTCCAAAGGCATTTGCTCAAGAGCTCTGGGAACCTGGGCAGAGCCCAGCCTTCAAAATCTGAAATTTAATCCCAAGTGTCAGCTAGTGACCCTGGAGACAAGGGCTGAGGAGAGCTCACCTTTCCCTGGTACATGCAGAGATCACCGTGTTACTGGCTACAACCCAACCCCAAATTAATTCTCTAATTAATTAATTAGCAGCCGGGTGCCAGCGAGCATTAAAGCCTTTTCACCAATCCATGAGCTTTCTGAAGCCTGGGAACACACGGCTGCCCAGGGGCATGCCAACACGGGTTCAGCCCTACCCAAAGAACAAACACTTGGACAGCTTTCCTCACTCAAGCCCCCGGGGCAGGGTGGAGGCAGTGGGGGAGCAGCAGCAGGAGCAGAGCACTGGCATTGAAAACAGCATTGTGAACACTGAGATGGCCATCTGGGAGTTTGCACCTCCACAGACACTCTGGGAAGGCGTCTCCTCCACTGCCAACGTGACCATGAGTGGAGCAGTGGCAGCAGCAGCTTCAGGAAGAACAGAAAATTACTGGGTGTAATTGAAACTGCAGGGAGGAGCTGGGGACATAAAATGTAATTATCTGCCATGGAACACATCCAAGATTAGCAATCCTACTTCTGGTCATTTCAAGTTCCCATTAACTTCTCCGTGTGCTGATGTTATCAATTCTGTGAGATGCAGCACTTCCAGGGCCTCCTCTGGTCAGAGTCTCAAATCACTTGTCCAGGGGGGAGTGAAGGGCCTGGAAGATGTCCCTCCCTAGGTGCCAAGGTGGAAGGGCTAGGAGGATGCTCCAGCTGAACCAGTTGCACCACTCTCCTCTCTAGGCCCCAGCGGCTAAGGTGCTTGGTAAGATGATCTGTGTGGGCATCACAATTCAGAGACACTCTCAACTATAACAGGTAAGATTGGGTGGATTTCAGACCATCTCAGCCTCCGTTCTCCTCTCCTTGCATTCCATCTCAGCAGGCTACAGAATTCACCATCCAATTCACATCCATACAACACTGGGCATTCCCACATCCACCGCATGCACAGCCCATTCCATTGTCCTGCACCCAGGCTCCTCTTGCTGAGGCCCTGACACTTTCTTCCCCTGTATCATCTTCCTTGCAGCCTCAGCATTGGAGAATGCAGGAGCTGCAGAACATCCCTCATTAGCTTCACCTCCAGTCTCCCAAGGCCTCCATCCACAGCAACAGGAGGAGGACACTGGTTGGTGACTGGTACTTGCATGACCTCACCCTTGGGGAGCACTGGGCACTGCTGTGGGTGCCCTTAACAACAGCCATGCCTTGTTCTGTTCCTTGCATGAAATCAGTGTACACACATGAAATCCATGTCTTTGCCAAGAGGTGAGGGATCATGGATTCCAGCCCTGCAGTTTGCCCCAGGAGGAAATTGGCTTCAGCAGTTTCTTAAAGGCTTTTTTATAGACCTTTGAAAGCAAGCACCCCATCTTCTCTCCATTTTAAGCAAGGAGAGAGGACACATCCCTGGATCAGAAGACGCTCACCCCACCACCCCCTTACCTCCACGAGGTGAGGCGTGGGGTTGAAGCCGCACATGTTGCAGACCTGCTGCCGGCAGGTGGTGCAGGTGTTGTAGTTGGGGGGCTCAGTGGAGCCCACGTTGATCTCAGCCTTGCAGAGGGGGCACAAGACCTTTGCTTTCGGCACTTCCTTTGGCTTGACACCCTGCTCGGCCTTGCCCGGCTTCGCTGCCGCCGCGGCACCAGCCCGGCCCTGCGCCCCGGGGGCTTTGGGCCCAGCCTCTTTGCTGGCGTCGCTGAAGACAATTTTTGGAGGCACTTTGCCAGGAGACGGCTGGCTCGGAGCAGGGGCCTCTGGCTGGACAGACATGAGCGTGCTGGCCTGGGTCAGGAGGGATGCCCCGAAGCCAAAGAGCTTCCCTGTGAGCCCCTCCTGGGGCTGCTCTGGTGCTCCAGCCCCGGGGGCCGGGGCAGCAGGCTTTGCCCCCGCATCTCCTGGCGTCTTTCTCTGCTCAGAGGGGGAAGGCTTGGCTTGCTGATGCTGCGGGGAGGCCCTGGCCTGATGCTGCGGGGAGGACCTGGCGGCCTCCTGAGGTTTTGGCTGTCCTTGGCCGTGCGGTTCCCTCTGCGGCGTTGTGGGCTGAGGTTTGGGTTGCTCCTGTGACAGGGGGCGGGGGGCTGGCGGGGTCTTATCTGCAGCTGGGGGTTGTGGGTGCTTGGCTGGGGACTGGGAGGGGGATGGTGAAGGGGAGTACAGCTGCTGCTGGCTCTTGGAGCGAGGAGCGGTGGTCATGTCCATCCCCAGCGCCCGCTGCATCTGGCAGTTCAAGCACAGCCATTCCTTCACCTGTGAGACAAGGAGAGGACAGGGTCAGTGAGTGATGGGTAGGTACAGCTGCCTGCAGGTAGCCCCAGCACACCCTTACCTCTCCCCAAACAGACCCCACATAGCCACATGAACCAGTCATCAGCCCCTGAAAGACATTTTGGTACCATGTTCTTCACTTAGCAGTACCTTGCAGTCAGGGCAAGCAGCCCCCATCTGTCACAGGTACCCACGGCACAGCATGCCAGCGTGAACGCCAGCTTTAATTAGCCTTGGGCTGCTTCCAAGGCTTCTGCTGTGAAGTGACTGCTTGCCAGGAGGCTCTGCCTCTCCTGGGGGAAGAGGGGCCTTTCCGAGGGCTCAGAGCTCCACCAAGTCCCCAAAGCCCATTTTCTCCCTCCTGTTTGGTGACCAGAGATACCAAAGAGAAAAGCCAAGGCCAAATGAGGAAACACCACTGTGCCACGCTCAGTGCTTCCCTGGGGCTAGCAGAGATGGATTTTCTGGAATCAGTGCAATGGTTATGATATTCCATCTCAAAATTTGGCTCTGGAATGCTATAAGGGAGTGCAAAGAGTGCTGCTCCTTGCACAATGCATCTGCACTTCCAGGAAGGGAAGTGCAGGCTGAGGAGCAAAGGGTTAATTTTCACTCTCACTATGATGAACTTTTGCATGTAAATGAAAAATAGAACAGTTCCCTGGCTAAGTGGTGATAAACGAAAGACTTTCCCCACGAGAGATGTTCCCTGTGACACACTAATGTCTAAATTAAGTTAATTAAAGAGGCTGTAGAGCCTTTCCGTATGAGGAATCACCAGGACGCTCAGCAGCTCCACAAGTATTAATATATAGCACAGTCAGCAGGATGGCCAGGTCTGCTTGCAAAAGACTTCTCCAAGACAAACAGCTAAGGTGGCAAAAAGGACCAGAACATTCCCAAAAACCGGAGCAGCACCCAGGACAAGCAGATGCAGAGCCTGGCAGGGGCAGCCCCCAACAGCTCCTGGCCCTTGCACTCTCTGCAGGCTGCACATCCCACAGGCCTGCACCCACTGCCTTTCATTCAGGAAGCCATCTCTTCATTCCAGTGTTACAGATCACCTCTAAGGCTCAGCTTAATCCCTGCTGCAGAGACATTAATCACCTTGCCTGGTCCTGCAGCTCCAGGTCTGTGTGGCCTTTTGGTCCTACAGAGGGAGGCATGGGTGATTCACAACCTGGCCACAGGGCTTTTCCCCCTACACTCCAATCACACAACAGGCACATTTCAACCTTTTTCTGCTCACAGGAGCTGCCTGCAGAGATGCAGTTGGGTGTTATTGTAGGTCTCATGATGGGACATGATGACAAGTCCTTGAGAGGTGAGGCAGATAAGCCCTAAATCCCTTGTTACAAGTTCCCTCCCCAGAAGGGTTCTCATAAAGGCCAGCCTTCAAATAATAACTTTTAAAACCAGAGGAAATTCAGATCAGCTAGGAAAGATGGGTTCAAATTCACGGGGGTGGATGAAACCTCCACCTGCCCACTGCACCCCTTCCCCTCTCTGCCCAGCACATGCTGGGTGCCAAGGCTTGGCATTGCCTCCAGCAAAGCTCTCCCCATCACCTTACAAGCCTGGCTGCACATCAGCTCTGTGCTTTTCCCAGACTTCCCTGTACTTGCTGAGCTCCCACACCACTCTCTACACCAGCCTCCGCTCGAGTCCTTCACTTGGAGCCAAGGGAAAACAGCCTCAATTTTCCCCAGCAGTTTTGTGCTACATTGTCGTTTCTCCAAGCTGTTCCAAAGGAGCCGCATTATATTTAGTTCCTGAAAATAGTACTTCAGTTTTTATAATTTCTTAGGGTCTTGCTGTCTCTCTTCTGACATCCAGAATTTCTTGTGTTATTTTTGCTTTCACACCCCCTGGAATTTTTCCCCACAGTTCTATTTCAAGAGAGTGTCTACCAAAATCCCATCAGCTTTGCCCACCATCCCCATCAGCTCAAATTAAGGGAGAACCAATCCTTTCTATTCAGGTTCTTGTTCCCAGCATGCAAGAAATTCAAATCTTCCCTCTCCGCATAATCTTCTTACCCGCACTTTAAGACCCATAGTGAGGTAGAAACTGGGGGAAGAGGAGTTCCTCTCCCTCCCTGTGCCACACAGAGCCCCCCACTCTGCCCTTGGCCAAGGCTCCTTCAGGAAAACCCAGGCAGTGGGAGGCACTGTGCCTGGGGCCACAGGAGCTGGGTATGGCTCACGGACAAGCCCACCAGAACCTCCCTCAGCTCAGGGCTGAAGAACAATGGGATCATTGTAACCTTCTCACTTTTCACAATGAACCTACCACCCACATAGGAAAAAGCCAGGGGGTGTTTTAGATGGGATAGGAGCATCCAATTGCCCTTGGTGACTTGGTGAGGAACTGCTGTGCAACATCTGTCCTGGGGAGCAGGAGAAAGCTGCAGGAAATACAGTGGGGCATGAGCTCCCAGAGCAAGCATTTGAAATGTAAATTGAGTTTGGATTATCACAAATTGCCTGGCCGGCCTCCACTGATGCAACTGATGACACACCGTGTGGGTTACACAGATCAAAGACAACTTCAAGGATGCTGCAGGGAAGATAGCAAAGAGGAAGGGCTGAGTTGTCTTGCCAAAGATCCTTCCCCCAAGGAGGAGAAAGGAGAAGGGAAATGCTTGGGTGATAAAGAAATAGTACAAAAAAAATCATTCTTTTCATACTCTTTTCCCCCATTTCTCTCTACTGTTTTCTAGGCATCTTCCCCCTGCATGATGAATCTGAAACATTTAGAGGATGGTGATGCAAATAATGAAATAATCCCATTCCATCTATTTCTGTGTCCTGTTTGCCCAGTTCTTCACCAAATCAAAAGTTTCAGGGGTTGGATTAGTAAAGATTTACACCCAGACTCTTCCTAGAAAGGATGGGAGTCCATCACTGGGTGGAGATGGAAGAGATGCTAATGAGATAGATATGATGGACATGCTGTAATCACTGTCCTGGAACATTTGGGAACAAGAAAGATTACACTCGTTATGAGGATGAAGCGTTTCCATCCTATTAGCAATTGAGAAGAACATCCAACAACATCTACCAGCACCAGAAGATATTTAAATTTGGCAGAACTGAATAATTTTGCATCCAAGAGCTCTAAGAGAACTAAGAAAACTGCTGTGTGCTGATGTTGATTTTTAAGAGGAAATTTTAGTAGGCTGGAAGAGTCTTCTGCTTGCAGAAGGCAAAGGTATGGCCTGCAGGGGACAGGGAGACAGACATCTGTCCAAGGCAGAAAGACAGTGCAGAGAACTGAAGGACACACAAATACGCCCATCAACATGGGTTTAGGAAAAATAGGTCACAGCAAAGCAAACCTGATTTTATTCTCTGCACATCTGATATTAGTAATGCACAGAAGCAATATCCTTGATGTCCAAAAGGTGTTTTGACCTAGTATTTTATATGACATGCTGACAAAAATAAAAAGCACTACAGAATATGAATAGTGAGTATGCTAAATGGATTTCGGACTGGCTACCTGGCTGAGCTGGCGGCAACAAGAATTCACCACTGCCAAGGTATCATCATCTCACTACGGGCAGCACCACTCACACACAGTGGGTTTGGTAAAACAACAGAATCAGAATGGTTTTGGTTGGAAGGGACTTTAAAGATCATCTTGTTCCAGCTGCCCTTATATTAAATATCGATGAAGATGAGTCTCTGCTGCCTAGCAAACCTGTGCTCAATCCATGCAGGAAGCCTGGAGCTGGAAGCAGGAGTGAGGAGGTGGCTGAGCCTCCTCTTCCAGCACAAGGGACTCCTTCCAGAGCCCTCCACGGTTCCACACCGACATTTTAAGGAGATTAGTAAAACACTGCGGGAGATACGGGCCGGATCTGTAAGAGTGATTCCAGGGATGCAGAAAATGTCTGAAATGAGAGAATTGAAGAGGTTGATCTTTTTCGTTTATCAAAGAGAAGATTAAGAAGTGACTTGATTACGATATCGCAGCACATTCAGTGGAAACAATATCAGGTACTAAAAGGTTGTTAATTAGGCAGAAAAAGGCATAAAAAGAACTAATGACTGGAAGTTGAAGCCAAATATATTAAGCATCACTTTTAACAGCAGATGTTTCTAACCATTAAAGCAAATTATACACATGCTGTTGGGCTCTGCAGAAGACTCAGGGAGGTAAAGCTTGCAGGCCTTTCATCTATAGGGTATTTTATGCCTGTTCTAGTCTCACAAACTTTGATAGCTTGAACCATCCCATCTGTATGGACATTTGGAATATTTGTATGTTTGTATCTGACACCTGACCTGCCCTAGCCTCCATGCAGTTCCCAACACACCTATGACCACCAGCCTCACCTTTCCTACCACAGAGCCCTCCAACAGCCCAGAATATTCCTCAAAACCCCCTTCCAAATCTTATTATTCCCTAATGCATGGGTAGGTCAGCAAGTGGCAATGCTGGCTGGGTCACAGCTGCCAGATGTGCCTCCCCCCTCAGTGCTGTCCTGTGAGCACCAACCATTTGCAAATCCTGTTAGGAATGAAAACTTTCCAATCAGCGTTTTCTTTAAAAAAAATGCAGCAGGAATATCCACAGCATGTGCTGGCTCTGCCCAGTGCAGATTTAAACATTGATAAGAATTATAAATTGAACATACACACACACACACACGTATAAAATTACAGGCATGGTGGGCTAGATTGTGACCCTCTGCAGAGCAGGTACATAAGGGGGACCAAGATCCATCCCTGTGCGCTGTGGTTTCAAAATCATCTAGAAAAACATCAAGAAAAGCACATGTTTTAAAAGGATCTGAAATGATACAGACACAGCTTGAGTCTGTAAGGCTTCTGCAGTTATTCTAACACCACCTATTTTAGGAGACTATGTGAAAATAGCCCATCCCCAGTATTTGTTACCAGGAGATGTGAGGGAGTGCTGGTTATGTGCAGGTTGTTTTTTTCCCCTGTGGTAAGACAATACAGCTCTAAAAGTATCTCAAGTATAGAGTTCAGCCTTTGCAGTGGGCAGAAGCTTTAAAATGAGCACTGTAAGCAGAAAAACATCGTAATTGAGCATCCAAGATATTTTCACGCCAAAATTTAGGATTATAATTAAGAATAATTCTGTCTTTGCTGAGGGTTGGTTATTTTGGACCATTTGGAGGTCACCCAGGATGTTATCCTACTACAGAAAAATAAAAAAAAACAAAATGGAGAGACCATATTTAGATTACCATATTTATGACTTTGGAGATTTGAGATGGAATGGTTCCTCACCAGCTCTACCCATTCAGACCTCACTGCAGCCAAAGCCACTGACCTTGCTAGCTGTACACCCCCGTGTCAGAGGAGGCCACTGGGCTCAGGCCATCTGACCTGCTTTAAACAATTATTTCAGACTGGGAAGAACAGGTCCCAAGTCATCTTGAGTCCAGCATCATCAATCCCACCCAAAGGTGACCATTTTGGACACAACAGCTTTGTTCAGCAGAAGATACAACCCACACTCATCATTTGGCATGAAACGAGATGTACAACGAGCTGAAAAAACAGCAACCAAGTTCATGGGAATTCAAAACAGAAAAGGAATGTGGGTTTTCTCTGAGTTGCTGAAAACATATGTATTTAATAATTCTACAAAACTGAAATCCTGAAAAAAAGCCCCTAACTATGTTTGGGAAGAGCACGACAGGGCACCTCCAGCAGCAGCTCTTCAAATCCCAGAGCCCCGAGTGGGCCCCTTCCCCAGATGAAGCCACCCTCCAGCAGATGCACCCCAAGGTCACAGCTCCCTCTGCCTTTTGCAGGCACCAGTATGAGTATAAAAATAACCCTAGCTGGAACTGGGTAATGAAGGTACTGTGCTAATCAGACTAAGAGCGAGGCTCAACAGCAGGATCACTGACTGGATGGAGACAGGTTTCATTCATGGCTGCTACTGGCTTATCCTGGAGGAACGCTGCAACAGCCTGGCCTCCCAAGAGCTGCCAGCGCCCTGCCTAGAGTGTCCTTAAGTGTCTTCACCTCAGCAGCTCTGCCTGCACATGAAGAATGTTGTCACAAAATCAGCCAGTCAGCGAAATGTCCCTTCCATCCGTGCCTGCCGGGTCCACTCCCGAGGAGCTCTCTGGGGGGCATGTCTCGTGTTTTACTTGTCACACTGAGCTCTGCCAAAGCCACATACATACTCTGCAATTAAACAATATCCTGATCCAAGGGAAGAGGCAGACCTAGAAGGCAGCCCTTGGCTAGAGAACAGAGGGAACAGCAAGTTGTGGGGAGCTGGGATACTGCTGGGAAGGCAGGAGGTGGGAATGGCTGCAGGAGAGCAGGGAAAGCTCAGCAAATCCTGGAGCAGCTGCTGATGCATGGAAAAAACTAAAGGTACCATGTGAATCAGGTTTCCTACACCATCCCAGACTGGAGTGCATGACAAATATATACCTTTTTCTGAAGTTTTAGGTTTGTTTTATAGCAAAATTAAATTCCCTCTGGAAGTGTTTGAGGCAAAGTTTGGATGGGGTCCTGAGCAATCTTATCTAGTGGAAGGTGTCCCTGCCCATGGCAGAGGGTTGGAGCGAGGTATCTTGAAGGTCCCTTCCAAGCCATTCCATGATCCTGTTGCTGAGTTCTCCTACAGCAGCAGAGGGACAGTTTGCCATGGAGCTTGTGTGTGGAGGGCAGGAAAAGCAGCCCTGGTTGTTTGTATCAGTGCTCAGCCTACATGCAAACGCAAAGAGGAGCCTGCAAAGCGTCTCGTGGAGGCTGTGATGTGGGGTATCAGCCAGAGTCTGAGCTGAGGGGCACAGATAACACCAGGAGATGGAGTCTCCTGAGGTGCCTTGGGAGGACCATGAGCAGCCCAGGGTGCAGGAGCTGTTGTGTGCCCAGGGCCAGGCTGCATGTCAAGACATCACCAGAATTCATGCCTGCATCCAGGTGGAGAGGAGGCGGATGCAAACATGCAGGCAGCGTGGGCTGAAGCTTCCTGGTCCAAATCTAAAGCACAGTTTGAGGAGAATCCAGGGCTCCAGAGAAAATGTGCAATTAGGACTGTTTCAGCACTTAATTGACAGGAGAATTGGTCACAGAGGCAAAAAGTCACTTGTCAAAAAGGCCACCTTATGCTCATCTTTATCTTCAAACATCTCAATATAAATAAAATCTAGTCCTTGGCACTCCTGCCCAGAAGGGGAAGCCACCGGAGCCGTCAGTAATCATCCTGCTAAAGCTTGCCAGAAAATAATCAACTTGCTCGCTTGCTGGCGAGTGAGAGGAACCAACCCCCAAACTCATCTCCTTCTCTGCAAATAACAGATGGGAAACTGCGTTTGTCCAGAGAATCGAGCTGCGAAATAAGACAGTGCCATTTCATCCTATGAGTCACTTCTCAAACAGTTTCCTTTCTCTGGTTAGCACTCCCTGAACCAACCCCAGGCTACTTGAGCACATCTCCTCTCTCCAAAGGGCGTCAGGAGGCACTGACCCCCACGAGGCTCTGCAGTTTCAAAGACAACCTCCAGCATCTGCACCTCGTTGTTTGGTCCATCTTTCCCCGCACCACGCTACCACGGACAGGGGAATGAAGCGTACGATCAAAGGAAATAACTGCATGCCCAACAGCTTTGCAACCAACCTTGATCTGCCGTCATAGGCAGCACGGTGCTCCCCGGCAGCATCCCCCATGGCTAGCTCCTCAGGAAGTGAGAGCATCCCCTCCTTTACTGCTTGCCCTCGCTGGCAGAGAGGAGCAGATGGGCAGAGGAAACCTTTCCAGCGCCAGACCCAGCGCTGCTCCTCTGCTCCCCCCGGAGCGTGGGTCCACCAAACAAGGCGCTGCCTAGCTAAGCAAACCGGCAGTGCCGCCGCCCGAGGCAAAGGGACAAGTCCTTCCAGTTCATTAGGGAAGGTTTCTTGTGCGATTTGCTGCCTCACTAGCTCCTGTTTAGACAGCCTTTGTTCCTCGTCCGCAGGAGCGCATGAAAGATTTGGACGTCTGTACGTGCTGGGAGGACGCTGCTCCCTGGGCCGGGCAGGGAGCGCGGCAGAGAGCTCACCCCGGGCTTCAACCTCCCGAGCTCGGCACGCCGAGGTGCTCTAAGTGCAGCCCCGGGTCCCTCTGGCTCCGTAATGCAGGATTTCCACGGGAGCCCCCTCGGCCAAGGAAAGCCTAATGGCTTGCTTTGCCTTTTTCTGCTGCTGCTCCCGTGCCCTGCTGCCAGCCGAAGGACGGGCGTCCTGAGTAACAGGAGCCTCCGGTCCTGCTCACTCATTGTCTCCTGCAGAACTAAAATAGCAGCAGAGGAGCTCAAAACTTTCCATTCCCTGGTATCTCCTGCCCAAAGAAGAGGAATACATGGGGCCATGGGGCTCCTCGGGGTGTCATGTGCAGCAGCGATGCAATTCACAGCTATAATGCTATAAAGAGCACAGGCTCTCACAGTAAATAGACTTGTAACAGATCAATTTAAAAGCAGTCCAGTTTCCTATTAGTAACACAGAATAAAATCATCCATTTACTGCATGGCTCACATTTATTCAGCTCTGAGTGGTCCCTGTTGTAGCCTTGCTCATGAGCTTGCAGCTCCTTTGGGAACCCTCCTGGACAGCTACAGCAATGGGAGATAATGGCTGTAGCTCAGGGACTAAACTAAACACTCTTGAATATTTAAAGGTCCTTTCACCCCCAAACTTTGCAGTACCTTGGCAGCATCAACATCTGAGTATAGCACAGCAGTGATGATGGCAGAGAGGAGCATGATCCTCTGACCCACATGTCTAGGATGGAAGGTTTTAAACACTAAAAACAATTCTGGTGCTGGCGTAAACAGCCCAAAGTGTTTTCAGAGACAGGGTTGCAGACCTGATGTTACGGTCTCACACCTTCTCCAGACTGAAGGAGCCAAGTTAAGTCTAATTTATCCTGGGCTAGTGTGTATTTATGAGTGAAGCCACTGGAATGAAAAACTTGTGTGAATGAACACATCATAGTGGATCAGTGCATCAAAGCAGAGTGTATCTTCTACCTTTCTTTTTTTTCTTGTTGTTGTTATTCTGGATTAAATATGTAACAAATGCTCTTGCAGAATTTAGGGCCTGAAGATAGACAAGCCACTGCACAATCTTTTTACATACCTAAACAGACTTAATTGCTCAATTATTCCAGATAAACACGATAAGTTGCCTGTCATGAATAATTTATAATCCAGCTAGCCACACAATCTGTGAAACACAAATCTATGGCTGCAGCAAAAGAAATGCAAACAGATGCCATGATCCCAAGACACCTTTCTGGGTACTAAACGCTGGTCAAAGGAGCAATAGGCTGCCCAGGGAGGTTTGATCTTCCACAAAACCCTTTGGACAGCCCAGACCTTCCATCTGGGTTATTGTTGCTGAGAGGATGCAATTATTAACAAATGAAATAGGGACAAAGTATGGGTGTGCACCTTGGAGGAGACAGGCACAGCACACACCCCCCTCCTGTTCATGGTCTGGATGTGGCTGGGTGTCCCACACAGCCCTTCCTGGGTTGTACTGGTTTCCCCAGGAATTGCATCAGACGATGGTGATGAGCTGCAGAGCTGCAGTGAGGCACAGCAGGATGCAGTGCTGGAGGATGGAGGCCCACAGCACCTGCCACAAGGGACAACACTCACAGTGCCAGGGAAGAGATAAGGGCAGGAGCACTGCCAGGGGGAGGAAAGGTCCCATCCAGCCAGAACTTACCATGCTTGGATGGGAGAGACCTGAGAAGGCAACCTGGAAGGAGTCCAGGAGGAGGGTTAATCCCAAACCCATGACAAAGCCATCCCAGGCAGCTCCCTTCCCACAGCAGAGGAGAAATGAACCAGGCAGAGGCACAGGCACCAGCTCCTGGCTCCAGTGACCCCAGACAAATGCAAGGGGCTTTCCCACGGGGCTCAGGACCTTACCACAAACCTTGAGCCTCTTTATGACTCTCTGAGAAGCAGAGGAGAGGCACTGGGTAGATTTCCTCCAGCCTGGGCACCCCTTCCCAGAAATGGCTTGTCCAGTCACCAATGGCCTATTTTAAATAGATTAGATTAGGTTTTTTGTGTTGGAACTCCTTTCCCTGTCCAAATATATCTGGACATCCAAATACACCTGGCATAATGACATAAGTCATCACCTACTAAATAAAATTTACACAAGAATCTGCAAACAATTAGTTTGCATAGATACCTGTAAATCCACATCACTTTTAATTGGGTTTTTATAGCTATTATTTAGCCTTGAAGAAGGGGCTACTTCACTGACAGCCAGTCTACAAAAGCAATCACCCTGTCATCAAAAAAATAAAAGCTAGTTGCAAAGCAGGATTAAAATTGGTCATTCAAATAATGATTTGATGAGAGTTGGAGTTGTTCAGCCTAGAAAGAGAAGACTCTAGGAGCCCCTAGAGCCCCTTCTAGTACATGAAGAGGCTACAAGAGAGCTAAAGAGGGACCTTTTACAAGGACAGAAAAACAGGGAACAGCTTCACACTGACAAGAGGGCAGGAATAGAGAGGATATTGGGAAGAAATTAATTACTGTGAGGGTGCTGATGCACTGAAACAGGATGAGCAGGGAAGTTGTGAACTTCCCATCCCTGGACATGTTCAAAGCCAGGTTGGATGGAGCTTGGAATTACCTGGTTTAGTGGAAGGTATCCCTGCCAATAGCAGGAACTGGAAGGAGATGAGCTTTAGGGTCTCATCCAACCCAAACCATTCTGGGATTCTAGTCTATGATATTTTGCTTGCTGAGCTGAAGTCAGCATTGCCATGGAGATCTAAACCAATACACCAGAAAGGTGAATAAACTCTTAATGAAAAAGAATCCTGTTACTTGAAAGATTGTCTTTTCTGTCACAAGCCAAGCCAAAATTTGAAGTGACCCCATTCAAGAGCTTTCTGCAGCCTTCCTGAATAGGGGCCCACAGGATTACCATAGAGTAACCTGCTTAGGACACCTCAGCACAACTGAAAACCCTGGGCAAGCTTACAACAAAAGCCAGTTTAGTTCAGCTCAAATAAAGGGTCAAGTACTCAACTGCAAGACTACAAACTGCTACAAAAGAGAAAGGCACTACAATAGAAATCACTCAGGTAAAACACCAAAAATATTGCAGGAGCAAATGCTCTTCTAGGGCTTCTTAGCTTTCCTTTGAAAGATCTCCAACAAGCAGCACACGGGCAGTGCCAGCTGCAGTGCTCCATGTCCATCCAGACAGCAAGAAAACTACAGAGGAGCAAACTGCACAGTTCAAGCTGATTCCACCCTGCTTTGATTTGCTCCAATGCCAGTCAGAAAGCCCTTCTGAAGAGAAACACTAAAACTTGTTGTCATGCCCTGGCTGTAAAGCCAGGTGACTCGTGTGTAATCACCACAGGACTGACTCTGATGAACCACAGGGCTCATTTTTTGCAGGTGAGATAGCAGCAGTGATCACAGCTCTCCTCACTTTCGGGGGTTCAGCTGGAGAGATCTTGCTTCTGATTTTCAAGTATCATGCATCAAAATACCCAGCTGAACAGTGGGAGCCAGGCTGACTGCAAGCAATCAACCCCAAACTGCCTCAAACCGGGCAGAGAAGGCATGGATTGGCCAGCAAGCGGGAAGCAGCAGGATCCACGCACCAGGAGGGAAAAACATTTGATATCCAAATAAACACCACCTTCCCATAAGCTTTTATCTGCCCACAGCCTTGTCTGTTGGCGTGGGCTGACTCCTGGCACACTGCAGAGAAAGAAAAGGAGGAGCAGGTCTGAAGCACGGGGTGCAGCAGGCGTTGGGATGCGGCACAGCACGTGGTCCATGGGGATGCTGCTCTTTGGTGCACAGTGACCTGCTCCTGCAGGGAGAGGGTCCTGCCATGCCAAGATCTTTGCTTCCCAGCAGGATGCAGGCTGGATGGCACTGGACAAGTGCCTGCAGCTGAAGACATGGGAAAAGGCATTGGATGGAGAAGAAGGGTGACTTGGGGTAAGAGCTTGAGCTGGCCAAAATCATTAGGAAGGGCACAGAAGCTTTCAGTTTTTACTGTAAGAGTGACATTGCCCAATTTTGGCTCTTGGTTGGAGATCCCTCAGTGCAGTGGAGCTCTTCAGGGCTCTCCAAATGACATGTCATTCAAAACCATCAGATCATGAGACTTTTTTGGGCAGAACTGCAAAAACTTTACACCCAGGATCTGCATAAAGCATTATTATTCCAATATCTCCCCATGGTTTCAAAAGGGATTTGGCACTGGAATTAGTTATATTTTGGAAGTCTCTGGATTTTTTTTCCTTCCTAATTCAATAAAGCAGTAACAATTGTCTGCTGAGAGCAAGTAGTGGGATCCCAGAAGCAGCTCAAAGACAGATGGCAGCAGCAGCATGCCTGTTTGGGGATAGCTCTCAAAGCACTCTCCAATTTGAAAGCCACAATCATATCAGCTGGAAAATTAATATGACAGGTCACAACATAGGGTAGAGTGTGTAAAAATAAACTTCAGGGCATTAGCTGGCCTGGCCCAGCATCTTCATACTGACTTGGTACTCCAAGAAGAATCAGGATTCATGTCCCAATCTGCCAAAGGTCCCTTGAGCAGGTTGCTGAGGAGAAGATGACAGCACCATGCATGGGGTACAAGGGCTCATTTTAACTGGGCTTCACCTATTGGGATGGCTTCCAGAACTGTTGGTCTTGCACTAACATACTGTGCTCCATCAAATACTGATGGAGTATTTGCTTTTCTCAAAGCTTGAAAGATTTTGCAATACATAGCGTATGTGGGCAAAACAGAGGCAGGTGAACCCAAGGACAGGCCTCTCCTCCACTAAGTATGCTCCTTATTTCAGAGGAATCCAGAAATACAGGTAATTCAACTCTTTCTCAGGTCCCCAGAGTAATTTTAACACAGACCACTAGTTTTTAGCCAAACCTCTCCACTAGACCTGGTATTTTATCTAGTGGGCATCATACTGAGAACAGAGGTTCTCAGGGGGCAAGGGCAGCAAGCAGTGCCTTCCAGGAGATCAGGACAGGCATGGGGAGGAAGGGCAACATGGTATACCTGAGAGAACAGAAAGGTCTGAACAGAACCAGTGAGCAACTCAGAGCCATGACAAAGCTGTTTTTGGAGGAAGCTCATATTCAAGGAGTCACAGGGACATGCCCTTTACAGCTTCTAGGGTGTTCTGCGATTAGAGGGGAAAAAACCCCAAAACTAAAACCCCAAGGGGAGCTCCCACTCCTAGGTCCAAGCCCAGCAGTGCCCCACTCCGTCCCACCCAGCTGGTTGCTGCACTACACGTGCAGCCCTATAGTTTGCATCCTTAGCAGGTTTTAATGGGGAACGCTTGCTGATCCTGCGATTCCTGCAGAGCTGAGCTACGAGCAGTGACAAGCTCGTTTGCTCTTTGGGGACAGGGCTTCAAATAGCTGCTGGCTTGCGGCAATTAAAAGGGGCAGAGCGCTGCCTGCAACTCCGGCAGCCGCGCTGTGACTGATGCAAGCGCCGGCTGGAGCGCTCTGATAAGGACGTTGGATGATTCAGAATAATCTGGGCTTTGCTGAACAGATGAGCCCCAGTGTTTGTGCTTCTGCTTCTGTCTAATGGGAATACTGGGCTGTGCTCATCGGAAAGGAGAGAGGGTGGCTGCAGGTAGGAGGGCACCAGAACTTCCTCTCTGTAAGACTGGTGGGCACATCTCTCCTGCCTGCTGCTCAGGTCTCTTTCTTCCATGGAGGTCTCCAACTTGAGGGTCTGGCCAGTCTGCCCCCTCAGCTTGGACATAGCAAGGGGGTGGCAAAGGAGCTGGGCAGGGAACAAAAAGTCAAGGCAAGGTTTTTTGCAATGCTGCTGCACAAACAGCTGGGCTCAATTAAGATACAGGAGATAGGCATCAAAGTGGGCAGAGCAGGGAGCAAGAGAGGAAGGGGAGGGACACACTTGTTGTTCTTCAGTCTTCAAAAACAAATTATAGCTGGTGTAGTGCTGCGTTACATACATGCCTTAACTCCTTCTGACAAACTTTTAATCTCACCGGCCTGCTGCATAGTCTACTCCCATTCCATTAAGATCACATTTTGCTCCCTGGATTTCCAGAGCCATTCTAACAATTTGGCTTTGATTTACTCAAAGCAGAAAGCCATGCCACTGGTACAGTCTATTTACAACATAAACTGACTCCAGAATGGAAATATCCCCCCTTCAGCTGTCCTTGATCAAAAGCTTTGTAGCTGAGATAAAACACCATTTAAATCAGAGTTAAAATAGTCAGTTTTCATAGTCTGTCAGCACCATACCCCTCAGATCTGGGCTGTCCAGGAGCACAGCTGCATATCATATCTCTGAAAAAAGCTGGGTACAGTAGGAGGGTGAGGTCTGGGAGCAAGGCTTGAATTAAGATGGTGAGAAATACCTCTGCAGGCATGAACTGCTGTTCCACAAACACCTCACTGCATACACAGGACTGCTTTCAGAAATCTCTGAGGCTTTTCAGCCCACCACGCTATGTAAATCCCTTTTTAGCATCTAAATGTGACCATGGCCAAGAGACAGGGCCAGGAAGAAGCAAGGTGGTTCATTGTGGTGGGAGCCCACACAGCTCTAAAAATAGCACTGGTGATCAGCTAAATTCAAGTTACAAGAGGCACTGACAAGATGCCACCACCTCTGTCTTTAAGGACCAGACAGACCTTGCATGTCACTATAATTCAAGGTGGGAAGAGCCATGTCACAACATCTCCTGCGCTGGGGTTGTCCCACTGGGCACCCCTTGCTGCACCAAAGATGCAGACCTGGGACAGCGCCGTAGGGGTGGGTGCAGAGCGGGCGCTAAAGCGCCTGACACCCTCCGTTACAACCACCCTGCTCTCTGCAGCTTGTAGAAAGACCGTAAATAGGAATGAATTCAGCTAGGATTAACTCAATCCCCATCAAAGCACTGAAAGCTCTTGAAGTTTCCTCCTAAGCGCTCCCCGAGGCAGCGCAGCGTTCCGGCAGCAAACACACATCACAAACCGGAGCGCGCAGGCGAGGGCTGCACAGCCCTGCGCAGCTCCTGCTCTCGGGGCTGCGGCGTGTGCGCCAAGAGGAGCTGAGGGACTCAAACACTGAGAGAATTCACACACTCGACCGGCAGGAAAACCTGGAGCAGCACCCGTGTCAGCAAAATATCCCCATCCACCACCACGGGCTGTAAGGGATCTTATCCCTCTGCCCGGGGATGTTCAGGAGCAGGGAAGGAAAGCAAGCAGCCGTCACAGCAAAGCTCTCAGAGAGACAGGGAGCCGCTGACTCGGTACCCTGCTCCACTATGGAAAGCTTGACAGCCGTTTCCGATCCTCAGCTGGCTTTTCTTTTTAATGATGAAGTGATCTGGGAATTGGAAGCCAGAGGAAAGCCATGTCTCATCCAAGCAAACAGCTTGTTGTAACTTAATGTACCGAGGGAAGGAGGGCGCGGGGCGGCGGCGCTCAGCCCGTGCGGCTCGCTGGGCTCGGCATTTAGCGAGCGGCAGAAAGGAGGCCACTTCCCATCCCTCGGGAGGGCTCCTCTTCGCTTGCAGTTGTTTTAATTACCCCTCTGCACCGCAGCATCGCTCCAGCCTGCGGGAAGCCACGCTCTCCCGTGCCCTCCGAACAACTGAACATGTCACCACAGCCCCGGCTGCATCCCCGCGGCTCGGCCGAACCTGCCGGCAGCGGACAGGACCCACCCTGAGCAGCACCAGCCCCCTCAGTCACCAGCAAGCGTTTAGCCGAGATCTTCTCTGACATTTTCTACCAGCGAATTTTGCATTATTTGAATCATCCACGCAGAGCACAGCAAAAGGCGGCACATTGGGAGAAAGAGCCAGAATTACTCATGAGCTTTTTCTTTTCACGGGCTCTAACTTAAATTGTGATCTGTCAAAGAGATGAGTCGCTCATCATTGTGGATGGCTGGGAGAAGCTCCTGCTCGCTGTAGCAGGGGCCAAAAAGGCAAATCAGCCATTTCTAAGTACAAAGGCTCAGCAAGAGCAAGTGTGCTACTCTCCAGCTCCATTTGAGTTGCTTCATTCAGTGTTAATCACGCCATTAAAAAATTAAAGTCCCCCAAGGGATAACAGACACATCCTTGACTGCAACGCTGCAGATACAGGATGGAACACCTGGTGTAAGGATAAAGGGATTAAGAGGTGAAGGACGAGGGTGAGGAAGGGCTAAAACGTGGCAAATATGCATACACATACAACCTGTTAGTTCAGTGTGATAAATCCCATGTTCCTATCAATATTTTCTCACCATATAAAAATTCACAGAATATTCCGTGCAGCCACAAAGAGCAGATTTTTAGTGCCCAGCTCACAGGGTTCTCGTGAGGAGAGCTGCAGGGCAGAAAGCACTGGTCCCCCCTGCCCATGGGGCAGATGCTGACCTCAGATACCGGGATGGAGCAGCCCTGTGGCAGCAGATGAGGCCAAGCATCCCTGCCCAGGCAGCTGCAGCCCAAATTGCTGTATCCTTAGGAGAAGGTAGCAGGCATGCCAAGCCCCAGCTCCTGCAAACAGCATCACCCACTGTCCATGCAGGTCACTGCTGGCTGAAGCTCTGCTAAAAACAAAGAAAAAACTGGAATCAAACACATCTCACTCCTATTGCACAGCAGGATCCAATGGAAAATTTCTCCCAGATCTGCAATGTAATGCCAACGACAGATTTATTTTTACAGCTATATGGTGAAAGAGGATGATCTCAAAAGACAAATTATTCTAAAATGGGCAACTTGACTCAGCAACACAGGGGTCTGGCTGAAAATAGGGTACAACCTACCATATATACACACAAAAAGCTAACACCACAGCAGAGCAAAAACACTGCTTGCCCGAGGGTGTCCAGGGGTTTGATCTGATCACAGGAGGAAAAAACACACCTCTGAACTTGCTGACAGGTGAACACAAGGAAGGACAACTGCTGACAGAGCCAGCCCCACCTCCCCACAGACACCATAAGCATGACACCAGTGTGAAATGCCCCAAGAGATGATAGACTAGAGAAACATTTATTTTTCAGACTCAACACCTTTTCTTTAAAATGAGAGGGAACTATAACCTCTAAACAGAGCCTGTGTTTATCCATGAGCACAGTAATACAGGTGCAGGACATGCAGGACCACACACGTGCCAATGGCTGAGGCTGGAGGTGCTTCATGGCCAGGAAAACAAACACTTCCTGAGGTCCCAGGGGCAGGAGAAAACCTCGTTGGCTTTGCCTTGTTCAGCTAGAGAAGAGACTGTGTAAATGTAATATCACTGTCACAGCTTATCCTCTGCCATCCCTCCCATTGCAATGAGCTACATCCAACATGGAGTTGATGCACCCAGAGGAAACTTAGAAATTTAGGAAATGTCATGCCAGCATGGCCCCATGGCTTCTCAATAAAGATCCAAAGAGGTGAAGAACACTTTGGTTGCTTGAAAAGGCAGGGAGAAACATGGGAGATCAAATTTCTCACAATACTCATGTTTAATTATCTATCAGAAAGTAGATCCCTGTTTTCATCCATTCCTTCAGTGCTCAGCCCTGGTGAAAGCACTGATGCCAACAAGGATTCTACCCACACCTGCACAGCATCAGAGACCTGTGAATGTTTGGATGTTGAATGAATGACAGGTAGGAGAGGAGATGGGTGAGAGGAAGAGATGGGGATTCACTGCCATTAATAACAAACATTGGTTTAATGTAGAATTGATAACCCCCCATGCCTGCTAAGCACAGCCCTTGCCTTGCAGGGTTTCTGAACCAGTGGCCACTAGTCCAGCCAAAGCCGCCTGCAGGGTAAATCAGTTAGATTGGGCCCCTAACTCACAAATATGCTGGGTTTTACCAAAAATTGGACCAACATGGTGCAATGTGTACAACTGGGACAATGAACCAAATGAGAAATGGGGTCCTTTGAAAGCAGTGTAAGAAGAGCTTCACAATTTCAATATTTGAGTTTTTTTCAGTCATTTGCAAAATGACTGAGGTGATGCTGTGGGCAGGCACCACTCTTGACAGTACAGCCAGGTTGGAAAAGGCTTTGGACCACAGACCATTCCTCCAGTGCCAACAAGCCCCACTCCTCCCATCAGACATGCTCTGCATTGTGTCACCCTTCAGCTTCCCCCAACTTCTTTTTTCCACTTTACCCAAATTTTCTTATACTACTGAGCAGAAAACCATCTGCTGTGAGGTTATGACAGGATAAACACAGCCCTACACAATGCTCACATTATTTCAGTCTCATCTCCTCAGCTAATGGTCTATTTTCCATTAATACAATTTAAACATTTACTTAAAAACTTTAAATTATTTTTGTGGCTACCTCTTCTTGCTACAGATAACTCAAGAGGTGCTGAGAATTTTCTTCTCCTGTCAAACAACCCTGACCACTGTTGGGAAACCAACCAGCAAGTTTTTAATTCTCCTTAAGACTTTTTACGTTTCGCTTGCTGAAGGTCCGTGACCAAATGTTTGTGATGAGCTTACATGGCACAGAGCATTCAGGGAACAGATTTGCTCTCAAATATTTTAAATATTTCATAATTCATTATATTCATAGCATAAAAAGTACAAAGAACCTCTTCAATCTCCCTAAGTGGAGCTAAAAACGTGGGGCAGTTTAACAATTATAAGTATAAATATGGCCACAAATACAGCAAATAAAATCAAAACAGCTCGGGGACAAAAGCAGGGCCTTCAAAAAGAAATTTGGTAAAGAACACACATGTATAAACATGTTCCTTTTATATAGGGAGGTGCATCTGAATATTTATGAAACTGCCTCTAATAAACACCACTTCAAATTGAAAAAGGCACAATAGAAATGTAAGGCAGACAAGAAAGGTTTCCTATAATCCCAAGTGGTTCCAAGCAGATCTATTAGGCAGCCAGGCATTTTGAGTTTCATTTCAGCCCTAACTAAAGCACACGTTTTAATGCTGTGCTGCTGCTCTTGATTAAAATCAAACTCAAGTTCCTCGTGTTTTTGGTTTAGTGCTTAGGATGGTGAGAAAACAAATTAAAAGAAACCAAACAAATTTTAAGAGAAGAACTGAAGAAGAAATTAATTTATCAAATTAGCAATGTGCAGCAGCACTTCAAAACCCCAGAGAAGCAGAAAGGATGCCTGCAGGTTACTCCTTATGATACCAAACAGAGCAAATCCAATCAGATGAACATGCTGCTGGATCAGTCAGGCGAAAGCCACAGGAGCGGCAGAACAAAGTGCAAGATGTATAAAAAGAGGATTTTCTAAACCTATTGTACTGGTTTGAAACTGAGCTATTCCCCCTGGAGGAGATGACAGCATCACTGGTATGGTCCTGCAGAACAAGCTGTCCAAAAACACCCTCAGAGACAACACAGAGGAAAAGTAGAAAAAAAGTTTTAATGAGAAATTAAAAATCATACTAGAACGTGAAAGCTGCAATGTTGCACTTAAAATAACACATCTCCATTCAAAAACCTATTTTCTGCACAGGACTGGAAACAAACTGCTAGGTTTTAGCACGTTATTTCAAAACTTGTTGTCTTTAATGGTGCCACCATTGCTCCCTGCTTGATAATTCCCTTTCCTTGCTTAAAATAACTGTCTATGGCAAGAGCACTGACCTTCAGGAATAAGTGAATGAACAAGGAAAGCAGCTCGCCAGCACACGACCAAATTGAAAACTATGACAGCAGCTATTTCGGGGCATGGGATGAACAGAGGGAACAATATAATTATCTACATGTAAAATATGAGTGACACCAGCAGCAGACAGGAACTTCTGTTTGCCCAGTCTTGTGAAACAAGAACGAGCTGCTACTCAAAGGAATAAACAGACAGTGAAATAAAAACCCCAAAAAGAGATTTTGTTTTTCTCAGCAAGCGATCAACTCAAGATGCCACAGAAGCTGATTGCTTCGTCAGCACAGAAATTCATGACTTGCTTTTAAGATAAAATGACCATCAAGCCAAACAAAAAGGAATAAAATAACAGCCAAAGAAAAATAGTGTTTCAAAGGGAATTATGTGCTTCTGAGAAGAAGGTATTACTGAAGTACAAAGTGAAGGTGGTGCAGTCAACCCTCCTCTGAAAAATCTGCTCTTGGAGTTGAAAGTGGCAAGATAGGGCTTGATGGATTACAGCTCATACACAAAGTCTATTATTTTCTTTAAATATATATTACAAAAAGCTATTTTATGCTATGGATATATATACAAGTAAAAGACTAATGAAAACAAAGTGTTTATACAAGATTTATATTTATATACAACTCTCAAAACAGTTTGAGAGATCATTATGCCAAACCAGCCCTGCAGCTCCTACCTCACCATGCCAGTGGTTTCTGGCAGTTCCACAGATTGCACAGGAGAGGATGTACCAAGCAAAACACAATTTTGGTTTTCTTGGGTTTGATTTGCTTAGAAAATGTGGTATTTTTGATGATTTAATCCTGCTAGAGAGCCTTGAAAGCAGAAAGAAGTTACAAATTCACATCTACTGCAGCACAAAGTGGCAGTATCAACTACACACACGAAAGTACATTCACAAGGAAATGCAAATAGAGAACACAACACCTCATGAGCAATGCTGTGCAGCCACCCTGCAGCACCTGCTGGGTTGGAGGGAGCAGACTGTGTGGATGTTTTCCCTGTGAGGGAAGGCAGTGGAGCAGCTGGGCCCAGCATGTCCACCTTTGGAAGGTTCCAGGACCCAGTGGGGTACAGCCTCGAGATCCCTTCCCTGCTTGCTGCTTTGAGCACAGGTTGGAACAGGAAACCTCCAGAGATCCTTCCCAACCCACCAAGACAGAAAGTACCCTTCCAGCTGCCTCCACTACCCCCCAGCAACAGCACCAGGATGCTTCAGGCACCTCTCTGTGTGACTCTGGAACAGCAGCACAAGGAATGATGTTGAGGAAAATGAGTCACACTTCCAACAAGGCAGCAACCACTGCTGCTCCCCCAGCCAGTCCATCACACGGGCTGCTAACATGAGCTGCAAACACTTCTCTTGGACAACTGTTTTCATCCTCCAGCTCCCACAACGACCTACTTACAAGTCATAAGGTTGCTTGCTGCTGAAATGCATATTTAAACTCAGGACAGACCAAAAAAACAACCTCTTTTTCCATTTCAGGTCCATTTTTTTTAATTTGATGTTTAAAAATGCTCTGCAGTCAAACACGTTTCTGAGGGCACAGAGACCTAGAGATGCCAAGAGCAAAATGGCCTAGAGCTGCTAAGCAGAGTCTCTGTGCACAGACATATTTTAATGTTGGTATCTGCAAGAGAGACTCGAGATAGTGCCCACTGTGGGTAAGCTCTTGGGGCAAAGCAGAAGAGACAAGACCAGAAACTTTGAAACTGTTGCATTTTTATTTTGTTATTTCCTTGTTCACTGATACTGTTCAGAGTAACTGGACAACTTCCAAGGCAATGCTTGGACACCAAATTAATGTTTGGCAAATGTAATTAAAAACGAAATTTATAAGCAAAACAGAAAAGTGGCCCATGGCATTTCTTTGCAGGACCCTGAATTTCCACCTCTCTTTATTAAGATCTGAGACCTTATTCAGACCTTTGCAGAGGTAAATACCTGTGAAGTAATATCAGGAACCAGCTAGTTATGCATCATTATAGCAGGGGTATCTCCTTCATGGGGCAAGACTATTTACAAGGGCATGTAGTGACAGGACAGGGAGGAGTGGGTTCAAATTCAAAGAGAGTATGTTAGACTAGATAAAAGGAAAAAATTCTTTACTATCAGTGTAGTGAGGCACTGGAACAGGTTGCCCAGGGAAGCTGTGACTGTCACATCCCTGGAAGTGTTCAATGCCAGGCTGGATGGAGCTTGGAGCAACCTGGTCTAGTGGAAGGTATCCCTGCTCATGGGAGGAGGCTGGAACTACATGATCTTCAAGGTCCCTTCCAACCCAAACCATTCCATAACTCTATGATTTCTTCCATCAGGATAAAGGACTGGAAGGCAGGAGGTCCTCAATGATGTTTAGATACTGCTGTGTCTAGCATCAGGAGAAAGCATTATATGTTTACCACAAAATGGCTACTGGCAGTAAATCCTGGGTATCCAGGGGGCTTCAGTGCCTAAATCTTGTCTTATCAAGCACTGGAGTGGCACAGTTGCTTTCCAAAGTGCGGCTTTAAGTTTCTGTTTTAAGATGAGAAACCCCTGCGGTTTGGCTTTTAACAGCTGAAAAAACCATCCAATCACTTCCCACCCTGCGTGGAGATCTGTGACCTGAGAGATTGGCACAGGGAGCCCCTCACCTCAGCCAGCCCCAGCACCCACCCCAGCACCGCTGCCGGATCCGCCCCCAGAGCCCCGAGCATCCATCTCACACATCCCACGGTGGGAACGCTCCTCCCCCGGCACTGCCGCGTGTCGTGCACGACTCCTGGCGCTTCCCTCCCTGCGCCGAGCGTGACGCGGCTGGAACCCACCAGAACCTGCTGTGAGTCAGGGGCTGAGACACTCCTCACCTCAGCCTGCAGTGCAGCCCCCCTGCTCCCCTGCTTGCTGTCGAGTCCTTTGAAAATGGAGAATTCAGCCTAACTGTCTTGGTGTCCCAACAAAGACTGAGCGCTGGTAATCTACCAACCCCCTTCAACTAATTTATCTGCCCCATTTCATCAAAGTTCACATTATCACAATTATTCCCTTATTACCAGCAGAACCTTTGCTCATGGTGAATGCTTTGCAGCTGCCAAAAGCAAAGGTGCAGCTTCTGTGCTTGGAGAAAGCAAGAACCCCCCCGAAGCAGCCAGGAGGCTGCATGAGGAAGAGGAGGCATTACCTGGGTGAGGTGCGGGTTGGGGTTGAAGCCACACTGGTTGCAGACCTTGCTGTGACACTGAGTGCAGGCATTGAAGTTAGGCTGGCCGGGGGAGGAGGTGAGCTCTGTCGTCTTGCAGATGGGGCAGAGGGTGCTACTGGGGAGGGGGGCGATCTGCGGGACGGAGTAGGGAGAGGTGGGGGTGCTGCCCCGCTCCGGTGACACCGAGGGAGACCTCCCCGAGCCCTGGCTCCTGGCGTCCACCTGCAGCGTCCTCCGCGGCCCCTCTGCCGCCGCTGCAGGCTGGCCCCGGCCCCGCATCTCCCGGGGGCTCTGGGAGCTGCCTGCAGTCTGTGCGAGGGAGGGCGATGCTGACCGCTGGCCCCCGGCCTGCTCCAGCTGCTCCGGTCTCCTCAGCGTGCTGAAACACCATCAAAACACACAAAATAAGCCCAAGTTTCAAACATTTGTATGCCAGTTAATGTAGAAAACTGCTACAGCACCCTCTCCCCCTCAAAATCCCAGCTCAGCCAAGAAGGCACAGCAGAGCCCCACTGCAAAGTAGGGAAATTGCTCAGATCAGCAGAAGGATACATGTTACCTTACGAAACCAGGCGCGATTTCAAGCTTTCTCTTATATAACCCAGCGGCAGAGATGCAATTGAATTACTCGGTGTATTCTGAGTTGAACTTTAGTCAGAAAGTTGCACATAAAAACGTGTGTGAGAAGTTTGAGAAGCTCAGCCTCCTGCCAGCCAGGGCTCCCAGCACTTCTCCAGCACAAACCCACTGGAAGAAGCAGCCGTGACTCTGCTTTGCAGCCTGCAGGGCCCTTTCTGCAGGGACACGACCAACACGCACTAAACTGGCTTCTCACAGCCTACTTTCACAAGTGGCTGTGAAACCAGAGCCTATTTATTAAAGGAAAACCCCTCCAGAAGCCTAATGGAGGCAGGAGAACTACTTGTACTTCCTCACCTGTCAGGCAAAACCATGCAAGTCACAGGTGAAAGCAGCTAAAGGCTTCTTTCCCAGGGGCCACAGCAGTGGGAAATCAAGAGAGAGCACGCTGGCTCCCCTTTAGTAATCAGCACTGAAGTGGCAAACACAGACAACAGGGATTTTGTGGGCTAGCTGCCCCCAGCTGAACCCTCTTCTGGGTGATGTGAGTCTTGGCTGAGCAAAAAAAGCCAGCTGGGATGACTCTGGTCACCAGGACAGGGTGATGAAACCTCCCTGTGAAACCACAGCTACTTACAAGGAGCAACCCTGAGGTTGGCATCGCACCCACTGCTGGTTCTGCAGCAGTCCCATAGCCTGTGTAGGATGCTCAGCACCCCACAGTGCTGAGGGATGCTCCTGGCCATCCCAAGGAGCTCTGGAGCAGCTCCAGCTGCAAGAGCTTTGAGCTGTTGTGCTGCAGTGCACAGCATGACAGCCTGCACACCCTCCTCCCATGTGGTTTCAGGGCAGGCACCCTGTAATGTGCTGCTGATGGATCACAAGTGCACAAGAATGAATCCACGATGGAAGATACTTATCTAATTACCAAATAATTTGGTCCATATGCTTATCAGTAATGCCCACAAATATTTCTCAAAAAAGCAGAAGCCCTAATGCCCTCACTACCTGTGATCTACAGCTGTTTAAGGAAAAGTATTACTCAGAATCTCAAATTTAATACATTGTTGATTTACCCAAGCAGGGTCTGACCTTATAAAGGTTTAAAAAGGGAACTTAAATGCATAAAACTAATGAAATTCAAAGTGCATGTTGCCACAGTAATAGGAAGTCGGATGAAAATAAATAGTAAAATAGCACTTTGGGAATACTTTCCGGCTGCAGGTTGAAACCCACTTCTCTGGAGAAAGAATCACAATAATAATAAAGCAAAGCACTAAGGGAGAGAGTGATCTGTTCTAGACTGAAGAGAAAATTGCTCCTGGCCCTACAGTAGCACCTGCCATGAATGTTGTTGGCATGTGCTGCTCCTCCATTGTTAGTTCTGACACCCTTCAGTTCAGATTTGGGGTTTGACTCCTGATGTCAAGGGCTGCAGAGCTACTGCCTCATAAAACACATAAAACCATCTGTAGCTGGTGGAGATTGGAGAGCTCAGCCCCAGACACCAGAGGGAAGTACTGTCAGAAAGCAAAATGCACCTTCTCACTTAAATTTAATATTTCTATAAAACCCTCAGCATTTATGTATTAGACACACCCTCTCCTAATGGTGTATTAAACAACTCTGAAATAACATTATATGGTCAAATAAATAATTGTTGTTTGGAAAAGCAGAATGGTTTTCTGCCCAGAGAAGCTGTGGCTGCCCCATCCCTTGAAGTGTTCAAGGCCAGGATGGATGAGGCTTGGAGCAACCTTGGATACTGGAATGTATCCCTGCCCACGGCTGGGGGTGGAATGAGATGGTCTGTAAGCTCCCTCCCATCCCAAACCATTCTGTGATTCTATTCCACTGCAAATTTTAAAATTCAGGGGTTTTCCCCATTTGATATGAAAAATACTTGCAACCAGTAAGAATTCTGACTCCATCAGGGAGCTGGCAGATAACACACAGACAAGTTCAGATTTCCTACCCAAAACAGCGTGGCTCTCTTGGAAATACAAAAGCCCATGAGGAACAACATGCCAGGTGCTGTTATTTTGCCCTGAGTCTCACTGCTGGCACATAAGACAGAGGAGGGTGGTTGGATGCTCACTGTCTGGCAGGTCAGTGCTGCTCCAGAGATGCTTTCCCAGACTGGGCTCGAGCTCCCTCCCAGCTCCCTGCACTTTCTCAAGTGCTAAGTAATGCTGGGCACCACCTCCATCCCATTCCCAGCAGCAGCTTCACTCCATGCACTTCTACCAACACTGCATTTATTTATTTTATAATTATCCAGGATGCCTCAACCCCCCTGTGACACAGGCTGTGCTGTCTCTCACTTGCACCAGTTGAACATACCCGTGAAATTTTAAGACCAGAAGAAATCATCTGGTCTGTCAAATACAGTAACTCAATCCAGGAGAGATGCCTCAGGAAAGAACATGAGAATAGTCATATGGAATCAAACACAGGCCCACGCTCACTGCATCTTCTGCAAGGATGATCCAATATTTGTATGATTTGTACCCATCTATGAAACCTTTTTTTTCCTGTTACAAAAGCCCAAACTGCAGCTCAGCCCTCCTTTGGTTTTTTTACAGGCTTTATCTCTGAGTTAAGTAGCACTGGGTTGCTAACCAGTTCCAAAGAATTCCTCCCAATTCCACTAGAGTGTCTATTAACAGTTAAATTGGAATGCCTTAATAAGGCAGGATTTCCTCTGTCTGATGGGGGATGTATTGATTTTGCACTGCCCTAATTGCTGAATTAGAAATATTGGGTGATACAGAGTCCAAACTCAGCTGCACTCTCTGTTACCAATGGAGTAATAATTTTGTACAACTAAAGAATATAAAGTGTTTGACTGAGTGTATTAACAATTATACTGTTAAAGTTTTCATTTATGATATCCTATGAATGCTTTTTATCACAAGAAGGGCAGGCAGGCAGCTCTACTCACCTGCCCGCAGTCACTGGGAGGGTGGGCAGCTACTGTTTCCTTTCTTTTTTCATTGTTTTTAAATTGAAAAATTGTGTCTTTCTTCTTTCTTTCTAAAACTCCCTCCATTTTCCAGCACAAAGTTAAGTAACAGAAATTAACTCTCAGCTCCATGAAAGAGAAGTGGTAAAGCTGCAAGGTTGCTGCCACAGAGCCCAGAGCTAAAAATCATCCTGAGACATTAATTCATATCCAGCTCTGCCTCTCCATCAGATACTTCTGATTAAAAGGCCCCAAAATTCCCTAATTCCACTCAGGAACAGACATGGATATGAAACCAGCCTTTCTATTTAGGGCTGACACAACACCCGGGGAGGAGATGGATAAGTACTGAGAGGGAAGAGCTGCCCAAGATGATCAGAAGCATGAACAGCATAAGGAAAACCAAGGGTCAAAGGCATTCACCACAAAACCAAGCTCAGCAGTGTAAGATGTCACAAGCACCTCAGATTTTTTATGCCTCATTTTTTCCCTAATGTAAAAATAACATTTTTGCATTAAAATTACAAAAATTGAGAAAGCTTTAAAAACAAAGTCCTACTTACAGCCAAAACAAATGTTAGACTGCTTGCTGGTTAATATTTAATTTCAGAAAAACATGATTTGTCCTAAACCAGACTTTTGATGCCACAGCAGCACCAGGGAAAAGATGTCAGCAGCATCAGTGGAGATAAAAGCAATGCAATGACATAGCACTGGTTTACAATTCTCTGCCAGCAAATTGGTACAGCTTTCTTATTTGGGAATTCCCAGGTAAAGTCAGGGTCTGTAGGAGGGAATTGCTCTAATTTAACTCAAGTGGGTTCATCAGTGCCACTAAATTTTACAGGCAAGACCCAGGCTTGGAGCCAGCATCCCAAGAGATGTCAACAGACCCTTTTTCACCAGAGGTGCTAACTTGGGAGCAATAACCATCACAAGGTAAATGTCAACACTGTTAATGTCTCTGCTATAAAATCAAGCAATAACAATATTACACAAAATCTACATGCACAGCTGGTAAATCAAGTCTTGTTGACTTGTGTGGGAAAGTTCAAGAGACAGCATTGGTTTTCACCTGATTTATTGGTTTTTGTCTAATTTCACATCCCTGCCTTGAGCACACTGGCCACATCCACCTGCTCAGCTGCCACAAAACTCTGGCAGTGATTGCATCCACAGGAGCTTGGCATTTGTGGTCTGAGTAAATCCTTCAGGAACTGCAGCCCTTCTGTGCAACTGAGAAACACGGATTGCATCCCTTCCTCTGCCGGTGCTAAGGGAAATGGGTCCTTGCTTGCTGGGCAACTGATCTAATTACTGCATTGTAGTAGATAAAAACCATGAAAATGAGTGGCAATGTCATCATTATTTTAGAAATTTCATGCCCTGCTCAGGCTTTTCAAAGATGAGCTGAGTTTGTCCATAGAAGGGAGCTCCCAGCTTCAAAACCAGATCAAAAATCAGCAAAATGAGGACAATCAAGTCTTTTCTAATAGTAGGAAAAAAAAAGAGGGAAAACTGGGTAAAAAAAGAGGGAAAATTATTGTTATCTGCAATAAAACCAAGGGGATGAGCAGCAAACAACTCAAGATAAAGCATGAAGAGAGACATGTGAAGAGGCCCAAAAGAGGGAGGCTGGGCTGACCAACAAGAATTAGAGCTGCTCAGCTACGAGCAGAGATTTGACCTAGTTGGTTTGACTGAAACCTGATGTGAACATCCACATGACTGATTTTAAGAATCACTGAGTATAACCTATTTAAAAAAAAAACCAGGTAGCTAAACAAGCAGGCAGTTGTACTCTAGGTCGAAATGGCACTGGGTTTGACTTGGAAAGACATAATTCTAAATGGTTATGGGTTGGCAAAGAAACAGCATGGGATAATAGCAAATGTTAGCTGGTATACACTGCCTGTCAGCAAGTCTGACTAGAAAATAGGACAACCCTTTTAATAAATAAACAGAAAAAGAAGTGTCTGATGTGGAGGGCTTTTGGTTTCAGCTCTGTGCACTGAAAATCTCACACTAGTGATGCTCAGATATACCCCAAGCCTGGGTGTTCTACTGGGGGCAGCTTGTAGCTCTAAAAAGTCCTACATCCAACACAGGGAATCCTGCATCAGACTCTGCTTTGACAAAGAAAAAGCCCCCAGCAGTTACAGAATTAAGCACCTGCTTAAATCCAAGTGCCCCTAAATTAATTACACTGATGTCCATGCAGAAAGAGAATCACTCTGGAAATGGATGGTTTAAAAACAGTGAATGCCACACAGCTGAAATCAAAATAGAAAATATGAAATGGTGACTAGAAACTGTCAGGGAGTATTTTATTAGATGGCAACAGAAGCACTCTTGTGAAAGGCCACAGTGCTTAATGACTTGCTTTTGTGAGCAGTGGAAAAACCCTGTTCTCCTGCAGCTTTGTGCTCCAGGGTTGCCTTATCCCCATCAAATAAGATGCAGCTTCTGTCAGGCATTTTCCTGGTGACTGAGGCATCCCTAAAGCTCATCTCCTGATGCTGGCAGTGTACTTGAGCTCCTGCTTCCACCTCATCTGGTAATCATGCAGGTCCTTAACCTCCACCCTCATACCTGTTCTCATAAATACAGAGAAATGTGATAGTCTTGACTCCTCTGCCTCACTGTTACACCCTGCTGGAGCTGGGCTTCAAGGAGGGGCTGCCAGGCAGGTGGTGGCACAAGCCACTGGCAACCAACACACCAAACTAACAGCCTTCCCCAGGGGTGGTGCTGCCGTGGGTGAGCAGTGCTGCATGCACGGTGGCCCTGCCAGCTCCCTCCTCTGGCCCTGGCTCTGCAGGAGATAACACACTAGAGCTGCTGCTGGTTTTGCCCTTTGTTTGAAATGCCATGCATGGCAGGGTAACAGGAACCAGGAGATTTCCAGTTTACCCAGCCACCACAAACCAGTTGTTCTCCATCTTAGCACCACGTCTAGTTCAACCCAGAATCTGCAACAGGAGAACACATCAATGTCACTCTGGCTGCTGCTCTGGCAAGCACGGCTGTTGAGAGGCATCTGCCATCTTATTAGCTGAATCCTACATACCAGGAGAGGGGTTTATGACTGATTTAAGCTCTAAATAAGCATTTACTTGCTTATTTTCATTCCTGCACAACTGCCTTTTTGTAAAGGTTTGTGAATCATTATCATTTGCAGTTGGACTAAATGATCATTGAAGGCCCTTCCAACTCGAAATACTTTATTTTCATCCCTATTTTATTCTGTTCTGTTGTTTACCATTCTAATTTTGCTACGTGGCAAGCAAATACTTAATTTGCACCTTACTTAGCCCTGGTTGAGCCAAGAGTAATTTCCCTTGGAGCACTTTGCAATATAAAACCAGAGCAATGGCTGTTCCTGCTCACCAGACCAACATCCCCAGACCTCTCCAAAGAACCCCAAGGTCAGATGTCTGTTAGACACCCTATACAGACCATAATGAACATGTGCAATTAAATGCAAGGCAACTGATCCCTATAGAGTCCAGTGCAGCCTCTATGAACCCCAAGACCTGAACTGGAGTCAGGGCAGAGTTTTGCATCTCTCACGTGAGCTCTCACAAGCCAGAAGGTTGCTGAGTGACCTGCAGACCACCCCATGCCGCTCTGGGGAGCTGCTCTTTCAGCTGCTGATGCCTGAAACGTGTGGCCACCACTGTCAGGATCTTGGCCAAACCCTTCAGAGCCAAAGGCAAACGGGCCTGACAGAAGAGTTGGCAGGTAATGATCTCAGTCCCATATATATCAAAGAGATCACTTTTAAGATAGCTTTACAGGAGCAGGCACTATAAAGGTCCAAAGGTTTGAACAGGGTCTCCTTTTAAAATGATAAAATTGTTACTGAGAACATTAATGATCTTGAACTTCAAAGCATTAAAAATATCCCAGGGGTAAGTGCAGTGTCCAATATTCATTCTACTTCAGCGACAGGGAAAATCTGTTTCCTCTGTGATAGCTGAAAACTACATTTAAATCTTCCAGAGACAGAGTAGATGCCACCTCTTGATCAAAATGCCATCAGCTGCAGGGTGTGAGAGGAGCTGTACAGCTCAGTGATGAGAACCAGGGCTTCACTGTGCCTGGGATGAACACAGAGATCCTAGAAAGGCTATGGGGTATCTAATCCCTCTCTGCCTCTCTCTGGGCACTTAGGAGGTATCTGGAAGATCAAAGACAAGGAGGAACATCACCTCAGCCAGTGAATGGGGGCAGTTGGAAGGTCAGCTTTGGACCTTCAGTGCAGGTGAAGCCTTGGAATCTTTAGGAAGACTTGGAGGGACGGGAGGCATCAGTCACCCCAGCTGCTGGACCTGAGGACACTGCTGAAGGGGAGGATGCTCAGCAGGTCTGGGGTCATTAAGTGCCCCTCATTTAGCATTAATTCAGGTGATGCTGAGGGTGGCCATGCTGCAGGCTGCACAGGAAACTGAGCTGCTGCCTGCAGAGCTCCTCTCCTCTTTACTGCAGGATTTAGAAGGTCTGCAATGAATGATGAAGAGCTGTGCCACAGAGTTATGGCCCTGCAACCAATACCAAGGAGCATGTAGGGAAACAGCAGCTAAAACAGGGATAAAGGTCCCCAGGAGCCACGGAGAGGTGTGGGCTGGAGCCATCTCTTCAGTCTGATTTCCACTCAGCTACTCGATGCGTTGCCTCCATATCCTTCCCTGTACAACTGATTGCTATGAGCAAGTCATTTATGTGTGGTAAAATTACATAAAGGAGCCATGACAATCTAGCAAGTACTGTGTGCAGCAGAAAAGATGAGGATGCTGGGGAGAGTACCCCAGGCAAGGAGCAGCCACTCCCCTCAGCCTTGATGCACTCCCATCCTACATCTGAGCTCTGGCAATGAAAGGGTGGAAGAGCTGATTGCTGCAGTCACGCTTAACTGAAGGCCTTTGTCCCAGGAAAGCCAACACCATGAATTACTGCTCTGTATTTACGAAATGCCAGCAAAGCTGAAAGATAAACCATGGCATGAAGCTAAGGAATTTTTATGGCACACGGCTGGTGAAAGCTTATCTTGTAAATCTATGATTATAACCCACGCCCGCCCTCGTTGAGAGCCTCTCTGATTTTAATTAGCAGCGACACAATTTTTTGTTTAGTTCGTTAGTTATTCCCTAAAGCAATGCAGAATGAAGCTACCTGCTCTGGACTTAATCCTGTGACAGGAATGTGCCTGCTCTGAGGAGCCAAACCTGACACACAAACTTTCAGCAGCAGTAACAGACTTGGCTTCGATCTATTTGCAGGACTGGGGAAAAACACAGAAATTCACATGATTACTATAATTTTCAGAACAACCGGGAAATAAAGAAGAGAAAAAGTGAGAAGGTTTGTTAGAAAGAAATTAAAAGCAGCAGGTGGAAGGGTAACAAAGGGAAGTTTCCATGGCACCTGTTAGCAAAACATGCACTGTCAAGAAAAGGTTTAAGACAAGGCCATAACACAGCAATATCATTAAACAACCAAGCTACAGGAGTAAAAGGCAATACTTAGTATGAAAAATCATCTCAAGTGGGAGAATTGTTAGGATAAAAATCTAGAAAGAAAGGGGAGAAAGAAAGAAGTAATAGAAGATGAAGAAATAAGGGGAATCCTTCTTATGGGTTAATAACTTATCAGGATTTAGGACACCAAGGATAGAGGCAGATGGTCAGGTTTTCACAAGCAGAGGTGCAGGATCTTGCCATGGGATAAATGGGATATTCATAAATGGCTTGGGAAGGAGGGGGGATAAAGAAAGGACAAGTTTGCTGAGCCATGGAAATTTATTCAGCATATTCAAAGCTAAAGCTGAATGCAAAGAGCTGTAGAAGGCTCTCCTGAACTGGATGTCTCGAAACACCATGGCAGGTGAAATCCAAGGTCAAGAAATGCAGAGTGAGGCACAGAGAACAACCATAGCCACATGTAGTGATGGGTTCTAAATCAGACACTGATACTCTGCAAAGAGTTCTGCAAGCCATGTTGGACCATTCTCAGAAAACATCCATTTAATGCTCATCAACAAATATAGAACAATCCACCCCAAAAAATACACAATTAAGTTATTTTGGGAAAAACGCATTTTGGAAAGCAATTCAAAGAGAAGAGCAAAGGCAGCCTGTTCCCTTGACTTGCTTCTGGCTTCCTTCCCCACAAAGAGTGGCACCAAGGTCTGGTTTTGCAATTCTCCCTTTTGCATTCAGGCTTGACTCTGTCCAGGAGCTGGATGGATTCCTGCAGGTGCTGGCTGGCTGCACAAAACGAATCCAACACGAGCACCGTTCATCACGGGTGGGCAAAAAAGGGTCAATCCAGGGGCCTGGTTCCAACATATCAACATCTCCAGTCATGTCCACACCACACAAGGGTCCCCAGACTTCTACCTTCCACAAGAAGTTGGTTTTCAACCACTAAGAAACTGGGAAGACTGCAGGGCCCTTCTTTTGGACGAGTTCCACCCATGCTCCAAAATTAAAATCTTATGCAAAAAATGTATCATTATCCATCTCCATGACAGCTTGAGTCAACCAAACTCAGCCCAGAATGGAGAACATTCATTCCAGGCATAAAAAAAAAGGAAGATCCATCAGAAAGAGAAGTGCTGTTAAAAAAGAGGCAGTAATGACAGACCAGAAAGAAACTGGTTTGTATTTTTAGAAAAAGGAAAGAAAAACACAGTTAAAAAGCAATTTCCAGGAGAGGAAATCAGAGTGCCATACTGCAGAGAGACAGGCAGCTCCTGGTGACTATGCAGCAACCAAAAAATCCTGACTTTGCACCCTCATTTATCTGAGCCTGGGCAAATGAAACAAAGCACCTACATTTTTGTGTGTGTCTGTGAAAAACCATAGCATTTTTATCCATCCTGCAGTTCGTGTCTTTGCACCTCTATGCATTTTGGCTACTCATAATAGTCCCTTTACCTCTTCCCCAGGCCACTTAGGTCCTTAATTCTATTTTTTTGTTGTTGCTTCAGGTTACCAGGAGAGCAGATATCCGAGGTGTGGAAGAGCAATCAAGAGATCATTTGGGCAGGGACTGAGGAAACAGCCATCAACTGGTCCCCCACAAAGAGCTCCAAATACAGCACATGTGGAGGGGTACATGGAAAAACTGATGAGCCCACATTTCCCTGTGAGGAGGAGAAATCTGTGTCGAACACAGCCAGATGCCTTTAAACAAAATCTTCACAACAGGTTATGTTTCTCAGAAACACTTCTCAGCTGCAGAGGTTTCTCCCTCCCTGACATTCCCCACACCAGCTCACAGGGTCCAAAAATGTCTTTTATTTCAGACTGTGGTTGCAAGTGCCTGGTGGGACACTGCCCGGGGACTGGCACTGGATGGGCTCAGTATCAGTGTTTTTGTGTCTTAGATTTGCACTTTCTGGTTTTCAGAGAAATGAACTGGAATGGAAAACCAAACGCAGAATTATGTTTTTATGTGTAAAAGTCATTATTCACAACAGGAAAGGTAAAGGAAACCCAAGGAACAATACATTACCAATACTGTCAGAGACACCATCAACTTCAATATCTCAAGCTGTTTAGTTTAAATGTACTTTTGAAATAAAAGACTCTGAAATTCCCCTGCCAAATTCTTTATAGGATCAAAGGAAAACATTTCTCCAGCTTCTGCAACTCTTTGAGGCTCCTTGTCCCTGCCTGCATTTCCCTGCTGCACGTACCTCAGCCCAGAACATTTGTCCCCAAAGAGATGGAGGCATCTGCATATTTGATGTATCTGTCCTTGCAGAACCCTCGGAAGGCTTAGCTTGGCAGAAATGGCAGCAGGTAAAATTTAAGGCTGAGAAGTTTAGTTGGGAAGCGAAGCAACTTTTAGACACGTTGAGAAGCAGAAGGCACTTTATTCCTACCCAGAGCAGCTGGTTGGTTTTTCTTTGTGTATTTCAAAGAAAAAGAAAGGTGTGATAATTTGTCAATTCAGAGTGTTTGGGTCTATATTTTCACTTAATAATAAATCAAAATTAAATAGATAATCATGGAGATGGGTTGGATGAAACTGAATTGTACGGCCAAGAGGAATCCTATCCTAATCCATTAACCAGTGCTTAACATCCATTAACAATGCAGGAGGAGGAGAGCCTGGAAGATGAGGAAGGCAGATAAAATAAAGCAGAAAAGGGATGCCTAAGGAGACACTTCAGAGTTTCCTCCCAGAGGGATGTTTCTGGATGCCTTATTTTTGCCAGGTTGAGGTAATCAGTGGCACAGAATGTAGTGATAGGGATCATCTTTTCCACTCCAACAGGAACTGATGTTCTGTCATAACTGCAGTGTGTAACCAGTCAAAACCTCATCCAATACAGTGGTAAATGGGCTCTGAAAATCACCACCACCACAAAAAGTTCTATATAATACACTATATATAGTGTATTATATACACTATATATAGTGTATTATATAGAAACAACCTCTTTTCCTGGTGTGCTCCCCAGCTACAGGATTCCCAAGCAAAACATCCACAACTTACATACAGGTGGGCAAAGGAGAAGGCTTGGATATTTTTGCTCCTTGGGACTAGAGATCTGCCCTGAATACAAAGGATGGTGTGTTTTACAGGGATGAGAGCAGCACCCACCATCACCTCCTCACGTCCGCCGGCGTCAGGAGTATTCACGGAAAGCTGCCGCTGCCGCCCGGCCCCAGCACAATGTGCTCCAGCACTATCTGCTCCAGACATCTCACCAGCTCATATTAGAGCTGCTGCAGCCCAGGGATGTGTTTGAGACTGACAGCAGCTCCCTCACCCTCCCAAGAGCCATTCCCAGCAGAGGAGAGCGGAGAAGGTTTGAAAGGGCAGCATCCCAAAGGGCCGCTACCAATCCTTGCCCAGGGTGTTGAGAAATCCTGTGATGAGCAGGGAAGAAGAAACCCAAATTATGGTAGCTTATCGTGGGTGGGCAGGAGACAACAAAGCTTATGCATCTGAGAGAAAATATGGGAAAAATCTGCACACTTGGAGGACAGCATGGAGTTGTCTTTGTGTCCTACTGCTGGTCCTACAAGGACTACATTAATGGGTCTCAAACCTGGAACCCCATGAGTCTCAGACTGGAAATCAAAAATGCAACAGAAGTTCATAAAATCACAGAATGATTTGGGTTGGAAGGGATCTTAATGATCATTTCATTCCAACCCCCCTGCTGTGGGCAGGGACACCTGCCACTAGACCAGGTTGCTCCAAGCCCCATCCAGCCTGGCCCTGAACACTTCCAGGGATGGGGCAGCCACTTCTCTGGCAAGTTACCGCAGATGAACTGCTGAAGTAGCCTATAGCAAAATTAAAATGGAAAAAAATACATTTACTCCTTCCTGTCGACTCGGAGGTTGTTGCTGAGCACGATGAGAACAGTTCAGGCTGTGACCACCTCGGGTGTTTAAGCCAAGCAGACCAAACCCAGCCCAGCAAGGCAACAGGCACTGCTGGAACTGCAGCTGCAGCACAGCCCTACCTGCAAAGGCTGCAAACCAGCAGAGTTTACTCTGCCAGTTAACTGGGAGGTTAGTGTTAAAAAAAAAAAAAAAAAAAGGAGAGAAAAAACCCAACCAAACCCCAGTTTGTCTCCCTAAGAAGATTAACAGGTGCATTTAAAGAAATCAGGCTGTAGGCTTAATGAGAGAGAGGCAGCAAAATCCTAAATGTGAGACCTCCTACAGTTTTTCAGTCCAGCTGTACAATCAAATAATAGTTTATGTAACTAGGATTGAAATAAAATAAATTAAAAGTAATTTCATGTTTCATCAAAAGAAAAAGTACAGTTCGGAGTCAACATGGAAAAAGATCTAGTTCAGCCCCACATTTTCCCCAGCCTTTCATAAGCTTTGTACTATCAGCTGATTTGGGTTTTTTTCACACGACAAAGGCAAATTACCAAGTCCCTTAAGAACTTATTATACATTTCCAATTTTCAACCATTCCTATTTTATAACGCATACATTCACATATCTATAAGTGAAATGTTTTCTTTAGAAGATGAAAGAAAAAAAAACATGCTGTTTTTCCTAGGCTGCAATCTGTTTTTTGGTTAAATAATAATAAAAAAAAGGGTGGTTAGCAGCTACAACATGTCAGTCTTTGCAAGTAATTCCCACGCACAACTTCATCCTTTTGCAGACATGAAATATGGCAAAATCTTTTCGTACTCTTCATGTCTAGACTGATGAAGGAAGGGCACAAGATACCAACAGACTCTTTCTTCTACTGGAAAGCCCATGGCAGACCCATTTGGGTCTCAGGTGGGTTAGAGCACCAAACCCCTCAGGATTCATTCAATAGCTGAAGACACATCTCACACTGACTTCATATCCTCATACAACTTCTGAGGATGAAGCAACCTGAGAAGCACTGAGATCACGCCAGAAGAGATTGCATACTCCAAGCATCTCCTAACAGAGCTAAAAATCCATAAATAAAGGGAAATTTCAAAATAAATCTCCCTATTTGGGATGCTACAACCCTCAGGACTGGTCCTGCAAAGAGATGTCCACCGGAACCAGGCTCTGAGCCTCTCAGCAGCTGGAAAAGCCCATGAGCCCCCAAGGCCAGGAAAGACTCAAGACAGGCTAGAAAGCAATGTTGCACTGGTATGCAAGGAAACAAAGAGAAAAAAAGGTTCAGGGGCTGCTCTCAGCTACTGACATCTGGCCTCTGCAAGTGTCCCTGCCATGTAAGGCTGGATCGAGGAGGTCCTGCCACCCTTGGACATCCTGGCTGAAATGCAGGATTTGGCCACATCTAAACCAAATGACATTTTGATTCATGGTGATTTGTCTTCTACATCTGTCAGAGGAGCTGTAAAATCCTCATCTGAAAGCTGTTCAGCGTGGGAAACTGCTTTGTCATGTCTGAGAGCCTGTGGTCCCTGTCAGGTCCTGGAACTGAGTGAAGAGCAGTTAGTCACACATGCCCAAAACCCCTCAAAATTCTGCAACATTTCCCAAGCAGCGTGGATGGGTTTTCTATGCAGCATCTGCTTGCTCTAAGTTCAGTTATAGCTATCAAAACCCTCCAAGAGGACAAGAAATGCTCTTCTCACGAGGACCTACACATGACAAGAGAAGAGGTCCAGGTGGCTCTAAGGTCCCCCTGGAGCCTTTTCTTCTCCAGACCAAACACCCCCAGCTCTCTCAGTCTGCCTCCATAAGAGAAGAGTGTCTCATTTAGGATCTCAGTCATTACCTCATTAGTGGGGGTGTGATGGGGTGTCTAATGGTGTCTACCAGCAAGTAATGGCCGAGGTTTCCCCCAGGCCTGTGCTTCCACCTTTCCCCAGCAGTACCTTGCACAGCACACTGCAGTCACTTGGTTCTTGGACAGCTGTGCCCAGCCCAGGGAGCACTAGCAGTCTCCACATGGAGATGTTCATCTTCTTGCTCTAGGGAGAAGGTGTAAAGGCACTTCCTTCCTGTGCTAAGGACAGGGACAGGAGAGAGGTCTGGGAACAGACAGGGCAGGAGAGGGGTTTGTGTTGTAGCTCCTCTCAGAAGATGCCTAACACTCTACTGCATTAAATATACGAACATTTTTCTTCTATTGACAGTGACCTAGAAACACAACTAAATCATTTTTGAAAAAAGAGAATGCACCCAAACTATTTAATCACATCTTCAGGGGGGAATGAAGCCAGTAAGAACAGCTAATCTGCTGCTCATCACAGAAATTATAGTTTTGGACTGAGGGCAACTTTGTATATTCAGAGGCGACAGTTTTACTTAAACCTTCTGTGATCATATATCCCATTATTCCATCTGGTAAACTGCTTCTACACTTATTTATGCTCACTCTGAACACACATTTCATTACCATTTGGCTAGCATAGGCCTCTGAACTGCAGAAGTGTGTCTTTGCTAGCCATCATAACCATCTTTGCCACCCAGTGCCAGCAGCCAGGCTGGAGGGCGCATTCCCTCCCCATCTCCAGCCAAACCATGGCACTTACACAAATAATAAGAGAAAACAAAATAAAAATTGCATTCAGAGGTGCTTTCCTTGACTTGTCTCTGGGGAGCTCAACACGGGCAGGGAGCTGCTGCTTCCTGCCCTCCCAACCCACTGTCCCGTCTCTTAATGGGGCTGGGGTCTCTCTTCAATATCAAACACACACTAGGAAAGCTGCAGAGGCCAAGAGTGAGCAAGACACCACCATCAGTGTAGCTAAGTCATCTTTGTATTAAACATGAGCAGAGCACCTCATGAACACCCCTTCCAGCCATGCCATCAAGCCCAGGCCAGCATTAATAGGGTCCAGTGATGCTGATTGCTCCTACAGGCTCCTAAATAGCCCATTAGGGGTGCTGGGCGCTCTCAGAGAGGAGCCAGCTCACCACATTCATAAAACCTTCCCAGCACCAGTGACATGAAAAGCAATACGACGTGCTCATCGATGACTGACAGGCTGCACAGCAGCACCTCGGGGTCATGCCGGAGCTTAGCACCTCCAAGCACGAAAAAAGACAAAAAAACTTGCTCGTAGGAATACTCGTGCTCATAAACTGATACAAAAATAACAGATCTGTCATTCAAACAGACATTTGAAAACACAGTGATGGCTCAACAGCGACGATCCCAAATTCAAGATGAATAACAGTTTATGAAGTGTGGGACCAGGATGACCATCAGCACTTGCTGTCACTCACAGACCAAAAAAGAAACCCAAGGAACATCCTGTAGCAGCAGTGCTCAACAGCAAAGTCCACATGATAATGTTATTGTCACATTTAGTGAAAAACTCTAACGCCTTAGCCATGAAACTGTTTGATCCTACTGAGCTACCTGCTCTTGTCTTGGGAAGCACTCTGCACCCTGACTGCCTGTCCCATCCTTCCCAAGGGGCACCTCATACACCAGGAAATTAGCATGATGTTGGAAAAGGATTGCTGGAAAAACACCCTGGGCCAGCCCCAGTGCCAGCCCCAGCCGGGGAAGCGGTGAAGACGGCTGTACAGAGAGGCTGTGTGGCAGGCAGGCTGTGGTGTTCTGCCAGTCCAGATGCACATCAAGTATTCCCCAAACTCATATACACTGCAGGAATATGCCACAGCACTGACTATCTGTTTGCACTGAATCGGAGACATGATGGGAAACATCAAATATGTGCTTGATTCACACAGCAGAGAAAAGAAACAGCTTTATTGCAGCATGCTGGAGAAGCAGAAGTGGAAAGGCAGAAGCCAGCTCAACATGAGCAACAATGCGGAGGGACCCACCAGCCCCAATGGATGTGGCCACTTGAGCTGCAGCTCCATTCCTGAGCATCAGCAGAAGAATCAGGATAGTTTGGGTTGGAAGAGACCCTAAAGATCACCTAGTTCCCATCCCCTGCCATGGGCAGGAACACCTTCCACTAGAAGGCTGACCATCAGCACTCAGCTTTCCAGTGCAAAGGAAGCGGCCCCGCCATAGCTTCCAGTTGTACCAGAAGAAGCCCAGGACTCCTCCAACTTTTCAGCCAACACAGCAAAGGACATTACTCCTCCCAAATTCTTCTATATCCTTTCTGGGCAGAAGTGGACACTGCAGGGACATCCCCAGGAGCCCCTCACCCAGCAAAAGTGAGGGGTAAAGATCCACCATCCAGGCTGGATCCCGCAGTGAGAAACCCCAACCTGTGAGGCAGACTGCAAATCTGTGTATTTGTTTTGGAAATAAAGGCATTAATAATTGATGCCAAACACTGTGAATATTGATGAGCACGTTCCCAGAAGAGGTTTTGGAGTTACTTAAGCACCCAGAATTGTGCCGTCTGGATTCAGTGGCCTAATGGCTGCTGTCAGAGCAATCACAATACGCAAAGCACTGTGTCACAGCCAGCACCGCCTGCCCATCATGAGAGAAGATAAATTGATGCCCAATGGGGTATTTAACACCACAAATATTTTGATTTGATCCATCATGTACACCATTTTCTACTCCTTTTACGTTTTGTTTTGCTCGCCCAAGTTTAATGATCTCAAAACACTGCCTATCTGTTCTTCCCCTCCTCGCTCAAACCCAGCCTCAGTTCCCTCCTGACCCTCCAAATGTCTTGCAGTAAATAAACTAATGCTCAATAAGTGCAGAAGCATGGCAGGCTTTTCCAGACTGCCAGTCCATGGCTCAGCCAGGGAAAAAACCTATTTTAATATTTGAGGAAATTCCCAGCAATGCCTCTGATGGTGATGCCTCTGCCCCATCCCGTGCAGGGCTCAGAGCCTTTGGGGAGAGCAGAGCATGGAAACGAGGATGGAGCTGGCTCTCTGGGCTCTCCAGGTGAGCGTGAGCCCTCTCCACAGCCTGACTTCCCATCACACAGTCTGGTTTTATTTCTAGCACAGTCATATGAAAATGGGCATCGACTGCTTATTTCTGCAAGCTTGGGAAAAGTGCCCATTTAAAAAGAAAGAGGCAAAGTTGCTTTTTTTTAAACAATTATCTTTATACATGAACTTCTTATCTCTCATTGTGATAGTACTTTATGGCAAGTAAACAAGCACACTCAAGTGAGCTACAGAGAAGGTAAAAGGGAACATCCAAACTGCAATGGTTTGTCCAAAGTTTCTCTGATTTAAAGGGCTTTCTTTCAGTTCTGTTTCTCCTATGCTCTTCCCTATCACCAGATTTTTTACTTCAAGCTCCATCACCTGCCAAACAGAGCCATGCTGAATGTACAGCAGGGTAAACAGGATCAGTACTTGCCTTGCCACTGTTCCAAGCCAAGGGAAGGCTCTGAGGGAGCTCACAGCCCATGCCAAAGGTGCTACCACACAGTACTGGAAATATTCCCTCTTGGTTGCTTCAAGACCTTCAGCTCACAGCCTATCTTGAGGCTTAAGAAATACTGGGGTATGACCCACAGTGTGGAAAACAAAGGTCCTGGCACCTCTGCCAGTGTGCCATGGGAGCAAGCTCCCTCCCAGCCTCTCAGCCTGCAGCCCGCCTGGCTGCCTGCAGTGTGCATCACCCAGCTCCAGAGAAACAGCGGTGCTGACAGCACTGCTGCTCCCACAGACAGCCCCTGAATTTGTGGCTGGTCATCAATGCTTCCCAAGAGACTGCCCCTCTTCCCCTCTCCCATCCTTCAGTCTGAGCTCATGCATCCAGGTGTCAAAAAGAGCCTTTTACAAGCTCCATAGCTGAGCAGCAGAGAGACCAAAAACCTGAATGAATCCAGCAGAAATCAGGCACATACAGTCAGAAGCAGCAATAAAGTCTTTCTGCAGGTTACCAGGAAAACCAGCCATGTAAAGCTCAGTGCCCCAAGCTACAGTTCTGAACTTGGGATCATCCCTGCTCCGCCACCCAAGCCTTTTTCCATCCATCCATCCATCCATCCATCCATCCATCCATCCATCCATCCATCCATCCATCCATCCATCCCATGAAATGAGCTTGTCCCTTCTGCTTAGGGGGTGTCTCTGGAGGAACAGACTAGAACCTGCCAGTCCAAAGCTTTCTGTCCACATTCATCAGCAACCAATCTGAGTTCCTTTGATCCTACAGGTTAATGATGTCTCCTTTCAGGCTAGAAGCTCTGTTTGTCTGACCAGACCAGCAGCAACCCTGCCCTCCCTCCCCAGATTCAATCTCTCCTTGCTGGAGTACCAGAGTCAGGCACAGCCTCCTCAGGTGAGATTCCAGCAGCTCCCTGCACAGGGGTGAGCTCTGCACTGAAAACACCTTGCCAATGCAACCCTGCACCTTGTTGGCCTTTTCCAGAGCTGCATCCTGCTGGCAGAGCCAAACCACCCCAGAGCTGAGCATTGCTCCCAGCTTCCCTCCAACCTCTGGCTCCCCCATGCCTCAGCAAAGCATGCAAGCAAAAAATAAAAGTTTATAAATAGTGGTAGACATTGCAACTCAGTGAGAAGATGCTACTCCTATTTGAGGTTTCTACTCTCTACAAAGTATCTTCATAGTGGATGCACAGTTCTCAGAAGCTGTTATTATAGATTTAAACACAAGACCCCAAAGTCCAGGGTAGCCCCTATAAAGTATTCAGGCTATTTCTCTGTGTAACACAAAACAAACTGTGAAAAACAACACAGAAAAGTCATACTACTATGGTTTTCACCAGCTTACATGTGGATTTAGGTTACTTAATTCAGAGGAAAAAAACATTGCTCTGATACTGAAAGAAACTCACTTTCTCTGACCACTTGAGATTTCTGGAGCAGCACCTTTTGCACTGCACACTCACTGCTTGGCCAGCACATCCTGTGCTCTGCTGAACCTTTCACAACATATGGTCTGTCTTATGTGCCCACTCCCGCCCCTCACAAAAGTGACTTTCTTCTCGAGGCCTCATTTCCCTTCACTGCCACTTTGCTACCTTGAATTAAAATCCCTCAGTGTCATCTCAGCCCCCCACACCCCTCCCACGCTTAGGTTTTAAACACTGGCATAGCTCAGCATCGTCCCCATCCCACTGCTGCTCCACAGCACAGCCTCACTTGGCCCACCTCTTTAATTGCTTTAATTAATTGCAAGGGAGGGCAGCTCCCCAGCAGCAGCTTCCCAGGAGGCACAGGAGCATCAGCTCAGTGTGTAAGGGCTGGAGCATGGCTGGAAAAAACAACCTGGTGTTTCTGGCAGGAGAGGAGCATGGATGGCCAGTGCTACAGACTCTGCTCCTCCACCCAGCAGCCCTACATGCTCCAGGACCCTAAAAGCCCCTGGAACCCCCAGCACCCCACAACAGCCAACACAGACCCTGGACAGTAATGGAGGAGCAGTGCCAGAATTGGACAGAGACAGCAGACCTGCATGGCTTCCTCGGCTCCTCTCATTACAGCAGCCTCAACAGCCCCACAAGGTATTTAATTTTAAATTGTTCAAGCAGCTGCAAACAACTTTTCATGGGCAGAATCCAAAGCAGAGGGGTTGTGACTCTCTAGCAAGGAAAACTGAGAAAAATGTAAAGGAAAATGAGCATAATTTCCCTCAGAGTCATTTTTTTCACACTCGCTGTGTGAAAGCTCACAGGGATCTTACAGACAGAAGTGTGCCCACAGCTGTAGCATCCCTGAAGCCCACTGGATGTTACGGTGTGCCTGTGAGCAGCCATTGCAGCCCAGCAAGACAGAGCCCACTGCCAGGCAAGACTGCAGCCTCCTGCTCAGCCTCCCACCTGGATTTTCCCTGTCTGAAGCAACACAACTGGCAAGACCAGCAGCACTCCTCACTGCCCAGACGAGGCGAAGAGCCCAGAATGCCCCTGCCTTGGCCACACACTGAGGGCGAACCACCCACCGCGTCCTCCGCATCCCTCCGTGCAACTTTCTGCTCCTCGCCTTTATTTTTTCAGATAGGATGATGTTTTAGGATTGGCTTTTTTCTTTTAAGGAATATCTCTTATCCCACACTCACTTCCAAAGTATCTCCCTGGCAGCTGGCGCTGCCTGGCAGAAGGAGAACGGCTCGGTGCAGTTCCCTGCGAGGTTTTGCACCGATGACTCCTGGCAGGGCTGCATGTCCCTCCTGTTACATAACGACCTTTCCCGTTTGGTGCTGGCTCCACTTGGGGTGGCCACGTTTGGGAGTGGTCACATTGGGGGTGGCGACGTTTGGGGTGCTCACATGCCCCAGTGCTCTCAGCCGTGTGCTGCCAGGCACCATCCCCCCATCCCGACCAGACTCACCAACCCTGAACCACCCTCCCTCCTCCTTATGCCTCCCCGCTTGCTGCTGGACCTCTGCTCACCGGGCAGCACCCCGCTTTCTCCTGCCCCCCAAAACACGACACTCCTCCCCGGGCACTCCATCCTTGTTCCACACCCAGCCCCAAATCGCACCTTCACTCTCCCCAGCACCCGAGGATGTCCCGGAGCTGCCAGCTCCCCTGAGGCTGCACCCTCCAGCAGTGACCTGACTCGGGTGCCTCCATCACCACCCTGAGCCCAGCGCACCTCCCTCACCTGCCTGCTCCCTGCTGCCCACACCCCACAGCCGCACCGCCTCTGCCCTCGGCTCGCAGTCCGTGCACACTCCTGTCTCCCCTGCCTGCGCTCGCCTGCAGGAGCCCCCCAGAGCGGCACCCCACGGCACCTCCTGCCCCCAGACAGCCCTGCCCGCCCCACACCAGCCCCGATCACAGCTCTCCGCCGCACCCCGGCACCGCTCACCCCTCACCCGACACGGCCGCACCTCCTGCCCGTGTGCCCCCCCCACACCCGCACCGCCACCCCTGCTCCCCTGTGCCCACACCCCCACCCAGCCGTGCCCCTCGCCCTGACAGCCCGGAGCCCGTGCCCCGACCCCGCGCGCCCCGCCGGTCCCCGCCCCGCGCTCTGACCTGGGCCCGGCGGCGGGCGGGAGCTGTCCGCCGCCGCCCGGTGCTGAAGGCGGCTTGGCGGCGGCGGCGGCGGGCGGCGGCGGGGCCCCTGCGGCGGCGGCGGCGGCGGGCGGCAGCTGCCCGTCGTCGCCGCCGCCCTCCAGGCTGGCCTCGTTGCCCATGTCGGGCCGGGCGGGACCGGGACCGGGGCCGCTCCCTCAGCGCAGCGCCGCCCCCCGCCGCCGCCATCAGCCCCGCGCCGCCATCGCCGCCCGCCCGCGCCGCCGCGCGCATGCGCTGCCTCCGCGCCCGCTCGCGCCGCGGGCACGCGCGCGTTCGCCCGACCAATCGCCGCCCGCCCCGCGGGGGCCCCGCCGGCACGTGCCCCCCGGCCCCGCCCCACCCCGCCCGCCGGCCAATCGGCGCCGCGCAGCGCCGGCGCTCGCGCCCGCCAGGCGGCGCCAAACGCGCTCCCGCGCTGGCCGTCAATGAGCGGCCCGTCTGCCGTGACGTCACGGCCCGGCGGCCAATGGGCGCGCAGTCCCGCATGAGGTTACACGCAACAGCCAATGAGTGCCCGCTCACCCATGAGGTCACGGGCTGCTGCAGGATGTCACACACCACTGACCAATGGGGTGTCCCTTCCTTCCTGAAGTCATGTGCTGCTCCTGGAAGTCGCAGCCTGACAACCAATGAGCACCTGCCTCCTCCATGATGTCAGAGGCTGCTCCAGGATATCACACCACATAGGCCAATAAGCACCCCCCTCCTCCATGATGTCATGGGCTGTCTGAGAACATCACACCCTGCCAGCCAATGAGTGTCTTGTGCCATCATGAGGTCATGCACTGCCTTGTGATGTCACACTCTGCCAGTCAGTGATTGTCGTGCTCCCTGTGAGGTCACAGCAGCCCCGCAATGTCACATGCTACTGTCCAGTGAGCACCTTGCTACCTCATGACATCACGGCAGTCGCTCTCAGCCAGGCAATGAGCACACGCCTCCCTGTGACATCACAGGCTCACTGATGAGGTGATAGAGCCTCAGCCAATAACGACCCAGAAACCAGCCAGTGACCACCATTGCTCCCCTATGACATCACAGGCCGAGCCAATGGGCTCACGCACTGTCCCTAAGCGCCAGCCTCAGCCACCCAGCACTGCCCTTTCCATGAGGTCACACAGAACTCAGCCAATAGCTACACTCCCTCTGTGTGAGGTCAGAGGCTGCCCATGACGTCAGAGAGCAGCAGTGCCCAGCACCACCGGGGCTCCCTCCCGGCCCCGCCGTTAATGAGGGGCGGTAATTAGCGGTGCCGGTCCCCGTGGGCGGAGGGACGCGCTGCCACCGCCGGTCCCCTGCTGCCACCGCCGGTCCCCTGCTGCCACCCTGCGGCTGCCACGGCCCGGGCCCCGCCTCGGGGGACCCCAGCGGGGACCCAAAATTGTCCCTGGGCGCGCCAGCCCGGGCGGAGCCGGGCCCGGGCAGTGCTGGCGGCTGCTTTTTATGGGCTGTGAGTCAACTCACACGCGCTAAATCCCAAAATAAACGTGAAACTGGGTCCAGCCTCACCTCGGAGCGCACGGAAATAGCAACCGGCTCCAAGCAGCCCCAGGAACAGGGACCTCAGCGCCTTCCCCGCCCCTTCGTTAGCCCCCGCCCAGGGAAGGGGATGCTGGCGCTGGAGGTCACTGCTGTCCCCCGAGGAGCAGGTGTGGGGTGCAGGAAGTGTAACAAGGGAGGAAAAGAGCTTCGTGAGGATATGAAAGCACTGAGTAAGAGAATAAAACAGCTTCAGTTCTTGGCAGGGCAACAGATGTGAAATAAACCAGAACAAAAACACATCAGAAACAACCCAGTAGCAACAAGGCCATGGAAGGTTGAAGTGCAAGAGTGGATGAGAGGCCAGGACTTAGCAGGTGGCCAGGACACACACACAAAGTTTGGTTTGTTTGGATTTTTTCCTGAGGTGATGTGCTCCCCAAACACAGGAGACTCAGAACATCCACCTTGAATGGAGCACAGGTTGGACAGGCTGCCAGCAGCAGCGCTGGTGCAGGCAGTGCCCAGACAAGACACTCAAACCTCAGATTAAACTTGCCCTGGTATCAAAACAGCCCCAAAATCCTTCTCAACCCCTCCACTGCAGACTGGCATCTGTTCTCCCATTATGGGCAGACACCACCCCTGCTCTCCAGCACCCCAGCATGGAAGCCCATGTTCCCCACCAGCCCCACACCAAACCTTCACTGCTGCCTTCTTAAAAGGGTCTTCCTGAACTGAGAGATCCAGAGCAAGTCTCACATTTTACAGACATTTGATACCTACCTCGAAGGGACAAGGACAGCAGGCTCTCTGCAGACCCTCTTCCAGGCTTCTCCTCTGCAGAATTCACCTTGCTTGACTAAGTCCCCCCACCAAGCTTTTTTTTCCAGCCCTCCAAGCCCTCTCTCCTGGCTCCTCCAAACTCTCCCCCCATTCCACTGAATTCTGCAGTCAGCCTCAGGTGCTGCAGGTGAGACAAGCTCCTGCTCTGCAGGGCTGTGCCTTGTTCACTTCCCTGGGGATGGGCATTACTGTCCCCACGGCTTCACCCCACCATTGTCCTTCCCTGCACAAGGGGCCTGTCTCCCAAGGGCTGCCACCCCAAAGGAACCTGAAGGGTTGAGCACATCCATCACCCAAGCTCAGACCTCCACCCTGAGGTGCAAGAGGCTGGAAAATGCTCAGAAGCCAGTTGTGTTAACAAGTGTGCACAGTAATATATTTTATTCCCTAAAAACATGTTTTAAGCCAGTCCAGTAATACAGATTTGGCCTGAAGCAGCTGGAAATAGGAAAGGTCAGATTTGTACAGGAGAGGGCTTTATGAGGTGCCTCACCACATCTGTTCCTTGCAGCTCGGACAGCCCTGCTTCAGGTGTGGACCTCCTGTTCCACAGCTCCAGGCTGAAGAACCCAGACATGTTCAGCCCCACCAGCCTCCCCCTCCCCTGAAGGGAGCCATTCCTCAGCACTTCTCCAGGCCATCCCAAACCCTCTCATCACAAGGTAGAACAGTTACAAAATAATGAAAATACTCTCTTATTAAAACATAGAAATTAATAAACAAGTTTCACACCCACACATGCCAAGCACAAAGGTCACACCAGCACACCTATCTCTGCTTCCAAGCGGAGCAGGGGTCACCCCAACACTTTCCTTCCGAGTCAGTAGTTTCAGTGCCAAGCCTGCAAGACCACTGTGGACTTCATGATTCAGAATGGGGCAGGGCAACACAGCTCCCAAGTCCAGCTGTGGATCTCTCCAGCCCCAACAGGCCTGTGGGTGAGGGAAGATGTTTAATTTGATGATGAATATACAGACACTTGACAGCCACAGAGGGTGCTCTACACACTTCTTCCTCCAGTAAACTTTCTTGGAACTATTTACACCAGGCATGGAGCTGGTCCAGGTCCCTTCTCCCTGCTGCTCTCCAGACTGACATTCCAGACACCCTTCCTGCACCTCCTGCTTGTGGCTGCATCCAAGAAGTGCAGTTCCACCTGGTGCCAGAGAGCCCAAAGTGCCAGCAGCAACTGCAGAACTCTGAGGAGGCCAGAAGGCAAGAAAACCCTGTTAATTCTACATGAAAAAACGGATGAAGGAGTGGTAAAATGAGGGTAACTCAGTCCAGGCATTAGCCAGAGGCTTGGCCTCCAGAGGCTTGCTGCAAGGGCAGGATTCTCCACAGGGCAGCTCATCTCACCCACAGGCAGCATCAGTGCTTTGTGAACACTACCCCAGGCAGTGGTGGCTGCACATTGCCTCATGTCAGGCCCGGGCAAAGTGTGCTCTGCCCTGCAGCCTCTTCTCCAAGCCTCTCCCAGGAAGTCAGGGGCTCTCATAGCAGGAAAGTGTCCATTCTGGCCTGGCTGCTGCTGCTGGAGGAAAGTGCAGGAGCTGCAGACGCTGGTCTGGAGACCTTCTTTTTGCTCCTAACTGGTAATGGACGGATTTCTGCCAGGTTTGTCTGGAGGTACAACTGTCAAGGAAAGCCCAGATCAGTGCCCTGGGAACACAAGTGATCCAACACCTGCTGCAGTCCAGCCTGAACCACATGGCTGGGACCCAGCCATATACCTGCATCCCTGAGGACAGGATGGGCTTTGATCCTTCTCACAGGAGCAGAGCTCTGACACACGCCTGTCCCACATGTCAGGGAACATTTCCCCAACAGGGGGTTTCAACTGGATATTAGGAAACATCTCTTCACTAAAGAGGTGGTCAAGCATTGCAACAGGCTGCCCAGGGAAGTGGTGGAAGTCCCTGGAAGCATTCAAAAACAGGCAAACATGTTGGTTAGGGACATGGGTTAGTGGTGGGCTTGCTAATGCTGGGTTAATGGTTGGACTCTGATCTTAGAGCTCCTTTCCAACATTAACAATTTCATGATTCTATGCTATCCCCATGCACATAAACCGGCATTTTAACAGCATATCTATTTGAGTTGCAAGACCTCCTGGGCCAGGACACTGTGCAGGTGAAGCCAGAGCAGCCAGAGCCTGCAGCCTCCCATCAGAGCAATCCCCAGGCAGGAACAGCTCCACACCTGGGAGGGTGAGCTCAGCCCAGCCACTCCTCACCACTGTGGAGCAGCAGCATCCCACAGAACGAGGGCTCCAGCTGCACAGGCTGGCAGGCACACAGCCAGAAGAGGCTGTGCTACACTGCTGCTATAAGATCTCAAGGGCACAGGCAGTCCCTGAAAATGGCACTGATTTCTAGCTGATGCACTCCTGTGAACCAGCCACAAGTGCTCTCAGCAAGTTCAGGACCTTGATGCCTTTGCTGAGCTCAGATTTGTTCAGAGAGAGCTCAGATCATTCCTTGAGGATCCCAAGTCTGTTTTTTGAGACCAAAGAGAAGGACCAGAAATGAGGTGCACACAAGCTGCAGGAAAGGATACTGGCTCTATGAACTTTGTCCTGCCTCCCATGCCATCATAGCCCGTCCTCACCTAGGAGAGAGAAACAAATGAGCCTGGAGCAGCACACAGAGCCTTGGCTACTTCTCCTCATGCTGGGTATGGGGAAGGGGGAGTCTTGCAGGCCACAGCTTCTGGAGAGGGGTTAAAGGCACTTGGAAACACTTAGTACTTGTGCTAAGTCCTCACTTTTGGAAAAAGACAAACCCATGGGTATTAACAAAGTTTGGGAATATTGGGCACTTTTTCAAATAAGCTGACCAAGGCTTAGGACTTTGTCACTGGGATTGAGGAATACAAGGACTTTGTCACTGGGATTGAGGAATACAAGGAGAATACCCTAAGCTCCAAGGAGGTGAAGGAATAGGACATTGAGAGCCACTCAGTCTGCTGCCAGGAAAGGAATGAGCATCTGTCATCCCTGGAGCTCTGCAGGACTGGGAAGTAGCCAGGCTGTGCTCTGAGATTTATTTTCCACACACTGTATGTGGCAAGGTAAAAGCCTCATTCACTTCCTCTTTCAGAGTCAGTTCAGGACAGAGGTGGCAGTGCCAGCCCTGGGCACACTCACCAACTGGACAGTCATACTTACAGAGCCCATGTTCCTGTGGGAACCCAGCAAAACACCCGAAGATGGCTTCTTGGAGAGAACAGAGTTCCTGATGAATGCTGGCAAGAGTCCTTTAAGAGCATCATCCTCCAGATCATCTGCCCCGTTCTGTCCCACAAAATAACAAGAAAAGCTCTTTAACCAGCACAATCTGCGGAATGGAATCCACATACAGGCAGCACTAATAACACAGACAGCCATTTAAGGTAATGGTTACTGCCATACCACGTCAGGTTGAAACCTAGCAGCTCCCAACCTCCCACTGGGGCTTATGTGGAACAGTGCCCAGGAGGCAGGACACTGCCACCAGCAAGCCTGGGCAAACAGCCACCTCAGCTGACCCCACAGCCCTTGTGGTCATCTCCAGTGGTGGTTGTGAAGCACATCTGCGGCAGAATCATCTACAAGCATGTGGGCTCCCACCCTCCCTTCTCCTGCCCAGTTCCAGGAGGCCTGAGGCAGCAACAGTGTTTCTAGGAGACCATCAAGGAAAACACTGTGAAGCACAGACTGGTTCTATAGATGGGCCAGTCTGTGGCCACAAGGGAGAAAATAGATTCTTTATTCCAAGCTTATTAACAGCAGAATCAAAGAGGTGACACAGGAAAATCAAGATTAGTCCTTTTACCTCCACTGCTTCCTTCAGAACTTTCTTCGCCAGATTTACCACAGGAGGCCTGTAAGGAGCCCAAGGAGCAAATCAGCAGAGATTTATTGTTCAAATGGAACTGGCAAGGACAGACAAGGCCAAGCAAATGACGACAAAGCTTGCAGCACGCCATCAGGCAGCTGGAGAGCTATCTGATCTCACACAGAAACTTCCAAAGCAGTGAGACTTTGATCTCCTTTAGAAGCAGAAAGAGGAGGGAAAACTCACAGCTTTTTATCCAGCTTCTGCCTTTTTGCAGGGCCGAGGGGAGCTGTGCAGGGCTGGTGTTCAGGGGTGGCCACATCGAACGTGGCATCCAGATTGATCTCATCGCTGTGGGCTGGGCAGTGGAGCTTGGGATGCTGCAGCTCCATGGGAGCAGGGCTGCAAGGCCAGGAAAAGCATCAGTCACTGAGCCACTGCCTGCACCCAGGGGAAGGCAGAGCTGCACCCCATGACACTGAGTGCTCAGACAGCAGTGGCACCAGGAGCACAGTCCCGTTCTGCTTGCATGTCAAAGAAAGGACAATCTGAACCCCAGAGTTTGAATTCAATGTCCCAAATTACTGCTCCCTCTCAAATGCTGAGCACTGCGACACCAGCACCCAGAGGACAGGAACCACACTGACACACTGCTGCTCTATGGACACAACCAGCTTGCTCTACTGGGCTAATGGCACAGGCTCCTCAAGAAAGGCTGCATAAAAGCAGATGTCACTTCTCAGGGCAGATTCCTTTGCCTAGCTGAGATCTTTGGTCACCACACACCAGTGCATGCTCATCACATGGCCAACTCTAAAGCCACAGGAACAGCAGCTTTAGGGATGTTTCCCAGGCAGGGCACAGTGACAAAGACTTTTTCAAAACCCAGGCCATTCCTCCACCCTCTCCTAAACCAAACCCTCTGAGACTTTTTCCACGTAAACCAAACAATCTCGTCAGCCACAAGAAAAAGGATACAAGGAACAAAGCCACCATACCTCTGCAACACCTGCCAGACTAGTACATCTCTGCTTTCTCAGTTAAACTGTCAACCCTGGCTTTGGACCTGCCCCCTACACGCCTGTACTGTGCCTGAGGATGCAGCTCACTAACCTTTCCAAGACTAGCCGACTGAGTGTTTCCCTGGTTACAGATGGGACCTTCAGAGTATCCTGCAGGATGTCTATCTTTTTCTTCAAACTCTGGAGAGAAAATGGAAAGCAGCCAGTGAGATAAGGAAAAAATTAGCAGCAGATACTTTGCCCCTTTTCCATAAATCAACATCAGGTGGAGCTCAGATGTAGGCTGGGAAATTTAGTCACTGAGCAAAAGCCAGCATAACTCCTGACTTTGCAGCTGCAGACCAGTCTGCAGTAACTGGCAGCTGGCCATGAAGAAAGATATTCTCACCAAGATCTCCTTGTCTGCATTCTTCAGATCTTTCTGTGTGCTTTTTAACTCCTCCTTTGTCTTCTCCAACTCTGAAGTCGTTTTCTGCAGCTACAGAACACAACAGAGTGTGGGTTACACTGACCTGGGTAAGGGGGACTGCAGAGCCCTGTGGGAGCAGTGTGCTCTGCAGCACATGCTACTTCCCCTGTTTAAGGGCTCCATTTTCCTGTGTCAGTCTGACCAACCTCTCCCGTACCAGTGCAATCCAATCCCTACCCAATTCCACAAGCTGCCTGCAGAGGGATGTCCAGGGCTGCTTGCCCAGCATTTACCCAGCATTTATGCCTCACGGCAAGAGTTTTTCACTGCTCTAACACTTGGTGGCTGCATTCTAAATTCCTGCAGGACTTTGGCCACAGCAGAGCACAGGAATCACAAACCACAGGCTGGAGGATGGCTGTGCATCAGCAGTGCTGGCACATGGACAAGCCTGATTCAACAGGGAAGCATGCCAGCAGCAGGGGTCAGGAAGTGGCCTGCAACCACTTCAGACACTTCAGATGGTCCGGGAGCCTGGGCCAGCTCACACTCTGTGGGTACAGTCAGCTCTCTGGCAGCCAAGCCTGGAGCCCCTTGTGCACTGACTCGCATCCTCCTGACCCACGCTGGCCACCACAGCTTGGGGCTGACTCAGCCAGGAGCAGCCCAATTCCAGCAGCAGAACCTTGTGCAGGGGTTAACTTCTCTGGGGAGCACAGCACAGCAATCTGAAAACCTCCTTCTCCATTTGAGGGGACAGCAGCTATGGCTGAGTAACAGAAGTAGGCCAAATCCACCCACAGCTTCTCACTTTGTTGGCTTAGACACGGGAATGCCCCAGGGAACACCTGTGCCTTGGAGAGTGAGGCTACACACATGCTTTTCACAGGGATGCACTCCCAGAACAAAGACAGTCCTGCCTGACCTGAGCTAACAGATCCCAGCCATGCCTGGAGCTGGGGGAGCACAGCAGCAGAGGCATGTCAGCATCCCCAGGCTCTGCACCAGCTCAGGAGCAGCCCAGGCAGGCTCTGTGCAAGGCCACCTGTGTGTCCTCCCTGTGCTTTGGGAAGCTCTCCTGTCTGGGCACAGCACGATGTGGGAGCCCTGGCCCAGTTCAGTTGGCTGAATGCACAAGGCTGGGTGTGACTGGATGTGCCAAGCCAGGACTAAGTCCTGCTCAACTAATACTGGCTCCAAATCCCTTCCCACTTCCTTAGGGGCCCAGTTCTACAGCAGGAGGAGCTGGCAGCTGAGTGCTCAGCAGAGTAGCCGGATTAAGGAATTGCTACTTCCAGAACCCAGTGGGAGCAGTGGAGCACCTGTGTGCTGCTGCCTTCCAGCACAGGCTCCTTGCCAAACTCTGGCTGGCTCTGCACATGCTGCCCCAGCACTGCCTCCAGAGACTGCCCTCCTAACAACAGCCCATGAGCCTGAAACCCCAGCCCGACCCTTCCACACACCTGTACCTATCAGTGTGGGAGGGGGTCACTGCAGAGGCCTTGGGCCTCAGTTATGGACAGGGATCTACAGACCAGATGTCACCCTGGCAACTCACACTCTCCTTTACCTTATTATTGACAGAAAACAGCTCCTTTTTCAGCTTCTCTGTCATCTCACCAGAGATCTTCCGAGCCTCCTTCAAATTCTCATATTCCCTACAAAGAGACCCAAAGAGTCACACTGTTTGTAAGGCAGCTGAGCCAGAACTTCCCAGAGACAAGCCAAGACCCTCAAATTGAAGCTCTGGACCTGCAGAGCCACCAGAGAAAACCCAGCAGACACAATGCCCTTTAAGGAACAAAGATGAGTGAGTGTATTAACACTGTCACACATTCCACTACACCATGGGGGAGAAAAAACCTGCATGGGGTACCCTGCCTGGTTCCAGCAGCAAAATGGGAACCAGAGCCAGGGGTGTTTTAGTTGCCAGTGAAAAAGACAGAAAACAGAGCACAGCCTCCATGCTGGCAGCAAACAGGGGACTTTGCTTTAAGTGACTTTTCAGAGACTTCCCACTACTGGCCATGCACATTCATTCCCAATTACACCACAGGGACACTTGCCTCATTACAGCTTTGTACCAAAGCTGCAGTTATTCAGCTGCCATCAGAACAGACACAAAAAAAGCTGTGTTTTTTCCCCAGCAGGACCAGATGGATATCCAGGTAGGGGAGGGCAGCAGTGGAGGCTTGCTTTGCCAGAGGCCACAGCTGCACAGTGCAGTGCTGCAGAGGGCACAACCCAGAGCTCTGCAACCGCCTGCTTTCCCCCGGGCATGAGAGGAAAGCAGAGGGAATAATCATCATCACTTCATAGGTGCACTGACAACTCTGGAGACAGTTCCCATGGTGACACACATGTCACTGCAGTGACAAGAGGAACAGTTCAGTGTGACAGGCTCCAAACTAGGTCCCCAGGATCTGTCAGTCAAAGCCCAGTGGAAGCCCTAAGAGGTGGTGAAAGCCCCACAGAGCCCATGTGCCTGTGGGTGCTCAGCAGAGGGCTCTCCCTGGGCACTCCCAGGACAACACTAGCCAGCTGTGCCAAGCCTGCAGCACCTACTTTTTGAGGGAAACACAGTAGATTGCAAGCTGCTCCACCGCTGCCTGCCCGACTCCCATGTCTCTGATCATCTCCTCCACTTCCGAGCGCTGGCTCTGAAGCAACAGCTCGATCCTGCACAAAAAACACAAACAAAAACATACCCTCAGCTCATGAATCACAAACAGACCTGGGAAAGAGACAAAAGCCCTGCTTCCCCCTCAATGGGCTGGTGCAGCCTGAGCTTCTCCTGCAGGCACTCTGGGTGTCATGGGAGAAGAGAGACAGCTGCCTCACCTCAAGCAGGGCTTTTCACTGGGGAAAAGCAGCACTACTTGGACTAGAGAAGGGGCAGCTGCACACACATACTGCACATGGAACTGATGCCCAGCTCTTGGTCCCTATAGCCCTGTGGCTCACTGTGTGCCTGGGCTGGCATTCTGCCCCAGCATCCTCTGATAACAGAAATGGCACCTAGCCATGCTCAGGGCACTCGAGATGAGGCCAGTACCCTGCCTTGCTGCTCTTTAATGAGAGCAGCTGTCTGCAAACATAGCAGGGGCAGGAGGCATGCAAGGGCAGCTAAAGCAGCCATTTCAAAGTTCAAGGTAAGATGATCCAGCACATGGAGGTGGGTGCTGCAGCAGGCCCAGCAGGCCCTGCTCCCCTCCCCAGAAAGGGCAGAGGTGGGCAGCCCAGCCTGCAAGGCCAGGGTGCACCCTGGATCTCACCGCTCCATGGTTCTCAGCTTGTTCCGCAGCCGGCGAGCCTCCTCCTTTGAACTTCTGTTATCCTCCTGCTGCTGCTCCAGGAATTTCATCTGCTTCTGCAGGGAAGCAAGCACACCCAGCCCGCTGTGAGGCTCCAGGGATTGTTGGAGAAACATCCCGGCTTATGCACGCTGTGGCAGCTGGGAGCACACATCGGCTACATGCTATCACCACCTCAGCAGCCTGGGATTATTAATGACTCCCTCCCACTGCACCCCCAGCTCTGCTCCCCACAGCACAGCAGGGTCTCAGTACAGATCACAAGGCAAGATTGGAGCTGAACCCATGTCACAGCCCCTCTCTGCTGCACAGTGCACTGTACACAGCAGTGACAATTTCTTTTTCAAAAGCAAAGGAGTCCACAGCAAGCAAACCTTGCTATTGCCTTTCCCTCTGTGCACAGCTGATTGCTTCAGCCTCCCAACTCTCCTTGCTATTAGCTGCTTAGAGCACAGATAGGAATGAAGGGGTCTCTTCTGGGAGACCTCAGCAAAACCAGACACCCCCTGGGCACTTCTCTCACCTGCTGCAAGTCTATTGCAGCCTATTGCCTCTCCAGCAGTAACACAGAACCTCAGCTGAGACGGAAAAGCACACATCTGCAGTGTGCCAGAGGATAGGGATAGCTGAATTAGCACCTTTCTGATGCATCTGTGCTCTCTAGGTTTGTGTGTGCCTGGGCACCTTGCACAGCAACTTTGAAAGGCTCTGTTTCAGCACAGCACTGATTGCAGGGAAAGGCCTGGCAAAAGATCATTGCCTTGTAAAGCTCCTTCCCACACAAGTTTAAGGATTTTATCCACTTCCTGCCACAGAAACCAAACAGCTGTGAAACCACTGGGAAGTTGAGGAGGGACAGTGTTGCAGGCTCATGTGTCACTCTTCTTTAACTGGAGCCTATCTTTGGCTTTTCCCTAACCAGAACTCTCAACACTCCAGATCCCCACAGCAGTGTTTTGTGCCTGGTCAGGGCAGAGGCCCCAGCTCAGCCAGCCCGAAACTGCAGCAAACTGGCAGTGCCAGCAGAAGACAGGCCCAGCTCACAGCCTGAGCCTGCGTCACAGCGAGTTAAGCCTGTATTTTCACTGCAGAAGTTTAGTGCTTTAATCTTTAATGATGCAGTTTAAGACAGTGCTTGGCATTCAGCTGGGAAACCCCATACACCACAGAAAAGATACCTCCAGGTCCCTAATCCTTCTGCCCTGCCCAGCTTTCATTAAAGGGACTTAAGCTTACAGAGAGGGTTTTGCAACAGGGAAGATAAGCACAGAGCCTCCTCCAGAGGTGTCAAGGCAGGAAGACCCAGCACTGAGATGCTGAGTTGAGCAGCAAATACCAGCTTCCACTGTCACAGTTATTTCTGCTGGAGTAGGGGGCATCAGAAGTATCCTGCCACTGACCTATCCAGGATCACACCAGCATCTATGGTGTGGCCAAGATCCAGGCTGCCTTTACATGCAAGCAGATTGGATATAATCCCATGGTTGGGCAAAAACAGTTGTGCTGGCCCACAGTGAGGCCTGCCTGGCATTAATTCCTTACTCCTTCTGTCCTAGTATCAGGTAGATCCCCAGATGCTTCCTCCCAAAGGAGCCCAGCTGCAGGTGGCATACAGCACAACAGCACCACGACATGCCTACAAGCTCTCTCTGGGCCACTTGGCCTTGCAGGTCAAGAAACAGGATGCAGTTTAGGATACTGGGTCAGACAGCATGGGAAGTGCAGTAGACACTTATCCCACTTTCCAGCCTGCAGCTCACAACCTCACCTGCCTGCACCCCACCTTCTTGAGACAGGCACATCACCTTCACACAGCACAGACTGCCCAGCCCAGCATCAAGGCAAAGCTGCTCCAAGACATCCCAACAAAGCTGCTCCTGCTCTTACCCTCTTCCTCTTGCTGTTTACGCATAGTACATGACTACACACTGAGTCACTGCGTACTGAAGCACAACAGGAATATTTGATCCCTGGACTTCACAACATTACTAACTTAACTGAGGGAAAGCCCTGGCAACAGAACAGAGACAGGAGAGTTAGCTGGATCAGATCCCACTCAGCTGAAGCCTCCAACTCCCCCTCCATATTTTTCAGTTTGATTTCTCCCCCAATCAAAGTAAGAAACTAATTTTCCTCGAATCCCACTTGGCCTAAACCCATTTCAGAAGAACATTCTACCTCAGAGAGCCACTGTTTCAGCAACGGGGTGCTGGGGCTAGTTCCCACACTAGTTTCCTGCTACTACCTTTATGACCAGCACTGCCACTTCATTAGTGAGGCTCGGCCACATTCCTCAGGCTGGGCTGGCATTTCTCCCTCACCAGGGACATCTCTACCTTGAGCACCTGTCCACAAACCACAGGCCTGTAGGCTTTTTATGCCTCTGAATCACCTCAGGCAGAGCACAAACAGGACCTCAAGTCCAGCAACAGCACTTGCTTCGATTAATCAAACCAAAATGAAAATCCAGGTACCAGACCCAAAATCCCACCAGCACAATCTCTTTATTAGCAGGACCTGCAGAGATCTTCAACAGAACTAACACTGACTGCATGATGGTTAGCCCTGCTGGGGACAGGAGGGGTACCTTGAGAGAGGAGCACAGCATCTCTGTCTCTCCCAGCATCTTCTGGAGCGATTCTATCGTGGCATTGCGCACATCCAGAGTGTCCCTCAGCCCGTCCACAACAGCCTGGCATTCCCGCTTTTCTTTCTCTGGAAAGGAAGAAACAGAAAGGTCATGCCCTGGTAACCCAGAGTCCAGTTGCAGCACAGCAGCAGCAGCACACAGACTGCTGGCAGGCTCAGCTCCAGGCTGCCAGGATTCAGCCATTCCTGGAGAGAGCCATTTCTCTAAGTGGCGTCTGCACCAGGGTCTGTACTGAGCAATTGCTTCTCTCAGTGCCAGCAGGCTTCAAGATTTCTTTACTAAAGATAAAAAATTCCCTTTAATAGCTTTCCAGCGCCAGCCCTGCTAGCATTAAGATGATGTATCTTAACTCTTGCGTTTTCTCAAAGCCAGGCTTGCAGAAGGAAATAATTCCTCTCGAGTTACACCAAGCTGTCATACAGCTGGAGGAAAGAGCTTTGTATCCATCTTCTCCACATGGAATCTTACATGTCAGGAACCCCTTTGGGGGCCACTGGGCAGCTGTATGCAGGGGTCCACCAAGCTGCTGCACATGCCCTCACTAACCACAGCACCTACATCAAAGGGCAGCACCCTGGGGGCACAGCAGAACATCACAGCTTAAGTAGATTCCCCACGTGCCCACTTTTTGCAGGTCACAAAACCTTTGCATCCTGCTGTCCCTCCCCCCAGCAATCCAGGAGCAAAGCACATGCCCCTAACCACCAGAGAGAAGGTGGTGGAAACCACCACCAGATTTCAATTTGTTTCGTGGAGACAAGGGAAGGACAGGTCAGAAAGCAACAACCACTATCAGGAGCTGCCAGACCAAGCAGGGAACAGACAGCATCGTTGAGAAGCTCAAAGCAGTTGGGTAATGAGGGAAAGCAGGAACCCCTCCACCTAACCCTGCTGAGGGCAGGGTAGAACCTTCAGCTCAGCATCTTCATTCTTTGCTAAAATTGCCAGTGGCTCCAGCCTGGCAATAGTAGAGAGCCAAAGACTGCCTTTCCAAAAACCTTGTTCTCCTTGCAAGCCATCCAGTTTCAAATTCTGCCTCCACGTCCTGTGGAAGCAGGACCTGCAGTAAAGCTGCACTGTTCAATCAGGGAGTAAAAGAGCCATGTGGGACCGAGGAACAAGAGAGGAACGTGTTCCAGCAGAAGCACGCGGGTGGCTTCTCCACTGATCTGAATAACCCTTTCCCACCAGAGGCAGTGCCTGGAGATGCTCCCTTGCATTTGCAGGGACTCCACAACCACTGGAAGAGTTAGGGCTTCCCCCTCCTCCGTTCCCAGCTGCCCAGAGGCAGATGGCAGGAATCAAACCCCTCTGTGCTGCAGGAATGAGTTTTCAGCTCATTCAGAGTGCCTCCCACAGAGCCTGCTCGGAGCTCGGCACCTCTCGAGCCATTTGCAGGCTGATCAGAGCCTGGCAGCTCCACAGCTCCTCTGCAGCACACAGAGCAGAGCACAGCTTCACATGGAGAACTTATACACAGGAACCAGCAGAGAGCAGAGTACCCACAGCAAAGGAGGCAGGAGGTGGGAAGGAGCTTCGCATTTCCAGTATGAAAAGAGAATGGGACAGGGAATGTCAAATCCAACCTCTACTCACCAGAAGCCGAGAAGATTAGCAGGCCTTCAAGCAGTTTTTCTTGGATAATATCCTAGCAAGAATCCCAGCCACCTTCCCCAGAAGATCTGGCTCTCTACCAAGTCACTAAACTCAACCAAGCTGGCAGAAGAACAGGCCTCAGAATAGAGACGTGCAGACCATCCAATTCTACTCTCAGGCTAAGGACCGAATCCTCAATCTACTGGCTATTCATGTCTGTCTCGTGCATGCAGGGAAAGCAGAGGAAAGACAACTCTCGGGGCGTGGGTGAGCCCCCAGCATTCTTTAAACATTTTTTTACCCTTCTGCTAGCATGTTTTAGGATTTCTGTCACTTAGACTGACATTTTCCTTTTGCTGCTCATGACTCATGTTCTGATGACAGGCTGCCTACAGACGATGCTTAAAACCCATCGACAAGTCTCCAGGGCTTTTGCTTTTCCTGCCTCCCTCAAGCATCCTCTAAAATTAAAGATGGGAAGATGGAAGTGCGTGCACACTGAACTCCGTCTGCTCTTTGCGCGACACATGTGGCACTGCAACAGCCAAACAAATCCAACGCTGCTTCTGGACACCACTTTCACCCTCTCATCTGTTCGAGGGAATGAGCCTTTGCCATATCCAGCTGTGAGTTTCCCAGCAAGCAAACCAAGGCTTTTGCTTTCAAGCCTGTTCCAGATAGAGCTTTGCTGCAATTCTGTAAGCTTGTGATTATGAAGGGGGCAAAAAAATTGCATCTACCTGTCTAAGCCCACAGTGAACTCCTGAGTTACAGCAGAGCTGGGCCAGGCTGTGGTCTCAGGCTCTGTCATATAAGCTTTGGATCACTGGAGGTGTTCTCGCCTCAGAAAAGGCTCTGAAGAAGTTGCTCTAGTGAAACAGTTTGCAGCCTGAATGATGCCCTCAGCTTCAAAGAGGGGCGGCCTCTACACAGGGGCTCCTTAGACCTGGACAAGCCACCTGGCACAGGTAGAGCCCAGGAGCTGCTGATCCCCTGCAGGCTGCAGGAACTCACCTTTCAAGGAGAGCTGGGCCTTCACCTTGTCCAGTTCATTCTGAAACACAACACAGAAAAGGCCATTAGGAAATGCCCTGCAGAGATGCTTTCACCAGATCTTAAAAAGACCCAAGAGGTTTCTCAGCAGGACTTTTGGACCAGGCAGGTACTAAGGAGGGGACATGGAAACAACAAGCACGGAGTTACAAGTCTGGATTATCACAGGGAACGGAAAGAGCACCTCCAACTGGCATTCTTCAGGGGGAGAAGAGAGGATCGCAGCTTCATCTTAGCCTTGTCAACCTTGTGTTTCTCACACTGTCAGTCATCCTGTTTTAGCTGAATAATTTTGGAAGGCTCTCAGGGAAACACAGGAAGTCAGGCAAGAACAATTTTTATAATGTTTTACCTAAACAAGGCAATAAGGGAGGGATGTTGCCAGACTAAGTGGATCACTGAGAGTTCTTTAAACTGAAGTGAACTTTAATCAGATGGAGGTGGGAGACAGGAGAGCACAGCCAGACACCTGAAAAGGTAACCAAGCATGCACTCAAACATGCTGACAGACACTGAAGTCACTGCAGTTCAGGATGCTGATATGAGCTAACAGCTCAATCGAATGCTGGAAACAGATCGCTGAGAAACCAATCCATAACACACCAGCTGAGAGTGCACAAAATCTCCTGGGTACCACAAGGGTCTGAGGAACATCAACTATTTCTAACGCCTTCATCAAGGATCAGAAAGAGGCAGCAGATGCCCTGTAGTTTAAATTAGAGAAAATGAAGCGATATAATTTAACACTGGCGAATAGCCAAAGGAAATGTAGAGAGGTTAAAAAGAGAGGCTATTTATATCTATATATATATTTAAAAGAAAAACCAGAGAGATAAATATATGCAGGAAAGAGTCAACAGAAGATGACTTAAAAATCTGTGTTAGAGAACTGCAGAGGAAAGCACATAACAAGTCAGGCAGGGACTGCAGTGGAATAAAACCACAATAAAATGCCAACACAGGCACACAAATCTGTGCAACCCGGAATGCTACATGCAAATCTGAGCCGAGAATAGCACCAGCAGTGACCACAGCTCTGATAGGACTGGAGCTAGGGCTCTGCTAGTGACAATAAAGGCACGAAAGAGAATGTGAGATGTAAAGCTTGGAAAGCAGAAGGGACTAAATGCAAAGCCTAGCAGAGCTGACTGGGACTTGCCCCAAGGGGCACAACTGCTGGAGGGCTAATGTGGAATTAACTCTGCTGCAGGAACTATTCTGAATAGCTTCCTCAGAGTCCTATTCAGGAACGATTAGTGGGCTCACAAGATGTGCTAATTTTCATGATAGCAAAGAAACCCTGGGCTACTTCAGGCAGCTATGTAACATTACCTCATTCATCAACTTAATCTGAAATCCCTCATCCTCCACCACAGCTCCTAAAAGCCGCTCCCAATTTTCTCTCCTCTGAGAGAAGCTTTCCTCTCCCTGCCAGACTGAGTTACAAGAGCACATTTTCCCAAGATCAAACAAATATATCCTGACCACAAACAGACAGCTGTCCTCCAAGGCTTCTACCTTCCCCAGCAGGTCTACAGGCAGGAATCCTCCCCCCACCTCCTCTTCACCAAGCTGAAATCTCATTTGGAAGAATTCTGCAGTCCCCAGATCATAAGCAGCTCTTGACAGACTCACTGAGGTGTTACACTCCAAAACTCACCCCTTTTCCTGCTCTGGGAACAGCCACATGGAGACTGTTCTGCTTACAAGGACCATCTTTAAATTCAGTATAGGCTAAACCCAGATTCAGTAATGAAAGAAATGCCTGGACACTTAGCCTGTGGCCCACAGCTACTCCAGAGATCCAGGTTCCCCCTGGTGTTTCTATTGAAGTTTTAGCCTGGGGGTGGAAGAAAGCAAAACAGCCCCAGCACTCCTGTGACTGTAAACATTTCTGAGTAACAGCAACAATGAGAAACAGAAACAAAGACAATTACACAAGATAATTTGGCTAATTCTGCAACAACAGGAAGGGGTTTCAGATCATGAGGGAGCTCTTCCAACCACTTCACTGGGTGCCAAATACTGGTTCTCCGAAGAGAATCCCAAGCTTGTCACCCCAAAATGACAAGCAGACCACAGCTACACACGTTGCTTTCTAGCACATCCTTTTCATGGCAGGAGGCCAAATGCTCATTCCAAGACAGCTGTGGGCTGCACAGATACAGCTCCAGTTGATTACACAGATGAACACCACTCTATGCCCAGGCTCTTGGAGGGCCAGGCAGTAGCTCATTACAAACCTTGGATTATTTTTTTTTTCTTCCTCAGGTGAAGTTTCTTCTGGTTGAGGATACCAGAGATTCTAATCTCATCCTCTGAAGAGCCCAGGCTTGGCCCAACATGTGTTCACTTTGAATTGGTGCCTGGCCAGAATCAGACACACCATCACAGGCAGATCTCACATCTGGGTGGACATTAGTCCCTCGCCCATTGTGAACAAGGCATCTGTGTTCTTAAGGTACTCCACATCTCCAGAAATGAGGCAGCACACCACATGAAACTGGTTGCAGCAGCAGCCTGTACAGTGCACACAGCAGTGAATACCCATACAAGCTAATGATGCTGATTTACCCAGAAAAATATTTGGTTCTTTCAGTTGGTGACCTCAGAGCCCTCATTAAGCAGGCTGTACACTGAGGCTAGATGTTGCTCTGACACATACACACAAGATTTGTAGGAGCAGGAGGAGTTGCCATTAAGCTTGTTGTGCAGGAGCAGCTCCACAGTCCTGCCCTTGAGCAAGGGAGCAGTTCTGCACAGCCTGCCTGGAGCAGAAGGCTGAGGGAACCCATTTTAGATCCTGGGGTGGGGGTGAGAGAGAACAGGAAGATTTTCCAGGGCGATTCTCTCCAGACAATCCATTCCAAGTTGCCCACTTCATTACGCCCGTGGGCATGGATCTCAATCCATACAAAAGGAAATGTATCTGCTGTGAGGGCACACAGCTCCAGGGCCCAGAGATGCTCCTCCACTCCTCTGCACACTTCAGTCTTCAGATTTGTTACTGGTGATCTTGGAGAAAGACAGTGCTACTGACACCCTAGTCTGGCTGGCTTTATTTTAAAGACATACAAAGTACATATAGAATTGTCATGGCAACTGCTAATTATGGTAATTGCTGCACATGCTGCTTCTAAACACAAGAGGGTACAAGCATCCCATTATACCAAGGTCAACCGGCCACCCTTTTTTTGGAACAGATAATTCCAAGACAGAAGGAGCCCTGTTTCATCCACACTACACAAAGGAGAACGTGGAACAGCCACTCTGTGTTTATCCCTACTCACACCCAACTCTCTGCACCCAAAGGTGGCACTTGGAGCACACCACCAGCATCCCAGCTCCAGCCAGGATCCCGCCAGGACCCAGCCTCCACGTTGTTCACTGCTGCTGGTGTGGCTTCAGGCAGTTCCTTTCCTCATCTCTCTTGAGGAATCAGGAATCGTGACCTTATCATCACCCAGCCCCACATCCTTCAGTCTGCACAAACAACCTCCCTGCACAGAAGGTTCCTCCAATGGCCCCCTCTTTCCAGAGGGCTTGGCAGGGCTCACACACAACCACACCACAGATACCAGCAGCAATTCACTGCATCCTGGATTTCCCTTCTCCTGCCCTTGGGAACAGCTCTGTACTCTCATTCCCAAGGGAGGAACAGCAGTCTGATGTGATGGTGTTTCAGGAGGTTTCCAGGTAAAGTGAGAAGCAGAAGGAAGAGCAGGAAGTAGAGGAAGCTCCTTGAGTCGCCACATGGGATTTGGTCAGAGGGAATGCTAAAGACACTGATATGCTTCAGGTCACACACATGAGCACAGCAAGCTCCAGCTGGGGAAGCACCTGCTGGCAGAGGACCAGCAGGCCAGGCCACCCTCCAGGAGGCTGAAGCATCACATGAGGAAAGAACTCCCCCATCAAATTACCTGCAAGGTCTCAGCATCCGGTGCTGCTTGCTCGTCCAGGGTAACATCAAAAAACAGCTTACTGATGATGTGTCTTTTGCTGACCTAAACACAGGAGACAGAAGAGCTTGATGGGCACAAATATGGAAACAACAGATATGGAAGACAGATGGAGGGGGAGCAGGTACTGTCTTGTGACAAGGCCATGAAAGGCAAATCAGATCACGTGTTTGACACCATTAGTGCTGATGCTCTGCTTTGGCTCAACAGCACAGCAGCAGACCCCCCACTCAGTTTCTGGCAGTGTGACTCCAGCCAAGCTCCTGAGCTGCAGCAGAAAGATTCAGACATTTCTGAATCGAGCGCAGTCTGTTCTCTGGCAGCTCAGCCCAAAGCAGCTGATGCTGAGCTAACATGATGCCAAATCCTAAGACAGAAGTACGTGCTGCTTTCTGCAGGCAGAAGGTGCTGTAATTGAATTTGATAGCTCTCCACACCTCCCCCATGCAGTTACAGCTTTGTGTTTTAAGTATTATATACAGTCATGACACCAGCTAATTGCATGGTTACTGCCACATAAGATGTTATTTTGCGATAACTCCATGGTAACCCAGAGATGTAAGAGGCAGAGAAGAACAGAGGGAATCAACAAGTCAGGGAAGGAACAAGGGCCAAGACCTTGAGAGGAGGAAAGAAGCACGAACACAGAATAAGCCCAAGCAGCAGCTGGCTAAAAATTTTCATCTGAGAGGGAGGAAACATCTCCTGCAGCCACTATGTGCCAAGACCTGCTGGTGGCATGAAGGCTGGTGACACAAGGGACTTCAAAGACGTTCAGGTCCCAGTTAAGCCAATGGAAATCCAAGGCTCAGCTTCCTATTTCAAAAGCAGAGCACATCCTTCCTTCTCTCCCCAGGCACTGCTTTTCTCAAGGGAGGGTTGAGTATTGCTAAGCCAGGAGAGCTTGTAAGGCCCACGTGCAGCAGAACGGGCTGTTCACCTGACAGCAATGGGCTGGGCACACCACAAACACCAGTCAGGTGCCCCATTAAGCCTTTGCAGCCCCTCCTGTCATCATGGCAATACTTACCCAGCCTAAGGAAAAGCTGTGAATACCCATAGCCCCTTTTGAAAGGAGCTGCTGTGCAGACAGCAGCAGGGCGCCCTCAGCCCACGGCAACCCGAAGGGCTGTGGAGAGGAGTTCCTCTTCTCTGGGGAGTCCCAAATGACAGAAAGTCCCTCTGCTTTTTACCACGAGCCTTTTTCTGGCATCACCCCAGCCCACAGCTCCTTGGTGCCACAGCTGTGCCCGGGGGATGGCTTTACCTGGTTTCTGCACTGCGGGCATGTCCGGCTCGGGGCAGTGTCAAACCACTGGAAGAGGCTGAGAAAGAAAAGGAAAACACAGTAAATCCCAACAGTCCTGGGGCACTGCTTCCAGGGGCCATGCCCCAGCTCCCCAGGGGACAGCAGGATGTGACTCCTCATCACACAACACACTAAAGCAGAACTGCAAACCTTCAGTCCAGCGCTGTGGCCGGCAGCAGCTCCGTGCTCCACACGCATGCTCCACCCGCATCTCCAAGACAATTCCTGGCTGAATTTAGCATGTGAGCTTATCTTTAACAGGCCAGAGCTTCTGCAGAGCTCAGATCTCTCTGGGAGACAGGCACTGAGGAGCCACAGCTTTGCAGGAGCGAGTGGATGCACACGGGATGCTCTATCCGGCTGTGACAGTCAGCTCCAGCCCAGCCAGCTGCAGGGTGCCACTGAGCACAGATCTCTGAGCCAGGGGTGCCGGGCTGGGCTCTGCTCTGCCGTGATGAACCCAAACCTGCCGGGCTCCCCAGGACAGCTACTAATGCATTCTGCAACCAAGCCATCACATCACACTGGAAAGGTTTATTTTGGGAGCAGGTAATGATTTGGAGCTGGCAGGTTCCCTTTGGAAGCTCTCCCTGCTCTGCTGGCTGCTGGCAGAGAGCAGGCCCGAGCAGCGCTGCTGAGTGAGAAGTGACAATCACACCCGTGGTCCTCTCCAAGCTCGTTAGCCAGGAAAGCAAATGCCCACCCTCTCCCCACACAAAGTTTATTTCCTGAGAAGAACCATTTCCTTTCAACACAGTCCTAGAAAAGCACAGAATTAGCAGGGCACCTTCACCATAATCCAACATCACTCTCTCCAAACACTCTGTGACACTGGCTCTTCTGGAGAAGGGAGCCTGCAGGCAGCACAGCGACAGAAGCACAGAATCAATTAGGCCGGAAAAGATCTGAGCTCATCGAGTCCGGCCTATGACCGACCACCACCGTGCCAAGTGCCACATCCAGTCCTTCCTTAAAGACCTCCAGGGACGGCGACTCCACCACCTCCCGGGACTGCCCGTTCACACGGGTGACCAGCACAGCCCGGGCTGCTGCGGCAGCTCCGTGAGCTCCTCCGAGCCCTCGCCGGGGCCACACAAGGTGCCCGTGGCTGACACCCACGGCTCGGCCCGGGCCCCCGCCCGCCCCGGCGCTCACCAGGCCTGGTGGAAGGTGTGCCCGCACGGTACGGCCGCCACGTCCCGCTCGTTGTCGAAGAAGTCGGAGCAGATGGTGCAGTGTGCGCGGATGGGCATGGCGGGGCCGGGCCGGTGACCGGGGGGGCTCCTGAGGGTCGCGGCCCCGGGGCTGGAGCGGCGGCGCGGCCCTGCGCGGTTTAAATGCGACCGCGAGCGCGCCGCTTCCGGCCCGCCCCGGAAGTGACCTCAGGGGACCCCGGGCCGGAGCAGAAGGTGGGGCTGAGTCGGTGGGCGTGGTCTATAGGGGCGTGTCCGAGCGGGCGGGCTCTGCGGGAGTGGGCGTGGCTCGCCCCCCCTGCCCCGCCCGCCCGGCCCGTGCCCCGCGGTGGCACCCGGGGTCCATCCCGGGATCCGTCCCGGGCTCCTTCCCGGCGGCAAGCGCTCACGGGTCCCGCTGCCCTCGCTGCCCGGGCAGCGCTGCCGCTTCCAGCCCGCCGCGTCTCGCTCAGCGCCGCGCTGCTGGCAGGCGCGGCAGCCCCCCGGCCCCACAGAGAGACTGGGCAGGCGGCGCTGGTGCTGTCTCAGTTTGTCCTCAGCGGGGTCTTTATTTGCCAGAGATACAGCGGCGGGGCGCGGGGCGGCGGCGGCAGCCGCGGGCAGAGCCGGCCCTGCAGGCATGCAGCTGCGAGGGGGGAAGCGGGGACCGGGGAGGGGGCACGGAGGGGCACCGGGGTCCTCCAGGCACAACGCGTGGGGGGCCGTGCGGCTGCCCCCGGGCGGGGGTCCCCGTGTCCCCCCCGGGGGTCCCGGGACGGAGAGGGGGTCTCCGTCCCGGGCGGCCCCGCCTGCGGTCCCGCACATGCACGCGTGTCCCGGGGGGCCCCGGACGCCCCCCCGGCGCTGCGGGGCGTGCGGCCGAGCGGGGCTGCCCCGCGTCTCTGGGCATCCCCGGGGCAGGGGACGGCGGCGGGGGACAGACTGAGAGAGCTGGGAGGACATGGGGAACGGGCGCCATGCAGGGCTCTGCCCCGCGGCCGGCTCTCCGGCGGGGCACGTAGAAAAGGGGGCGCAGGCGGGGCTGGGGGGCCATGCCGGGGCTATGTACAGGGGGCGCGGGGGCCGCTCAGCCGCTCTGCTCACTGGGGGGCTCGGCGGCGGCCCCGGCCTCGGTACATGTGGCGGCGGGCGGTGTGCCGGGGGCCGGGGGCTGCGCGGCGGCGGGGCGGCGTGCCGGGGGCTGCGGGCTCCGGGGCGGTGGCGGAGGGGGCTGCGGGCTCCGTGGCGGGGGCCGGGGCCGGGGCCGTGTCGGTGGCGGGCTCCGCGGCCGCGGCGGCGGGAGCCGGGGCGGCGGCCGGGGTCGCCGCCGGGGCCGGGGCGCCGCCGGGGCCGGGGTCGCCGCCGGGGCCGGGGTAGCTGCCGGGGCCGGGGTAGCTGCCGGGGCTGGAGTTGCTGCCGGGGCTGGAGTTGCTGACGGGGTCGGAGCCGCTGCCGGGGCTGGAGTCGCTGCCGGGGCCGGGGTCGCTGCCGGGGCCGGGGCTGCCGCCGTCTCCGACTGCTCGGGCGCCCGCAGGCGTTTCATGAGCGTGGTCACTCGCACGGCTTTCTGCGGGGGACAGACGGGGGGTGTGGGGCTGGCGGAGGGGCAGGGACTGGCAGCCCCGCCAGGCTCTTGGTCCCACGGTGGGGGACCGGGCTTGGCTGAGGGGGGGGTCATGGAGGCACGGCACACCCACACCCACCTACCTTCCACTTGGCCCGGGCGAAGTTCTTCTCGATCTGGGCACAGACGCCATCCTTGATGTTCTTGTCAGAGGCAGCATTCCCAGAGATCCTGGAGCGGCAGTGAGGGGTGAGCAGCCCCTACCAGCCCCCCTGGCTCCCCATCTGACCCTGCCGCTGCTCACCACTCATGGGAGATGGCCTCCTCTGCCGTGATCCTCTGGTCCTGCTCCACCTCCATCAGGCGTGTCACCAGCTCCTTAGCTGGGGGCACAGGGGGAGAAGTCAGCGCTGGTAGGGGACGACATGGGACCCCACGAACCCCCCCAGTGTGGGGCTCACCCGCTTGCGAGATGTCATCCCAGTAGGGCGGGTCGAACTCATAGTCCCCGGCCAGGATTTTGCGGAAGAGGTTCTTGTCGTGGTTCTCATAGTCATCCTCGTCTGCCTCCTCGTAGAAAGGGGGGTTTCCCGAGAGGCTGGGGAACGTGGTGGGGGGCTCAGTCCCGCCCCAGCCCCGAAGCCCTGCAGCTACCCCGCCCCTCACCCCACACTCACAGGATGTACATGATGACGCCGATGGCCCAGCAGTCCACCGGCCGCCCGTACCGCTGCCGCCCCACCACCTCCGGAGCTGCCAGAGACAAAGAGCAACCATCCCCCGGGGTCCCCAGCCACCCAGCCTCTTGGCCCTGGCGTGATGGGGAGTGGGAGGCACCCACTGGAAGCACCCAGGATCAGCCCCCAGGGTGATGGGGAATGGGAGGTGCAGCAGCAGGTAGTAAGGAATGGATGGTAAGGAGCAGCAGGGACCTGCTGGGACCCAGCACTGCCCATGCTTGCATGCCTACCCAGCTGGCTCTCACCCACCCAGGTACTCAGGAGTGCCACAGGGCTCCTTAATGAGCCCGTTCTCCAGCTTGGCCAGGTGGAAGTCACTGATGACGATCTTGGAGTTCTTCAGGCGATTATAGTACACCAGGTTCTCCAGCTGCCGGCACAGGGACTGTGAGTGCCAGGACGGGGGGCATGGCAGCACCCATGGGTGCTCCCACCCCCCTGCCACCCACCTTGAGGTTTCTGTGGACAATCTTGAGTGAGTGCAGGTAGGCAACAGCCTCCAGCACCTGCCGGATGACATTGCTGGTGTCCTTCTCCGAGTAGTAGCCCTGGTCCAGGATCCAGTCGAAGACCTCCCGGCCAGTGGCCCTGCAGACAGCAGTTCTGCCGAGACCCAGCCCTGGCGGGGCCACTCCCTCCCCACTTCCAGATGTCCCAAACTTACAGCTCCAGGAAGATGAAATATTCCTTGCGGGTGATGTAGACATCCACCAGCTGTAGGATGTTGGGGTGCTTCACCCTGCAGAGAGACAGGGGCATGGGCAGGAGTTCCCAGTTTGCCCAGTAGCACAGGATCCCCTCCAGCCCCAGCACTCACATTTTGAGGATGATGATCTCGTTTTTGGCTGCCTTCCGCACTTTCCGCCCATCTCGCTTCAGAAACTTCTTGCAGGTGTACAACTTCCCCGTCGTCTTCTCCTTGGCCCGGAAGATTTCACAGAACTCCTCCCTGCAAGGGTAAGCCCCAGACATGACCCCGTTCCTGGGGACCACTGAGACTGGGGTGCTTAGGTGGTCCCTGGGCCCACCAGCATTCCCCCAGATCCCAGCAGTCAGGGGAGATGCCACAGAAGTGGAAGAAAGCTGTGCTCAAAAACACTTTGGAGGGGAAGAAAAAGCAGCAGTGAGAAGCAACTGATATGGAAGAAGCAAATTGATAGGGAAAGGGGAGAATTTGCTGGTTAAAAAGCCCCATCCTCAGGACAGGAGGGGTAAGACCCACTGTGAAGCCTCTTGTGCCAAGGTGGAACAGCAGCACACCCGACATTAACATCAGCACAGCAGTCGGGAGGAAAGAAAGGGAGATGTGCCGGTAGCTGCAGTGTTTCTGTTCTATTATTCATGGTGCTTGAGCCCATGGCCAGGCTGCAGCTGCAGGGGAGCCCTGGGGGGCACTTGGCACTGCTCCAGCAAAGCTATTGGCTTTCCAATCCTCCCAGCTGTGCTGAAATCCTCACGGCCACTGCCCTGGGTGGAGGGGAACAGTGACCTGTGGGCTTTGGGACAAACTGCCCAGAGGATGGAGCAAAAATCTGAGAGCACCGAGGTCCCCACTGCCACCCAGTGTGACCCTGCCAGGTGTGACCTCTGTCCAAGCAGGTGTTTTGGAAGTCGATGCAAAAAATTCTTGTGCCTATTTTGTGGTCAACCCTCTCTCAAGGGGTGTGAGGGCTTCATTTTTTGAAGCGCATCCTAACAGGTTCCTCAGCACGGCAATAAAAGTTGGGGGAAGCAGCAGTGCTCCGCTGCCCCCCAAGTGACATCTGCCTTTCCTTTGCTGTAGCTGAGCCCTCCTGATTCACAAAATGCTCCAGGGAGCCGGGATTGTGTGGAATTGCTGCAATCCCTGCAAATCTTGAGGGGAGGAGGGAGGGATATGGGAAGCTGCCCAGCTGCAGCCAGCAGCAGTGGGAAAGCTCACTGCCCGCCTTGGAGCTAGCTGTGAATATCCCCCATGCAACCCACGAGCAAGAGGGACTAATTAGGGTAAAGCCACCCCAAAATACACCCTGCAATCCCGGCCCAGCTGGGGACCAGCACCCCCAGAGCCCCCAGAGGCAGTGTTGTGCCACTCCTCAGCACCCCAAGAGCCCCACACAGGTGGCTGGGGTTCCCCAGGGCATCCATGGGGCCGTGGAGGAACCAACTCACGTTTTGATGACCTGGCCCAGGTCATATCTGTCGGTCACCTCAGACGGCTGGTTATAATCTTTCTTGTCTCCCAGCGTCACGCAGCCAAACGGCATCGCAGGGCCCGGTGCTGGCAGGGCAGGGAGAGGCGGTGAGTGCCCCGGCACTGCCGCCCCCCTGGAGCCACAGCAGACCCTCCCGAGCTGTGCCAATTAACGTGGAACCTGAGCACGGCGGCTGCTCGTGCTCTGCAGCTGCCGCCAGCCGCCATGTGCCCAGCCCCGCCGATGGGCATCCATGCCCGTGGCATCCAGCCTCTCTGCCCGGGCTCAGGCTGCCAGCACAGCCACAAGCTTCCCCTTCTGGCCCCTGTTGGTGGATTATTAATGATTAATTAGCAGCCAGGGTTAGCACAGTGCCTGGAGCACCCACTGGGGAGGCAAGCGGAGGTGAACGGATCCTTTCCTGTTTCTCAGCCCAGTCTTGCCCACGGTAACATTTCAGCAGATGGGGCCTCCCCAGGCAGAGCATTGTCACACGTTGTCACATGTGCAGTGGGTTACACCAGTCTCAGCTTGCCATCCCCAACCAGCCCCGACGGTGGCACCAGGCAGGTGGCCCTGCAGCTCGGAGGTGCCACAGGCAGCGGTCAGGACACCAGCCTTGGCAGATGCCAGCTTCTCCAGCCCTTTTGGAAGGATGCTTGGCCCTTTGCTTCCCTGTTGAGAACTCTTCAAAACCAGATCCTTCTTGGACGCTTCCCAGAAAAAAAAATTGATCACATAAAGTGATTTCTTCCCATTTCCCACCGTGTAAGCGGGAGGAAGTTTCAGCTGACATTATTTTTTGACGGTTCAGAAGATGACAGAGCTGCCTGGGGCCCCCCAGCCCTCTCGGGTGGGCCTGAGCGGGACCTTGTGATGGGAAGCTGGCACTGTGCTGGAGGCACCCCTTGCCCAGGCTAAAGCTCCCCAAACACCACGCTGTGCTGTGCTGTGCTGTGCTGTGCCGTGCTGGCAGCCCGGTGGCGAGGGCTGCGGGCAGGATGGCTGCGGGATGCGGGATGCGGGAGCCGGCATCGCGGGTACCCAAGCGCCGAGCCTGTTGCTATGGCAATGGGAGCTGAAGATGCAGAAAGCGGCACATCCTTGGGAGGGGGCAGGGACGGGCAGCACCCGGCAGCACCCGACCCACCTGCAGGTGCACAGCCCCATCCATCCCTGCTGTGCAGGCCCTGGGAGGAAGGCGTGCTGCCCGCAGCACCCAGGGCATGCACTGAAGTGCTCCCTGGGGTGATTGACCCAAACCCGGGTGGGATGTGAGTGCGGTGAGCCAGGGAATGGGGAGATGCTCCTTCCTGCCTCCATCCTTTGGGGCTGACCTGCCTCTGTGCCTGCTGGAGTGATGGCCACAGGATGGATGCTCCCAGCTTGCAAGGCACCCAGGCACCGTCCTGCCAGGAGAGCCTGCACCCAGTAAGAGCACCTGCCCCAGTCCTGCTCAGCGTGCACCAAGTCCCAAAAGAGAAGAAGAGCACCCATGGGACACCACTGCTTGTGCCCCAGATTGGATGAGATTTTCCAGCCTACACCTGACTCATCCCAGCAGCTCTCCTGGCAAACATGCCCTGCCTGGCACCTCTGTGTCCCTATGCCACAGGACACCAGCTCTGCCGTGCCACTGTACCTGGCCAAGGGGAATGAGGGCTGTCCTGGCAGCTACTGGAGGGGTGGTGGGCTCAGTGCCACAGACCATCAGGGGCAGGGCTGGCTGGTGGACAAGCAGGCTGCCAGCACTGGGAGCACAGTGCCAGGATTAGCCGGGAAGGGGACCGGGGTGGGATGATATATCGGGATTTTATTGCTGTCTATGGGAGCACTCAGCTAATCTGCGCTCATAAAATTAGTTCCCGTTGGTTTAGTGGCCACCCATCCTGCCAGGGCTGAGCATTGCCACCCTCCCCTGCCCCGGGCTGGCTTCGAGGGGCTCAGCTCACCTGGGATACCCCACAAGGGAGGCTGGTACCCAGCCCAACATCGGGGTCAGCACCTGCACCCCACAGGTGAGAGCACCTCCCCCGGGGCTGGGGTACCCAGGGAAGAGGTGGGCAAAGAAATGAGGGCTCCCTCCCCGGGGTGCCGGGGGGAAGGCTCCGTGCTGCGCTGGCACCCGCACGCAGCCAGCACCCCCCTCCAAGAGTCTAATTTGGGAGCAGAAGCAACAGCGGGTGTAAGACAATAGCGGGGAAGTGGGTGGCCGGGTGGGGATGGCACGGAGGGATGACGCAGCCGTGCAGCCCTCGCCAGCGGGGCCCCCCAGCCCCCGACCCCCAGCTCTGCCCCACGGCGTGAGGTGCCTCCGGCTGGTGTTTCAGCCGCAGCCCCGCTTCCACCTGCAGCTGCCCTGGACATGTCCGTGGGGGGTTCCCCCTGCCATCCCGCCCCCACGTCCCGGGGGAAGGATGTACCGGGGACAGGCAGAAAACGCAGCCGGGCTAAGACGGACCGAAATATTGCTAGTGCAGGCAGCGGGCAGGCAGCGGGAGGCGGAGGGGAGGCGGAGAGGCCGGCCGGCCCAGCGCTGCCCGCGGAGCCGCCGGGCTGGGGCTGAGACAGGGCTGGGGGAGTCCCACCGCCCCCGGGCCGGGGTGTGCGGGGGGACAGCCCGGGCCGCGCACCGCAGGGAGGTCTGCGTTTGGCCGGCTCGGAGCGCTGCGGCAAGCGGGAAGGGAGCGGACTGCGGGAGAGAGAGGTGCGGGGTCCGGGAAGGGATGCTCGGCGGCGGGGGCACAGGGCTGCTCCCCGGCAGCATCCGCTCCCGCGGTGCCGGCCCGGTTCTCCGGGCTCCTCGCGGAGACGGGGGCGGCACCAGGGCAGCAGCGGCCCGGGGGGGCGAGCGGGGAGGAGCGGGGGGAGCCGGGCTCCGGCAGCTCGCCGTGCCCACGGCGCCCGTCGGGGCTCGGGCTCTGCGGGACGCGGGTGCCGGCGGGGCCAGCGCAGCGGCGGGCGGCCGTCGGGGCGCGCACGCACCGGACAGGGATACGCGCGGCCCCGTCGGGACGTCCCGGGTGCCCGGGGTCGGGAGGAGAGCTGGGGCAGCCCCGGGCCAGACGGCGACAGATGCCAGCAACGCCCCCCCCGCCGGGCCCGGCCCCCCCGCCCCCGGTCCGGCGCGGCGCGGCGCTCACCTGCACGCCTCTCCGACCGCAACGGGGGGCGCGGCCCGGGGCCGCCGCTCGGGGAGCGCGCCCCCCCGCCCGCCCTCCCGCGCCGGGCCGGGGCCGAGCCGGGCCGAGCCGAGCCGATCCCCGCCGATGCCAGCGATCCCAGCCGATCCCAGCCCAGCCGTCGGTCCGTCGCGCCGCGGCCCCGCGCGCCCGGCGCGGCAAGTTGGGGGGGCGGGACCGTGGGGCCACGCCCCCTTTCACGCCCCGCCCCTCCCCTGACGTCACCGCCAAACTTCGCGCCCCGCCCGTAGGGACGGGTCACGCGTGGCAATGGGACCGACCCGAGCGCGGGGGGCGAGGCCGGGGATTGTCACCGAGCTGGGACACCGCCACAGCCCGGGGGCCCGGATGGGATGGGATGGGATGGGATGGGATGGGATGGGATGGGATGGGATGGGATGGGATGGGATGGGATGGGATGGGATGGGATGGGATGGGATGGGATGGGATGGGATGGGATGGGATGGGATGGGATGGGATGGGAGCAAGATTTTAGCAAAGGTATCACAGGTGTCTGCCCCCTGAGGGCAGTACAAGGGGCCATGAGGACACGGGTAAACACACGTTCCTGCCTCTGTGCCATCATCCAGTGGGAGCCAGGCAACTTCTCCTCCAGGAGCAGGGCCAAACGCTCTACTCACTTCCCTATGACAGGGGTTTGTCCTCGTCCCACTGCCTGGGGCAAAGAACAAGAAAGGGACAAGAAATTTGAAATTTGCCACCCTGCTTCTCTTACCTCAGCCCACAGCCCAGTGTGGGACCAGCCTGGGGTGGGCAGCACAGTCCCCAGGGCACAACAGGGCACCAGTCCCTTCCCCAGCCCCCTCACCCCCCACTCCTCACGCAGTGCCGCCGCGTGTGCAGAGCCCCCCCGAGGGCTGCGTGCCACACGCTGGCATTTGCTGCCCATCTGGTGCTGCTTCCAAACCGCACTCCCACTTCCCTCCCCTCCCGCCGCTGCCCCCACCAAACCCCAGCTCCCCAAACCTCCCGAGGTCCTCAGCCACCACAGGGTGTGGCTGTGCACTCACGGGACCCACAGCCCTCTCCCACCCGTGGGTGAGGGACACCAGGGTCCCAAAGCAGCTCACTGGAGACCAGCCAGCACTCCAGGAGAGCCAGCTGGGGCACTCCCAGCACCCGTCCCCTGCGTGGCACCAAGCCCTGCCAGCCCCAGGCCTATCACCACCCGTGCTGGGTGATTAAGGGTGTGTGAGAGCAGGGGGAATTTGCAGGGCACTGTAGTTTGAGCTTCTAATCAAGAGTTTAATCATTGTGGCTGGCAGCAGAGCTCCAGGGTTATTAATCTCTGCGCCTCGCGGGGACCCGAGCGTAAGCCATCATTACCCGGCAGGCACCCTGTGCCCTGGGGCTGCCCGGCGCTGCCTCGCCGCGTGAGGGATGTGGTGGCACTTCTCCATTGTCCCCTGACCCCGGCTCGTGCCTGTCACCTCCTGGCAGCAGTCTCCTGCCACAGGGTCCCATCACTGGGCTCTGGTTCCCTCCTGCTCCTGACTCTGTTCAGATCTTGGGTCCACTCCATGCCCCGTTTTGGGGTGCTGAGCTTTGCTGACCACAATGGCATTTTGTCCTTACAGTGCCATGTCCCACTGCCCCACGCATCCACCCCCTTCCCACTACACCCCAGAGCTGTGTGGGATGGCATGGCTGGTTTGGGGTGATTTTTCCTACAGCCCCCCTGGAGAGAGTGAGCCTGGGATGCCCAAGGTGGGGCTGCCAGGGCTGGGGGCACCTGGCTGTACACCTCTGCCTCAGATGGGGGACATGGCGTGGGGGACACCTGGGCATACCCCCCTGCTTCAGCTGGGGGACATCTGGCTGTATCCCCCTGCCCCGGGAGGGTGCAGGGGATGGAAGGCCAGCCCAGACGGTGCAGGGGGTGCAGCGGGGGGTGCTCAGCACGTTTGTTCTGGGGTGCAGTGGGATGCACGTTCAGCATGTCCGGGGTGGGGTGCGGTGGGGTGCAGTGGGGTGCGGTGGGGGGTGCTCAGCGTGGCCGTGACTCAAGCACCACGCGGCACCGCATCCCTGCGTGCTTGCCATCGCCATGGCAACCGCCAGGCAATCAGCGATAATTGCGCACGTCGGCCCGGCAACGGGGCCAAATAAACCCCATCCCTCCTTTCGGGGGGCCGGTGGGGAGCAAGGGGGAGAGGAAAAGAGGCGGTGCCGCTGCTGATGGCCACCCCTGGCCCTTCACTGGGATGAGTGGCAGTGGGGGTGCACAGTGGCAGGGCTGCCCTCCCCACAGGTGTCCCAAGGCACCTCCGTGCCCGGGAAGGTGTCAAGGGACACAGCCAGACAGCCACTCAGCTCGGCCACCAGGCACGGTGTCCCCTGCAGTGTCATAGCCCTGCCAGCCCATCCCTGTCGGTGCCCACGCTGTGTGTGAGGACAGGGCTGCCCCACACCTGCCTGAGGACAGGGCTGCCCCACACCTGGCTGGGCACCACTGGCCGTGGCTGCTTGTCCCTGGCCAGCCTGCTCCTGATGGGGGCTCTCCCTGTGTCAATGACAGCACAAAAAGCCTTGTACCTCTCCTTGTACCTCTCCACTGGCTTGGTCCCTGTCACATCCAGGACTGGCTCTTGTCCCTGGAGCCCCAATGGGGAAAGGGGGCTTGCTTTCCACAGCGTACTCCTGCATCACAGCGGTGACATGGCATCAGGGTTTGACTCCCCTTCCCACTGAAGGAGCTTTGGGGGTCCCCTGGCAGTACCTGCAGCCATAGGGACCAGGGGGCAGGGAGGCTGCTCAGGGTGAGAGCTCAGGGAGAGAACTGTCCCCAGGGGAGAGGACCAGGACCAGGACCAGGACTGGGACATGGCTGGCACTGGCCCTGGGTGGGTGCTGGGATGGGCTGAGCCTCCCCAGCTAAATGCTCAGGGGCAGAGAAAGGAGAAAAATATGTGTTTTATAACCTGGAAGGCTTTGGGGTAAAGTGAAGCTTCCTGGAGGACAGCAGAGCTCCCCAGGTGCCAGCAGATATCCTCAGAGGACAGCAGAGATTCCCAGGGACCACCAAAGCTCCCTAAGGGCCACCAAAGCTCCTCAGAGACAAGGAGAGGTCCTCCGGGAAGACCAAAGCTTCCCAGGGGCCCCTGAAGCTCCCCAAGTGCCACCAAAGCTCTCCGGGGGCCAGCAGAGCTCCCTGAGGGCCAGCAGAGCCTCAGGTGGGTGCGGGGGTGCCCCGGGCTGTGCGGGTGCCCCCAGTTCCAGGTTCCAGGGCCAGGCGGGGAGGGCAGAGGGACAGGTCTGGCTGCGGGGCGCGGGCAGCAGGGACTGGGGGTGCCAGGGCAGCCCCCCCGCCGCTCACAGGTATCATTAGCAAAACTCGCCGCTTTCTAAAATTGGCACGTCGGTGCCGCGGCGGCTGCTGCTCTTCACGCCCGCTCCCCAGCACCGGCAGCCGCTAAAAACAGCTCGGCGCTGCCTGCTGCCTCCTGCCACCCCTCACCGGGACGGCTGGCACCGGAGACCACCGCCTCACCCAAACACTGATTTAGCACAGTTTTGCCCGTCCCCAGCCCAGCCCCCAGCCCGTGGCACTCGCTGCCCGCCCTTCGCCGGCAGGAGCCCGCGGCCGCAGCCGAGGTGCCACTGCGGCATCCCCGCACACGCCGTGCGGCGGGGCCCGGGCGTGCCCGGCCCTGCCTGTGCACCCGCAGCCCCGCGTGCGGCCACTCATGTTTTATAGATGGCTCCGATTTTAATAATTAATGCCTGCTAACGACAGCACTTTCCCCAAATAAAACATTTAAAGTGCTGCGTGTGCACGGCGCGTTGCCGGGATGGGACACCGGCTGCTCTGCCGCAGCCGTGGCGGATGGGCACGGCACGAGGTGGCTTGGCACAACTTGGCACAGCGTGGCACGGCCCGGCACGGCCTCGCCTGCCCACAGCTCAGCCCGGTGCTGCACCAACCATGCCCAGCACACAGTAGCTCAGGGTGCCACCACCCAGTGCCCACCTGTGGGGCGCCCAGGTAGCACACCCCCAGCTGTGGCAGGGATGCCAGGTGCCATGCAAGGTGCCACCCTGAGAGGTCATCTGCCTGTCCCTGGCACCGTGGCAGTGGGCACAGTGCCAGTTCCAGTCCCAGCTAGCAGCATTGGACAGGGGTGGGCACATGCCAGCCCTTGGCATGGAAGTCTGGGCGCTTGCTCCTCACCTCCTGCAGCGTAATTAGGGCAGGATAAATGTGGATTAGCATGAAATCTGTCATCTCTGCGAGCACATTCGTGGGGGGAGGGGGGCAGCCTAAAGCGGGGGCCGCCCACATGCACATCACTGTAACCACACCAGACTTGTCAGCTAACAAGCAGTTCACTGTGCCACCCCAGTGCCAGCATGGACAGCCCTGCTCCCTCTGGGTACCCTGCTCCCGCTGGCTGCTCCCACAGCTGTCCCCTGTGTCACCAGGCAGCAGGCCTGGCATGCATCTGCCACCCAAACACAGCCCTGGGCACCCACTCTGCTTCGTGCTGTGGAGGGCAATCGCCATGGTGCCAGCCCATCCGTCTGTCTATCCATCCATCCATCCATCCATCCATCCATCCATCCATCCATGCATCCATCTGTCCATCCATCCCTCCATGCACCTACACATCCATCCATGCACTCATCCATCCATGCACTCATCCATCCACTGACCCATCCACCCATCCACCCATCCATCCATCCACCCACCCACCCATCCATCCATCCATCCATCCATCCATCCATCCATCCATCCATCCATCCATCCATCCATCCATCCACCCATCCATCCCTGCATCACTGCATCCCATGAGCTGCTGGTTCCCCAGTCAGCCACGCTGGCTGCCCCCCAGGCATGCAGCATCCCCCAGTACCAGTGCTCAGCACCTCCCATTGCTGGTGCAGCCCTAATAATCACACAGTGCCAGGCTCTTCCCATTGCCACAGCAGCTCAGCAGCAAGACAAAATGGTGCTGCTTGGCCTTCCATATGTGAGGTCAGCACCTACACTGGAGGTCATGGTCACCCAAAACCCAGGCCAGGGGAGCAGAGCAGTCGCACTGTGGGGAAACTGAGGCACGGTGCTGGGACCCAGCTGCACTAAAACCACCCTCAGGCACGTGGTGGTGGAGCCATGCAGGTGTGAGGCGTGGTGGAGATGGACAGCTTGGCTGATGGGAGCTGACACGGCCCCGGGCTCCAGCACTGCTTAATGAGCAGCCCAGGAGGTTTTATTTAAAGGCAGCGTTGGCAGCAGGGCCCGTGTGGCTGGACATGGAGCAGGAGCAGCACTGCCCACAGCCACACACCGTGCCTGTTTCAGCATCCCTTGCCCCTCCTGGGCTTGCCCTGGATATCCCCTGCCACGAGCCCCACCGTCCCCTGCACAGTACTGAAGCAATAAAGGTGTCTTTAAGTGAAGCTGGTAATGGCTCTTGGTCACCAGACAGCAGCCCCCAGCCTGGGGCAGTGTGCCCCACTGGACCCTGTGCAGGCAGGCAGGGTGAGGAGCAGTAGATGGGCTGGATGCCAGCATGTTCTCTCTGTGATCACAGGTCCTGTGGTCCCACAGGTACCTTAGTGGCAGGGACACTGTAGTCCCCTGCCCTGGGCTCCATGGGTACTCACAACCCCAAGAGCATCCTGATCTGATGCCTGTCCACCTATCATCCCAGGAGCATCATGATCCCATGGGCACTGCAATTCCATGCCCCAGACATCCATCATGCCACGAATCCTGGGAGCAATATGGCCCACATGCCAGGAGTGCAGGGGCATCATCACCCCCTGCCCAGGATCATGGTACTCCTCACATGCCTCGTGCCTCACAGCCACCCTGGCCAGAGGCTGCATGTGGCTGGGAGGAACTTTTAGCAAAAGCCTCCTAAACATCCCAGGGTCAGAGGGCCATGGTGGGACACAGGGTGCAGAGTGGGGCCCTGGAATGGCAGGCAATGGGGGATGGTTCCAGAGTGGCCACAGCAGCACCATTGTGCAGATGCCCTCCTTTCACTGGCACAGCAACAGTGGGTGCCCCCTCCTCAGTGTCTCCCATGAGGTGGGTGCCCCAGGAGTGCGTGGGGAGACACCTCACCCATGCAGGGGCATGAGGGTGCTGCCAACCTGGGGCACAGCCCCCTCAAAGACACAGCCTCAGCCAGGGAAAAAATATAATTGGGTTTTAATGAGTGATTTGAGCAGCCAAGAGGCTGGAAACTCCATGGGAGCCCTGGGAAGGCCAGGCCACCCAACAGCACCCGCTGGGTATGGGGCCCCACAGCACACATCCACTGTGAGACTGAGCCCAGACCCCAGAGCACAGACTCATCACTGTGGGACTGAGCCTCTCACCACCCAGCCAGCGCAGGACTGAGCCCCAGCACCCTGTGGTGCAGGACCAATCCTGGGGAGCAGCCAGCAGGGTCTGGGTGTGAGCCATGGGAGAGCACTCCATGGCACCCAGCTGCCTCCCAGCACCCATCCCACAGGGAGGGTGCCCCATAGCATCTGCCTGCACACTGCCTCGCTCCTCAGGGGAGTGTGCCTATGGTGCATGGGGGTCTGGGAGACCCCATAGTGGAGGGAATCCCATCAGCACACAGATGTGTCGTCATCCTCCTCTTCTTCCTTCTCTTCTTCTTCCTCCTCATTATGTTTATCCTCATCCTCGGTATCAGGCAGCTGCCCCGGGGGAGCAGGGGGAAAGGCAGGACCCCAGTCCAGGTTGGTGTAGGTGACAGTCAGGTTGACATAGTGCTCACCATCCAGCGTGGCCAGGACACGCTCCAGCTCGTCCACCAGCCCGGTGAAGGACGGCTCTCCTCGGGCGCTGGCGCCCAGCAGCTCAGCATCACCCTGTACCTGCACCGACACCCAGTGAGTGCTGGCAGCCCCAGGACAGCCCCTGCCACCCTGCCCAGCCCAGCTGCACTCACAGGGTGTCGGGGCAGTGAGAGGGCTGTGGCAGGCGTCTCCCCTGCAGCAGGTAGTGGGCCATGTCGTAGGGGTCCACCCCGGCGTACGGCGCTGCCCCGCGTGTCAGCAGCTCCCACATGAGCACCCCGAAGGACCACTGCCAAGGAGAGAGCTGCCATGGGTGCACAGGCAGGATGGAGATGGGGGACGGGATGGGGAGGGGGGGTCATGCCTACCACATCAGACTTGGTGGTGAATTTTTGGGTCTGGAGGCTCTCCAGCGCCATCCACTTGACAGGCAGCTTGGCGTGGCGGTGCTGCTGGATGCTGTAGTACTCCTTGCCAAACACGTCCCGCGCCAGCCCAAAGTCAGCCACCTTTACTGTCAGCGTCTCATCCAGCCTGCAGGACACCAGGTGGAGGTGGGGACTCCTGGGCACCCCCAGACCCAGGCGGGTACCCTGGGGGGGAGGTCTGGAGGGCACAGCCACACTCACATGCAGTTCCTGGCTGCCAGGTCCCGATGCACAAACTTCTTCTGGGCCAGGTACTCCATGCCCAGGGCCACCTGCAGCCCAAAGCCGATGAGGTCCTTCATTGTGGGGCTCTGTGAGATGGGAGTGGTGAGCATGGAGACCTTGGCACCCATCACCGCCCACCGCCCTCGGGGTGCCCCCTACCCGCTCCTGGCTGCGGATGAACTGGCGCAGGTCCCCGTGGCGCATGTAGGGCAGGACGACAAGGGGCAGCCCGTGGCGGGGCAGGCACACCCCCAGCAGCGAGAGCACCTGCGGGTGGTGGAAGCTCTTCATGAGGATGCCCTCGCGCAGGAACTCCTCCACCTCCTCCAGGTCTGTGATGCCTGCGGAGAGCCGAGCTGTGGCCGTGCTGCTGCTGTGCCACGGGAGCACGCACGGGAAGGGGAGCTACTCACGGTGCAGGGACTTGACAGCGCAGTGCAGGTCCCCCAGCAGAGGGTCCGTGTAGGTGCCATGGTAGACGCTGCCAAAGTGCCCTGCAGGGACGGGTGGCACAAAGCTGGCACCACACACATTGGGCAGGTGAGGCCACAGCCAAATCGGGGTGCCAAAGAGTCACCTTTGCCGATGACCTGGTGGCGGCGGGTGACAAGCCGCTCCTCGGGGATGAGGATGTCCTTCACTTCCTCCAGCAGCTCCGGCCGCAGATCCTCCAGGCAGCAGGATGTGGCCCTGAGCAGGGGCATGGGGGATCCCCCGCCCGCCGCACCAGCACCAGCCCCAGCACTGCCATTGGCACCGGCGCCGGTGACCCGTGTGCGGGGCCCCACGGGGCCGGGAGTGCCCGCTGTGTTCAGCACTGCCGGGACAGGCAGAGGCGGGTGAGGGCTGGCAGCACCCAGCACCCCGCCACCCACCGGCGACACCCACTTACCCAGCACCTCTCTGTAGTCCACGCCGGGGCGCTGGGTGGTGACGGGCGGGTCGCTGCGGCCGGGCTGTGCCAGCAGCTCCAGGTTCTCCGTACCTGCAGGCAGCAATGGGCTGGGTACGGGGTGGCGTGGCAGGGTCTGGGGGCATCAGGGTGCCCGGCGAGCACGGCACTCACCCCGCCTCTTCTTCCAGCGCCAGCGGAACAGCACGGCAGCCAGGATGCAGCAGAGCAGGAAGGTGATGCCGGTGCCCAGAGCCAGGCTGGCGGCCAGGTCCAGCGATGTGGGGGGGGACAGAACCCAGCCCAGCGCCTCGCAGGCTCCGTTCACACAGATCTGGAGGATCAGGGGCTCAGCAGGGATGGGGTGGGGGGGCCTGGGGCGGGTGGTTGCCCCCCGGGGGGTTCCTACCTCCACGGGGGCCCCAGCGGGGGGCAGGCGCAGCTCTCGGGGCAGGCGGCACGTCACCTCGTTCTTCAGGACGCTGGGGCGGCAGTCCAGGCCCCCCACCGTCATGGTGATGTTCATGCAGGTGGCCACGGCATCCAGCCCCAGTTGCTGCCCAGACAGAGCACCGTGAGCTCGGGGGTCCTGGCAGCGGAACCCCGACTCCGGCTCACCCCGCTGCCCCACGTACGTGCACTTCGATCTCATCCTCGCCGGGCTTGAGGCGGAGCCGCCTGCCCTCCTGCTCCAAGGGGTAGACCTTGGGCCGGGAGTAGTAGCGGAGGCGGAAGAGCCAGCGGCCGTCGGCGCCGTCCAGCAGCACGCTGAGGTTCCCCAGCACCACCTCCACGTTGCTCTCGAAGGGGAAGGCTGGGCTGTGGCACAGCAGCCGGTCCGGTGCCAGCGGGTTCTTGCACTCCTGCGGGCAGGGAGATGCTGAGCACCGGCTCGGAATGTGCCGGGGGGATTGCCCAGGTGAGGTGGGCAGGGCCGGGGGGCGATGGCCCCACACCCCGGTGCTTACTGTGGCTTGGGTAGTCACACCAGCGGCTTCAAAGCGGATCTTGGCGCGATACACAGAGTCCAGGTGGGTGCCGATGATGGTGAGCAGCGAGCCCCTGCAGTGGGCAGGGATCAGGTTCCCCGGGGCGCACATGGTCCCCAGGGTGCCTGCAATCCCAGCCCAGCCAGGGCAGTGGGAGGACAGGGCTGTCCCTCACCCAGCGGAAGGGAGCCCACGCACTCACTCATAGCTGCAGCTGGGGACGATGGCGGATACGGCGGGGTCAGGGCGGTACTGGAAGGGCACGGGGGCCGGGAACTCCTGCCCGTCGATCCACAGGGCTACCCGGGCTGCGCCCAGGCCACCGGCGGCGGGAGCCGTGCATTGGATTGTCCCATTGTCCTGCCTGGAGACACGACAGCCGTGGCTGGGGGGACAGCGGGACTGCAGGGGCTCCCCGTGCCCGTCCCGTGCTGGGGACCCCGCAGTGCCAGGGGCAGGGCAGGGGTGTACCTGGGCTGCCCGGTCAGGGCACACTCGGAGCCATTGACCATCACCCGCCAGCTGCTCCCTGCCGAGAGGTGTTTGCCATGGAGTGAGAGGTGGGTTCCACCCCCCCGGGGGCCGAACGGGGGGTGCAGGGCACGGACGTGGGGCTCCTGAGCAGAGATGGGGTCAGTGGGATGGGTGAGTGAGCCAACCCCCCCGACCCTGCCAGGGGCACTGCCAGTGTGGAACCGTACCACGAAGACGAAGCCGCCGAGGGTGGCGGAGCCGTAGACTCGGAAGCCAGAGGCTCTGGCGGGCTCCTCCACAGTGAGCACCACGTCGGCTGGGCCCCCCAGGGCTGCCGGGCCCCCCGGCTCCAGCTCACACACCAGCACATCCACAAACTCCTTGCGGCGCGAGGTGGGCAGGGGTCTGCGGGACAGTGACGGGGATCAGCCCCAGGCCGGGGCAGCCCCAGAGCCCTCCCTGCTGCTGTTCTCTCCCAGCACCGCTGCACACCTGAAGCTCTCACTCTCCTCCGGCAGCACGGTGCAGCTTCGCTGTCCCACTGCCACCCGGCAGGCATCGCGGGGGCTGCGGCCGGGGTCGGGGTCCAAGCGGGAGCGGAAGGTCATTCCACAGAGTGTCACCCGTGTCCGACCCCGCAGCGGGGCACTCCGGGGATGGAACTGTGGGAGAGGCACCTGTGTCACCCCGAAGTGCAGTGACTGTTGTGGGTCCTGAAATACCCATCCCAGGGAGAGGGTCCACCACACGCCACCCCATTTGCCACGTCCCTCCCCATCCGCGTGCTTGGAGCTGTGAGGAGCAGGGGGACACAGCGCAGACCTACGTCGGTGAGGACGGGTGGGCAGCTGTCCTGGACCCAGTGGCCGGGGCACTCGTGGTGACGCCTGCACCCATCCCCACACCAGCCACAGCCCATGAAGCGCTCGGCCCGCAGGCAGCGCTGGCATGTGGAGAAGTGGCGACAGCCAGGGCCAGTGACGTTCAGGAGCCACACCTGGGGATGAAGAGTGGAGGTGAGGGGGACACATGGAGCTCCATGCCCACCCTATGCCCCTCAGAGCCCCCACTCACCTTGGTGCCAGCAGTGAAGAACAGCAAGCGGCTTTGCAGCCCCACGGCACCCCGCACTGGCCCCGGCTCTCCCAGGGAGAAATTGGACAAGGTCAGAAGGTAGGAGCTGGAGCGCTGGAGCACCATCTGCAGCAGGGCAGAGCAGGGGGCTGAGCATACCCCACAGCCTGCCAGGACCTGCCATCCCACCCGAACCCCTATCCCACCTGGAAGACACGTCCTTCTGCTGTGCCCAGGTGGGCCACAGTGACATCTCCCATGGCGGTGACGAAGAGGGAGGTGAGGAGGACACCTGTCAGCTGCCCGTTGAACAGGTCCACTTTGTGAGAGGCAGCAGGGACGAGGGTGGGCTGATCCCAGCAGCTGGTGTTGACCACTGGTGCTGAGAGGTTCACCTGTGGCCAAACATGGGGTGAGTGACTTGAAGCTGGCCCTGACACCCCGACTCCCACACCCTCACAGGTAGGCACCAGCTTGATCTGTGAGATATTTTGGGGCAGCACCAGATTGCTTAAGTTTCCCTCCAGGCTGGGAAAATTTTGGAGAATAAACCACATTGGCAGGCTGTCCCTCAGTCCCTCATGTGGCGTCAGATCCTGCCCTCCCTTCCCACCCCATCTGGATGTAGTTACTCGTGCTGGCAGCACAGGATGCTCACTTCAACCCCAGTCTTCCCTGAGCCCTGGAGCTCAGCAAGGGGCTGGGGGGGACGAGGGAGCCATGGGGTCCCCACTGGACACTCCCTATGCAGAGGGGCTCGGGTCCCCTCTGAGTTTATCCTGCTACAGTGTGAGTCAGCTGCAGTGAGCTGTCTGCTCTGTGCAGGAAAAGGAGGGGATTTGGCTGCACCTTGCCCTGAGCCTGGCTGAGGACACCAAAACTCGTGTCATGTGCTGGGACGAGGGGGCCCTGCCAGGGTGCCCACCCATCTGCATCCTGGCCATGCCGGGGCTTGTACCTGGGACACGGTGTTCCTGCCCCGCGGCCGTGGCAGACGAGGAACCCCGGTGACTAATTGCACTTCCGCCTGCGGTTTATTTGCCCAGAGAAGGCGGTGGCTGGGCCTGGGGACAAGGCAGGAGCAGCCCGCACCTCACACATCCAGCCTGCCAAGCACCGAGGCCCTGTGGCTTTCCCGCCCCCACACATAAACAAGCTGGAGAGGGTGGCTGGGGTCCAGGGACAGTCACCAAGGGAGTCGAGGCTGCAGGGGAGGCCATACCAGGAGAGGAACTGGCCCAATGCATGACATGTGTCAGTGTGCCCATGTGCGGGCACATGTACCATGGGGGGCTCACAGGATCCCCACCCTCACCTGACCTCCTCGGTGCAGCGGGGGCTGCTGGAATGCGGCAGCCCCTGCAGTAGGCGGTGGGTGGCTGCTGGGCTGACTCACACCTGGGTGATGCCGCTCTACCCCTACCCTACCCCGCCCCACCATCCACCCCGCTATACCAGTGTTTCCCAGCTCCTGAACCCACTTTCCCACATCCCAGCCAACCCCCAGGGTCCCAGGCCGGATGCAGCGCAGGGTGGAGCACTCACATTGTGTGGGCAGTACTCCACCGGCTGGAAGAAACTGAGCCCCCGCAGCAGCGGCTGGTGCCCAGTACCGCAGCACTTCTTCATGCCCTCCTCCATGGCCTGATTGAGGAGGCGCAGGGGGAAGGCGCAGACGGCCGAGTTCTCCTGTGGCAGCGGGCTCTCCGGGTGGCTCTCGGCGAAGGCACCGAAGAGCACCGTGTCGGTGTCGTTGATGCCGAGGTCGCGGGCCAGCCGTGCGCCGGGCCGGGCAGCATGGGCTGCCTGCAGCACGTTGTAGGCGATGTCCCTCTCGGCATCCTCCTCGCCGCTGCGCCGGCGCCGGCGCTTGGACTCAAAGCGGCAGTCGAGGACGAGCTCGCGGTAGCGGCGGAGGTGACGCTCGTGGGTGCTGAGCCGCGCCAGGCGCGTGTGGTACACAGCTGATCCCGGCCGCTCCGGCTGCACCATCAGGAAATACACGTGGTCCCCGTTGGCAAAGGAGTGCACGTAGTGGATGGTGTAGTTGTCACGGTATTGTGGCAGCACCGTCAGCCACTGGAAGTCATTTGAAAAGCCATCCAAGGTGCCCTTCAGGCGTCGGATGGACACCGACTGCGGGCTGTACCGTGCTGCCACACTGCTGTCAATGGTGGAGCCGAGGTAGAAGACAGAGGCGTAGGAGGTGGCCACCACAGTGGCACTGGTCCCCAGTGGGCTGACCACACAGTCAGGGCAGAAGGCAGGGCTGTTGCCCGTGGCCGAGTACAGGCAGTGTGTGGCTATGATGGCCACCTTACCGTCCCGCACCTCCAGCTGGTGCTGATAGCACAGCCCATGCTGTGCTGTACCACAGCTATACAACCATGGCTCCAGCGGGTCCAGCAGCAACAGGACATTGTCTGTGTCCTCAGGGCCATCTGTGGTGGCTGGGCACAGGCGACAGATCTCACACTTGGCGCTGCCCACTGGGCCCGTGACAAGGACGGAGAGCAGGCGCAGCTCGGGGCTGACCAAAAGGATGCGGTTGCGGACGGCCACAAAGGCAGCGACTGGGCCATCAGAGTTGGTGAAGACAGCAACATTCTGGATGGGGCTGCCAGCATCGAGGCTGGGCAGTGTGTAGGGGATGGAGAAGTTCCTGGTGGAGCTGTAAGGGATGCGGGGACACTGCCAGGCACTGGCACCCAGCAGGGCCAGGGCGAGCAGCAGCCAGAGGCACACACAGCACAACAGGCCCATGCTGTGCAGTGCCACTGGTGTAGGGTTATCGATGGTGCTCAGCAGCCAGCAGGCTCAGAACATATGGAGGATGGGCCACCATTGCATCTGCCAAAATAAAAAAGGAAGGGTTTCACACACTTATTTTACATGAGGACCTGGGCACAGCCGCAGCCGGGTGTCAGTTTGGGCTGCCAGGGTTCCCAAGGGCCAGATGACGATGGGTAGTGCCGAGGGAGGATCAGTCACACCAAACCTCTTCCGAAATACCATGAGTAGGAGGTGATGCCAAGCTGCCTGTGGCAGAGGGACAAATCCTGCCTTCTGCCACCTACAGACGCTGCCTGTCACCCCGGGGCATCTCTGCCCTGCAATGACCCATTCCAGGGACTGGAATAGGGACCCTCCCAGCCCCCGGGACAGCAACGGGCACTGGGGATCCCTGCGGGACTAGGACAAGGCCCCCGCCAGCTTCCCGGGACTGGGACCCCGAACTACCCCCGGCCTCCACCCCCTGGCCCCGCCGCAGCTCACCAGGTCCGGGATCTCCACTGGCTCCGGCTGCCCCCGCCCCATCCGTCCGTTCCGGTCCGATCCGAGCGGTGCCGGGCGGCAGGGCGCTCACCTGGGCGCTGCCGTGCCGTGCGGTGCCGTGCCGGGACAGGGCGGAGCGGAGCGGGGCTGGGACGGAGCAGGCGAGGCGGGACGGGACGGGGCGGGACGGGGTGGGCGGGTCCTGCCCCCGCACCGCCCGGGGCCCCCCGAGGGCCGGCAGCGGCACACGCAGCCCGGGGGTGTGCGGGGGAACGAGGAGATCGGGGTACCGCTGGGCACTCCCGGGGAGACAGGCACGGCTGGGCACGGTGCCCGAGAGGCGCACGGCTGTGAGTCGGGGCCGCTGATCGGAGCACGGGTGCAGGGCTGGCACACCGCCTCGCTGCCCGCTGCGGGTCCGGGGGGCCGTCGGGGGTTCCCCGTGGCTGGGAGGTGGCTGCCAGCAGCATCCCTGGGTACGAGTGGGGTCCTGCATGTCGGTACCCCGTGGCCCCTCGGCCGCAGCCCCCAGCCCCGCTGCCACAGGGACAGCTGACACCCCGACACATGGAATGGAAATTGCCGCTTCCCCACAGCTCCCGCGGCAGCACCGCGTTCGCTGCTCGCTTCCAGGCCAACAGGGCACCTTGAGGGTGCGGCAGGCTCAGCACCGAAGTTTCCAGCTGGGAGAAAAGAGCAGGGCTGGGGGAGCCACAGCTTTGCCAGGGCAGCTGTGAGGGTTATTTCTGTTGTGCCCATTCTGTGTCTCATGTCCCTTTCCTCCCTGGCTGCCCGCAGTGGCAGGAGGTGCCAGCACCTCTGCGAGTGACTGCTGTTCGTAGGGATGCGGGAAGATTCTTTACATCCCGATCCATGCATGGATTTGCCGTCCAAGTGCCCTGCTGCCCTCAGACGCTGGGCCCGTGAACCCCAGCTTTACACGTGGACCTTTCCTCCAGGTGAGCGGGGTGCGGGGGACTTTGGTCCCAGGAGCGGCTGAGCCTGCCGAAAGCGCCCTGTGCCTGCCGCCGGGCCAGCCCGGGCCCCCAGGCTCCCGCCCCGTGTTGTGCAAGGCCCGGCAGTTCCGCTGGCTCCGGGCCTTACCCAAGAGCTCCTTCCTCCGGCTGCGCCTCTCGGTTTCGACATGAGCTGGCCGTGGCCAGCTCAGCCCGCGGATTTTGCCGCTCCCAGTCTCCAGTCAGCGCCGCCTCCTGCCAGCACAACCCCGGCAGTCCCGCACCACTCCCAGGCAGCTTTCCTGGCTCCCAGCAGATCCCCGGGGCTGGACTGCACCGTACCAAAACTTGGAATAAACTTCCTGCCCAGCTTGGTCATCCCCCCGCTCCAGTGAACATACAGGAATGCGACAAGACTCAACTTAGGGTCCAGATAATGTTTATGAGCAAAGACAAGCGATTACACTCTGGCAGGAGCATAAATACAGGAGCAGATCCCTGTGCTAGCCCTGCCGGATCCTTCCCAGCTCCCTCTGCGCCGGGTGTCACCCTGATGGCTCTGCCCCTCCTCCAACACCTATTCCAGCACTATTCAGACAGCCCCAAAACATGGAGTTGGGCCGTTCACAGATGCTCAGCCCCACTCTAGTGCCTGGGGTGGCCAGGGAGGTGCAGGAAGCTCAGCGTAGCCGGCTAGAGGGGCTGGGTTTGGGGGACAGGTGCTCCCGTGCCAAGGGGAAAACTCTCTGTGGGCTGGGGAGCTCCATGGCCGTACTGGTGGGGTCTCCAAGGAGATGTGCTTGAGCTGCCCCTTTAGGATCCACAACCCACAGCCAGAACCATGAGCCCACAATTAGCCTGACAAACACCTCGGCACCTTGGCTCTCTGGAGCTGCTCGGTGTCCCTGTGGTGGGGTGGGCAGGACCCTGCTGTCCCACCCTGCCTGCCAGCATCCCCAGGGACAGATATCCTTTCACAGTGGGAAGGGTCCAGGCTCATACAGATGCCAAGGGGGCAAACCCGCTCTGGGACTGCAGAGGCTCCCTGGCACTTGGGGGGTCCAGATCCCCCAAGGCAGGGAGAGGAGCAATGTGTGCCCCAGGTCAGCCCTGTCCCTCGCCTGGACAGTGTCACCCACCATCTGTGGGCACAGCAACATAGGGCTCCCCTGAGTGCGGCCACATCTTCCCTGGGGACCCCCACCCTTGGCACAGCCACAGGATGTCAGAGAAGGGAAGTGCCAGGCACAGCGAGCAGGACCCTGGGGCTCTGCTCCCCTCTAGGAACCTGGGGTACCAGCAGCCCCACTCCAGGACCCTCACAACAAGGAATGGAGCTCGGGACTGTGGAGGAAGAGCAGGCCCCCCAGCTGGGGCACTGCCTGCAGCTGAGAGAAAGTCCTGTTCATCCCCTTCCCTTTCCCTGTGCACCCCATCTCTACCAACCAGGTTGGACAGTCCTGCAGGTGGGGTTTCCCTGTGCTCTGGGGTCCCACCATGCCCTCTCCCCTGGACACACAGCCCGGGAATCCCTGGGAATGGGCTCCCCAGCACAGCGGGGGCTCTCCCAGCTGCCTCCATGCCCTGGGTGATGCCCTCAGTACGTCTGGGGCGTGAGGATGAAGAGTCGGTCTTCCTCCTTGCGGATCCACTTCATGAGCTTGTTGACAGCGTTGATGGCGCCGGCCTTGGTCCCCAGGGGACTGTAGCATACGTAGAGCTCAAATGCATTGGTTACCTGGGAGAAGGACAGGACACATGCTGGGAACAGGACTGTGCCCCACTTGGGGCTGGCACTCCTTCCCCCCATGGGCTACCAGCAATGGGCAGAGGTGCTCCAGTGCAGGGACACAAAGTGGCAGTGGGGTATCCTAAAGGGGTGGCATCTGGTTTGCTCAGAAGTGGGAGACCCAAACTCTAGGGTTTGCCCCACAGTGGGTTTTCTCTACAGCACTGAGTTCACGATAGGGCATGGCACAGCCCTTGGTGCTGGAATTCACTAGCTCCCAATGCTACCCCTGCCTATCCCTCCCTCACACAGGGGCAAGCTCACCCCAAAAAGGACCATGCATAGGCTGGGGTTGTCCCTGGGGACCATGGAGCTGGTGCTGTGCAGTGTTACCACCCGGTTTCCCCACCACATAGGACCAGAAAAGACAGGCTCACCAAACCCCACCAACGGCCTTACCCACGCCAGGAGGTTCTCTCGGGGGCCTGTGAAATAGATGTTCTTCAGGGGCCGTGAAGAGTTGTGGGCTCGACTGTGCAGGTACTGGTAAAGCCCCAAGAGCCTCTCCTTCTCCTCCTCCTGCACGTAGGGAGCCTCAATCTCGGGGCTGCAGGAACACAGCACCCCATTAACCCACTGGAGAAGGGGCTTGGCCCATGCCACGTGCCACAGCCTTGGCCCAGTGCTTCCCCGGGGCCTCACCTGGTGAAGAGCCCGGAGCTCTTGGACTTGTAGATGAAGTGCCGGAGGTCAGGGATGCCCACCTGAGCGACGCTGTAGAACGGGGTGCGCAGGGCCTCGTGCAGAGCGTGCTGCACCCCCCGCCGCCGCAGGCGCTCCTGGAAGCGCCGCTTGCAGTCGGACACGGTGAAGAAGTCCTCACGGTCAGTGGAGACCAGCAGCAGGCACAGGTCCATCTCCTGCTCCAGGTAGGAGATGTGGGCATGGAAGAAACCGCTGGAGTTGAACTTAGGGAGGCAAATGGGAGTCCAGGCTTCACCCTCCCGGAAAGAGGAAGAAGAGCTGATGAGGTTGAAGAGCAGATGGAGGTCAATGGGATGAAGGAACTGATCCTTCTTCCTCACGAGAGACACCAGCTGGTTCCCAGACAGCAGAATGGAAAAGACCAGGCTCTTGGCCTTGGCCTGCTGCAGGCTGCTGCTGACAGCGTCCCGGACGCTGGCGGCCAGGGGCAGGCAGCGCACGGCACCCATCAGGAAGCTGGGGTCGTGGGCCATGAGGTCCAGCAGGTTGTCGGTGATGCGCTCAGAGCCAGCCAGGAGCCGGCGCAGGTCATAGTTCTGCTTCTGCTGGAAGATGTGGTTGAGCTGGGTCCAGGTGAGCAGGCTCAGAATCTGGTAGTAGATGTAGAGCAGCTCGTGGGCAATCTCCTGCTCCGACTGCCGGGTGCGTGCCACTGCCACCAGCACCAGCGGGCTCCTCCGCACGAAGACCACCTTGTAGCCATCTGCTTGGGAGGGAGTCCCCGGGGGGCCGGGGGCAGACCTGTGAGCCTGGCTCCCCAAGGCTACAGCCAGGCTGCAGCCTTTCCCCCCAGCAACCCGTCTGTCCCTGGGCGCAGATGACATGGCCTGTGGTGGCATGGCCGTGACCCCCCCCATCCCCTTCCCCCCCGGGGCAGTACCTGCGTGGATGGACCGGATGGCGTTTTTCTCGGCCTCCAGGAAGGACACCAGGGCCATCATGACTCCCATGGTGCTGGACAGGGCCTCCTCAGAGCCATAGCGGGAGTACACGGGCTTGCCGGCCTCGCTCAGCACGAAGACGTGCTTCCGGTGTGAGCGCCAGGCGTCCATGGTCACGTCCTCCTCCTCCTTCCCCGACAGCACCGAGTCGCGCCGGGCGGTCTGTGGGGATGGCTCCAGCTTCCCCTCCTTGCCCGCCCTCATCTCCTCATCCAGGTCGAGGGCCATGCCCGTGAGCTGCGTGCTCAGCTCGCTGAAGTCCTTGCTGATCTGCTCCATGCTGCTCTGCTCGGCCGGCTCCCCCCGCCTCTCCTCCGGGCTCCGCGCCGCGGCCGCCCCGTCCTCGGGACTGGTCAGGTCCTCGTAGGAGCGGGTGTGCACGAACATGGCTCCCTCCTGGCCCGCCCCTGGGAACAGCGGCCGTGCAGCATCCGTCCACGTGTCCCCCATGTGGGAGAAGGATGCAGAGGGGACCTGCCTCCCCTCCCCATCCCACAGCACCCTGTGGGTGCGGGTCCTGCTGGTGATGATGGGCCCATCTCCCCCTGCCCACAGGGCTGTGGCGGTCCCAGCCCGCATGAGGAACTGCTCTTTCCCCCCCTTGCTTCCCCCCTTGGTGAGCTGTGTTCCATACCTGGCTCCGTGCCCTGTGCCAGCCCTGGCGTGGGGCTCTCGGACCTCTCTGCGTGCTGCCCATCTCCTGGTGCCAGGGACCCATTGGGCACTTCCCAGCTTTTCTTCTTATGGACATCTGCAGCCATTCCTCGGGGCAGGACCTGCATGTGACCCACAGCGTCACCCCTGTGTCCCCTCACTTTCAAAGCAGGCCCTGAACTGCTCTGCTCTCCAGTGGGGCCAGGCCAGCACTCGTGGCCCAATCCCGCTGGCTCAGCAGGCAGCTCCGAGCGCTGGTGAGATGTCAGGAAAGCTGCTCTAATCCAGCAGGATTTCCTCTCTCACGCAGCCCCAGCTCTTTCCCCTGGCCACGGCACCTTTCATCCAGGCTTGGCCCCGATTTCCCCTGTGAAAGCTGCTCAGGCTCCCTGTGCAGTGAGGGGGAAGGGACACGGCCCTGGATGGGGCCTGTCCCCACACCTGAGATCCCAGAGGCCTCGTGTTTGCAAAGGGAGGGGTTTATGACCCTCCTGGGACCGGGTTAGGTGGCTGCCATGGGACGAGGCTGGTGACGCTCCTTGTGAGCTGGCACATTTGGCATCACCCCAGGAGCTGGCTGCCCTCTCCAGCAGAGGCCATGCCTCCAGCCTGCTCCTTCCTCCCTTCCCTGGGGGAAAACCAGCCCAAAAGTGAGCACAAGCAAAAGCAACAGGAGGCAGGCAGGCTGGTGAGGAGCCTGTGCCTCTGAACCCAGCTGCTGGGGAAGCTCATGGAGCCTGGGCTCTGCTCTGTGCCCCAGCACACCTTCTGCTCCCAAATCCAATCCCACTAACGCTGCACCTGGGGGAGCCAGACCAGCCCCCACAAAGTCCTGTGACAGCCCTGAAGGGCATCACCAAGCGGATCAGGGCCCTGTCCTTACCTGGGGGAGCTCATGCAGCCCCCATGCCCAAACCTCTGGCAGCTCTGGAGGGTGTTGGAGAACTGGCTCAAAGTTCCTTTGACTTTGGAGTCAAAGCTCTGTCGTCCCCTGAGGAGCTAAATCCTCACCCCACAAAACCATGTGACAGCTCTGGAGAGTACTGGGGAACAGATAAGGGTTCTGTCCTCATCCGGGGGAGCCCGTGACAGCCCTGCAAAGTGCCGGGGAGCTTACTGGGATCCCGTCCGTACCTGGGGGAGCCAGACACCCCACTAAAATCCTGTGACAGCCCCAGAGGGTGCCGGGGAGTGGATCAGGGCCCCGTCCTCACCTTTCCTCCTCACCCTGCTGACCTTCCCGCGGGCGGGACTCGCCCCAGGACCCCTCCGGGCCCAGCACGGACCCACCCCGACCCTTCCCCCTCCGGCGCTGAGGTGTCACCGCTCCTGCAGCCCCGACACGACCCAGGCCCAGGACCCCCCTTAATGACAGCGCGCAGGGACCCACCTCTGCGGCTCCTCCCGGGGCCGCCCTGCAGCCCCCCGGGCACAGCCTAGGCGGGTCGGAAAAGGGCCCGGAGCCGGCGGCGGGCGGTCACCTCCCGCCCTACCGCCGGTCCCGGCCCCGACCGCGGCGACACCCCCGCCATCGCGGCGACCCGCCGCGGGGCATCATGGGAGTTGTAGGCGGTGCGTTCCAAGGGGGATCATAGGAGTTGTAGTCCGTGAACCCCAAGGACACGCCTGAGAAGGGTCGGCAAGAACGGGGAGACAGAGACTACACTTCCCAGCATCCTCTATGTGCCCGAGGGGGAGGAGGGAGCCGGAAGTTCCGGGTTCTCGCCGTGGCGGCCGTGGGGCCTGTGCGAGGCGGGAGCGGCGGAGCAGGAGGAGGAAGAGGAGGAGTAGGTGATGAGGGTCTCTCGGGAGATAAAGGGGATCACCTCGGATAAAGGGGATCTCGCTCAGTGGGGTGGGATGGTCGAAGAGCGTCCCGAGGGGCTCCCGGGGTGGGCTTGCCCGGGGTAGGGGAGGGGAGGCTGCGGAGTCCATGAGGCGGGCGGGTTGTGTGTGTGTGTCTGTGTTGGGTCACCCGCGGCTCGGGAGCAGAGTGAGGCTGGGCCGGCCCTCTCCGGGGATAAGGCAGCAGGGCCTGGCGCTGTGGGCCCGCAGCTGCGTGCTGTGGGCTCGGTGTCCATCAGAACCTCACGCCCTGGTGGGATGTGGTTTTGGGGTTGGGATGCTCGGCCCCTGGCTCAGGATACGGTATCCCACACGGTGGTGTTGGGGCCTGCCACGTGTGTATCGCTGACAGCAGCTGTGGCGTTTGTGGCTATCTCAGTGTTGTTCTGAGGCCCTGATCAAGATTAGGGCCTTTTTTGCACCAGGTCATATGTGTGTCCGTCTCGGAATGCTTGTGGTTGTAAAAGGGCTGGACCAAAGTGGGCTGGATTCGTGCTGGGATGCAGAGGGATCTGATGGGAGTTGTGTGTTAGTGGATTTAATCCCAGGTGATGGGCTAGATGAGATTTTGGGCTGTGAGTAAAGGCTTAGGTGGAGGCAGGATGTGGTCTGGCTCTGGGGAGGCCACGTAAGGCGGTGATCAGGAACGACTGGAAGTGATGGCAGTGACCTCCCGTGCTCTGTTTTTAAAAACAATTGGCACCTCGAGAGGCTGGTGCTGCTGCTGCTATGTGGTGTTACTTTTGGCAATGCTGCTGAAGGTGAAATTCACTTTCCTATCCTGGCAGGGTGTTGGTGGTGTGAGAGTCTTTCCCAACATCCACTGGTTGGGAACGCACTTGTGAGACAAGCAAGGTCAGGATAGTAATGGGGTGGGGTGTGTGTTAGGAATTCATCCAATTGTCTCTAGTACGTGTTTTTAGAAGCATCATACAGATGAAAAGTATGCACATCCCCCTTTTTTAAATGAAAATCCTCCAGTCTGACACCTATGAGAGCCAAAATGGTTCCCTCTCCTTTCACTTTCACATGTCAGTGACCGGCTTTTGATATTTTTCTGAACTAGGGATCTCTATCTAACATTGGATGTAACTGCTTTTCTTGGCTACTTGCAGTTTCTGTAGCTTTGGGGAATAGTTTCTCTTGTACCTTCTGCAGTACTTAGATTTCACAGTGGCCTTTTCCTTTCTTCAGCCTTACAAAAACTTTACTTAGTACAGAAAGTTGTTCCACAGCAAACTGCTTCCTCTGCTCTCGTGTGTAGTTCTGTGTTTGATTTCCTCATGCTCTATAAATACCAAATCTTGGCAAAATCTGTTTGGAGAGAAGCTCTGAATATCAGAGTATTTTTCTGAAAATAGCACCCAGTCTGTCACCAATTACCCTTCTCTCCCCCATATTTGGAAAAAAGGTGTGAAGTAGGGTGTAAATTGGTGAGGAGACACTTGAGGGCTGTGCTGGCCCCTTGACAGATGTCTTTATTTAGTCCTCAAGAAGACCAGTTGCTTAGTCTGGCTCAGCTGCACAATCCCCATGATCAAAGCCATTATTTTCCCATAGCAGGATATAAATTGGAATAAGAGCTCCAAGAGTTTGCTGTCAGGCTTGGCACGTGCAGATTGGGAAGTGGAGTCAGGAATCTCCCCAGGGTTGTCTGGGGAAGCACTGGGGAGGGCAGGGGCACGGTCCTGAGGAAGTCATTGGGTGTAATTGCCAGGGAGCATCTGGAGTCCACCAGCCTCTCCAGGGAGGGCTGTGTGGCCACCAGTCATTGGAGGAACTAAAACCACGAAGGAGATTCTCCTTGTTTAGTTGTGCCCTCTGTATCTTTGAGGGAGCTGAGACTTTGCCACCAGGAGGTAGAGCCAGCTGGGATAGGAGTAGGGCAAGATGATGCATATCTGCCTCCTGAATGTTTGGGGTAATTGTAACTGCTCATTATTGTCCTAGAGAGCTGTTGGTCTGGGCTCT